>NC_090387.1:4435548-4755548 GCF_036365525.1 Heterodontus francisci | reverse complement strand
CAATTTACCTACCAACCTGCAAGTCTTTTGGCTTGTGGCCTAACCGATGAGTTATACAGTTCCAGAATAACCTTCTGTATTCTATACCTCGGCTAATAAAGGAAAGGATTCCATATGCCTTCTTAACCACCTTATCAACCTGTCCTGCTATCTTCAGGGATCTGTGGACATTCACTCCAAGGTCCCTTACTTCCTCTACACTTCTCAGTATATTCCCATTAATCATGTATTCCTTTGCCTTGTTTAACCTCCCCAAATGCATCACCTCACACTTCTCCAAGTTGAATTCCATTTGCCACTTTTCTGCCCATCTGACCAGATCAATATCTTCCTGCAGACTACAGCTATCCTCCTTGCAATCTACCATACGGCCAATCTTTGTGTTGTCCACAAACCTCTTGATCATGCCCCCTACATTTCCGTCTAAATCATTAATATACACCACAAAAAGCAGGGGACCCAGTACTGAGCCCTGCAGAATGCCCTCCAGTCGCTAAAACAGCCAACAATTACCATTTGTTTCCTGCCACTGAGCCAATTTTGTATCCAACTTGCTGCATTTCCCTGGATCCCATGGGATTTTATTGTTTTAACCAGTCTGCCATGTGGGACTGTGTCAAAAGCTTTGCTAAAATCCATGTAGACCACATCAACTGCACTACCCTCATCTATCTTCCTTGTTCCTTCTTCAAAAAATTCCATCCAGTTGGTCAAACAAGATCTTCCCTTAACAAATTCATGCTGACTAGCCTTTCTAAGTGACAGCTTATCCCGCCTCTCAGAATAGATTCCAATAATTTGCCCACTACTGAGGTTAGACTGACTGGCCTATAATTATTCGGTTTATCCTTCGCTCCCTTTTTAAACAGAGGTACAATGTTAGCAATTTTCCAGCACCACACCTGTATCCAGTTCGGACTGGAAAATGATGGTCAGACCTTCTGCTATTTCCTCTCTTGCTTCTTTGAACAGTCTAGGATACATTTCATCTGGCCGTGGTGATTTACCAGCTTTCAAGGATGCTAATCCCATTATAGGTATGCAGGTTACCTTTTTGGTCTGTTATGGGCCCTACTCTCTCCTTAGTTATCCTCTTACTCTTAGTGTATTTATAAAACATCTTTAAGTTCACCTTGATTTTGCTTGACAATATTCTTTCATGCCCTCTCTTTGCTTTCCTAATTTCCTTTTTGATTTCACTCTTCCATTTTCTATACTCCTCTCAGCTTTCAGTAGTATTGAGTTCTCTGTGTCGGACATAAGCTTTCCTTTTCTGCCTTATCTTATCCTGTAGGCTCCTTGACATCCATGGGGCTGTAGATTTGGCCACCTCACCCTTTTTCTTTGTGGGAACATGTTTACTTTGAACCCCTTGAATCTCCCATTTGAATGCCTCCCACTGATTTACCTTCAAGTAGCTGTTACCAGTCCACTTTTGCTAAATCACTCCTCAGTTTAGTAAAATTGATCTTGTCCCAATTGAGAACTCTAACTCCTGTTCTGTCTCTGTCCTTTTCCATAATTATGTTAAAACTGACTGAATTATGATCACTACCACCAAGATGCTCTCCCACTGCCACTCCTTCCACCTGCCTATCTTCATTTCCTAAAGCTAAGTCTAAAACTGCACCCTCTCTTGTTGGACTTGCCACATACTAGGAAAAAAGGTTCTCCTGAATGCACCTCAAGAATTCTGCTCCCTCAATTTCTTTCACATGAAAACTATCCCAGTTAATATTGGGATAAGTAAAATCCCCTATTGTTCTTGCACTTCACAGAGATTTGTCTATCTCCCTCTGACTGTTTGGGGGTCTATAGCACACACAGCAGTGTGATTGCCCCTTTTTTGTTCCTTAGCTCAATCCATACGGCCTCATTTGATGAATCTTCCAACGTATCATCCGTCATCACAGCTGTAATAGTTTCCTTGACCAAAATTGCCACTCCCCCTCCTTTCTTATCCCCTTCCCTATCGCATCTGAAAACCCTGTAATCAGCAACGTTGAGCTGCCAGTCCTGTCCCTCCTTAAGCCATGTTTCTGTAATAGCTATGATATCATACTGCCACATGTCTATCTGTGCCCTCAGCTGATCTGCTTTATTTGCTATACTCATGAGTGAAAAGAAGTCACAAGGTCAGGTAAGAAATCTTGGTTCGTTATCAAGTTTGTAAAAGGCATTGGAGACTTTGGGAGTGGGGGATTCCATGGTACAAGATCCTTGGAAACAGATATCACAGTCGGAAATGGTGCGTCGAGTCAGGGTTTCAATGGAGGCTGGGTGTATAAAATGGGGTTTAGGAGCTTAGGAGGAATGAGAGAGAAAAGTTCAGAGGTGAAATGCATTGAGTGACAGGGAAAGGCACATTTTTCCAGTGAGCGTGTTCCAGTTTGGTACTGCTGTCGAGATGCACTATCTGTTCCCACTGTACAGCAACGTTCAGGGCTTTGACTTCAGAATAACTTAATGTTGAATTTCAGCCACTTTTGTATGTTTTGAACTGGGCATCCAATACCTGCTTTAAACTGAGCCCAGCTCATTTCAGACATCAGAGAACTTAATTCTCCACAGTACCATTATGTGGGAGATGAAATTTAATGCAGAGAAGTGTGAAGGGATTCATTTTGGTAGGAAGAACGAGGAGAGGCAATAAAGGATATAATTCTAAAAGGGATGCAGGAGCAGAAGGACCTGGGGGTATATGTGCACAAATCACTGAAGGTGGCAGGGCAGTTGGGAAAGTGGTTCATTAGGCAAACAGGATCCTGGGCTTTGTAAACAGAGGCATAGAGTACAAAAGGGCGGCGCAGTGGTTAGCACCGCAGCCTCACAGCTCCAGCGACCCGGGTTCAATTCTGGGTACTGCCTGTGTGAAGTTTGCAAGTTCTCCCTGTGTCTGCGTGGGTTTTCTCCGGGTGCTCCGGTTTCCTCCCACAAGCCAAAAGACTTGCAGGTTGGAAGGTAAATTGGCCATTATAAATTGCCACTAGTATAGGTAGGTGGTAGGGAAATATAGGGACAGGTGGGGATGTGGTAGGAATATGGGATTAGTGTAGGATTAGTATAAATGGGTGGTTGATGGTCGGCACAGACTCGGTGGGCCAAAGGGCCTGTTTCAGTGCTGTATCTCTAAACTAAACTAAAAAAAAAAGGAATTTATGCTAGAACTTTATCAAACAATGGTCAGGCCCCCAGTTGGATTGTGTCCAATTCCTTTTAGGAAGGATATCACGACCTTAGAGAGCGTGCAGCGGAGATTTACGAGAATGGTTCCAGGGATGAGGGACTTCAATTAGGTGGAGAGATTGGAGAAGCTGGGTTGTTCTCCTGAGAGCAGGGAAGGTTAAGGGGAGATTTAACAAGCGTTCAAAATTGAGGGGTTTTGATAGAGTTAGATAGGGAGAAACTATTTCCAGTAGCAGGCGGGTTGGTAAGCAGAGGACACATTTAAGGTGACTAGCATAAGAACCAGAGGGAAGAGTGAGTTGTGGTGATCTGGAACGCACTGCCTGAAAGGGCAGTGGAAACAGATTCACAGAATCATTACACTACAGGAGGAGGCCATTTGGCCCATTGTGTCCGCCCTGGTTCTCTGAAAGAACAATTCCCTCAGTTCCATTCCCTGCCTTCTCCCCGTAACCTTGCACATTCTTCCTTTTCATATAACTGTCCACTTGGCAGAGCTGCCCTGCCACACCTTAACTTTACAGCCTATTTATTGTTAGAATAGCTTACCAGTTACTCACCAACCAGCTCTTTGCACTGCACCGAAGCAAGAACCAAATACTGGAGGGTTAAAAAAATAGAAAAATGGAGCACCTCCTCCCCATTTCACCGAACTCACCAAACTCGAATCTCCATACTCAGCTTGCAATCTGCACTCTGTTTCAATACTATCAAAATGGAAATACCATGATAAATACCGAAGTGGAAAATTTGCAGGACTATTGGGAAAAAACTGACACTATGGGCTCACTGGCTTCCTTCTGTGCTGCATGATTCTATTTTTATAATCACTAATCGTTGTCTCATGAGCTCCGTCTGGCCATTGAGAATATTGGTGGTGCTGGATGGCAAAGGGCAACATTGAGTGAAAGATTCAATTCCCACGATCAAAGGCAAGCAGGGGAGACCAGTATCCTGGACCAATATTTATACCACTAAAGCAGATGAACAGGTCATTTCAAAACTACTTTAATGGCTGTAAAGCACTTGGGGACATCCTGAGGTTGTGAAGAGTGTTGTATATTTGCCAGTCACTTCTTTTCTGACCTGACCCCAGTCTCTCACTGTGCTCCCCACTTCTCTCCCCAAACCAGCTGCCTGGAGTTATTAGATACAGACCTGGCATACCCCTCTTCAAGGAGAGCAGGTCTTGGCCTTGCTTTTGCTCTGCCCAGGCCTATAGCACCATTAGTGAATAATGCAATCCAATCCAATCTTTTTAACTGAGTATATGGTACAAGAACCTGGATTTTCATTTCTGATGCTCTTTGTGCCTGATGAGCAGAAACCCATCCTCATGTTTAAGAATCCCTCACTGGTTTGTGTTATGTCTGATATGGAGTGTACATTCACTCTCTAGGCACACCCAAGTTCAGAGAGCCTTGGCGAGCACTGACATAGCCAAGTCTTCAGGCCCTTCCACACATATGTGCAGGGAGATAGCTGGAATCTAACTAGTGAACTTGACCGTCTCCTGGCACTGAACACTGGGTTCCTGCTGCTTCACCATCAACCCACCACTGGCCCATGAGACTGCAGGGTTACCTGGAAAGTGGGAATCCAGGTCCTAGTTTAGGATGGGGGTCCATAGCCTTGTTCTTGTGCCAGCGGAACGGAACCCATGGAACAACCAATGCACAACCTTGAAACAGAAAAATGGCTTAGGACAGGCTGTGTGTGGATAAAAGATATCTTTAAGTGGAGCCTGAGAGTCAGGATCCAAGGGAAAAAGAGATGGGAAATGAGAGAGAAAAAATGGAAATAAAGGGAGAAGAGGAGACAAAGAGAGAGAGAGACACACACAGTCACTGACATAGTGAGAGTCAGGCAGAGGCACACACACATGCAGCCTGAAAGAGAAACAGAAAGATGTACAGAGGAGTGAGCAGGAGAATATGTGAGACGAATGGGAGTTGCAAGGGCTGGCGCGAGAGAAACACAAAGAAATGACACGCACAGGCAGAGAGGGGTAGGGGGAAGAGGTGTGTGAGGAGAAAAAGAACACATCTGAAAGACTGTGGGAATAAGAGACTGAAAAATAAAGACTGACAGATCAAGAGAATGATAAACTGAGGAAAAAAGACAGGGAAACGCAAAGACCAGAAAGAATACAAGACAGAGAGCAAGAAACCTAGGGAATAAACACAGATGAGTTTTATGTTGTGATTGGACTGGATTTTGAGGTTCTCAGCCTAACTAGGGGCAGGTGAGGTATTCTGAGAGCAGTCCCTCCAGAACAGAATTTTCCTCTTGTTTATGTTCACATCTGTCACGTGATGCTCAGTTGCCCTACAAACAGGTCTAAAACAGCAGGACTCCCCACAAATCCTTCCATTTTAGGTAAGGGAAATGCCCTGCCTGATAAACTTCTCCACTACCTCAATGGGAGTCTGGAACACAACTGGTGTATATTGGCATTCATGCTCTACAATGGTGTTTTCTGCCCAAGGTGCTCCCTCACTCATTAAGGCACACCTCCCTCCACACTCTCCCCCAGCACACCCTCCCTCCTCTCTCTCTCTCCCGGCACACACGCCCTCCTCTCTCTCTCCCCGGCACACACTCCCTCGTCTCTCTCCACCTCCCCGGCACACCCTCTGTCCACTCTCTCTCCCCCCACCCCCCCATGGCACACACTCCCTCCTCTCTCTCCCCCCCCACCCCCCCCGCACACACTCCCTCCTCTCTCTCTCCCCCCACCCCCGCATACACTCCCTCCTCTCTCTTCCCCCCCTGCACACACTCCCTCTCTCTCTCTCCACCCCCCGCACACACTCCCTCCTCTCTCTCTCCACCCCCCCGCACACACTCCCTCCTCTCTCTCCCCCCCCCGCACACACTCCCTCCTCTCTCTCCCCCCCCGCACACACTCCCTCCTCTCTCTCCCCCCCCCGCACACACTCCCTCCTCTCCCCCCCCCCCGCACACACTCCCTCCTCTCTCTCCCCCCCCCCGCACACACTCCCTCTCTCTCTCCCCCCCCCCGCACACACTCCCTCCTCTCTCTCCCCCCCCCGCACACACTCCCTCCTCTCTCTCCCCCCCCCCCGCACACACTCCCTCTCTCTCTCTCCCCCCCCGCACACACTCCCTCCTCTCTCTCCCCCCCCCCGCGCACACTCCCTCCTCTCTCTCCCCCCCGCACACACTCCCTCCTCTCTCTCCCCCCCTGCACACACTCCCTCTCTCTCTCCCCCTCCCCTGCACACACTCCCTCCTCTCTCTCCCCCTCCCCTGCACTCACTCCCTCCTCTCTCTCCCCCCCCGCACACACTCCCTCCTCTCTCTCCCCCCCGCACACACTCCCTCCTCTCTCTCCCCCCCGCACACACTCCCTCCTCTCTCTCCCCCCCCGCACAAACTCCCTCCCCCCCCCCCGCACACACTCCCTCCCCGCCCCCGCACAACACTCCCTCCCCCCCCCGCACACACTCCCTCCTCTCTCTCCCCCCCACCGCACACACTCCCTCCTCTCTCTCCCCCACCCCGCACACACTCCCTCCTCTCTCCCCCCCCCGCACACACTCCCTCCTCTCTCTCCCCCCCCGCACACACTCCCTCCTCTCTCCCCCCCCCGCACACACTCCCTCCTCTCTCTCCCCCCCCCGCACACTCCCTCCTCTCTCTCCCCCCCCGCACACTCCTCCTCTCTCCCCCCGCACACACTCCCTCCTCTCTCTCCCCCCCCGCACACACTCCCTCCTCTCTCCCCCCCCGCACACACTCCCTCCTCTCTCTCCCCCCCCGCACACACTCCCTCCTCTCTCTCCCCCCTGCACACACTCCCTCCTCTCTCTCCCCCCTGCACACACTCCCTCCTCTCTCTCCCCCCTGCACACACTCCCTCCTCTCTCTCCCCCCTGCACACACTCCCTCCTCTCTCTCCCCCCCCGCACACACTCCCTCCTCTCTTACCCCCCCCCGCACACACTCCCTCCTCTCTCTCTCCCCCCCTGCACACACTCCCTCCTCTCTCTCTCGCCCCCCCACCCCCCCGCACACACTCCCTCCTCTCTCTCTCTCCCCCCCTCTGCACATACTCCCTCCTCTCTCTCTCGCCCCACCCCCCCCCGCACACACTCCCTCCTCTCTCTCTCGCCTCCCCTGCACACACTCCCTCCTCTCTCTCTCGCCCTCTCCCGCACACACTCCCTCCTCTCTCTCTCGCCCCTCCCCCGCACACACTCCCTCCTCTCTCCCCCCCCGCACACACTCCCTCCTCTCTCCCCCCCGCACACACTCCCTCCTCTCTCCCCCCCCGCACACAGTCCCTCCTCTCTCCCCCCCGCACACACTCCTCCTCTCTCTCCCCCCCGCACACACTCCCTCCTCTCTCTCCCCCCCCGCACACACTCCCTCCTCTCTCTCCTTCCCCGCACACACTCCCTCCTCTCTCTCTCGCCCGCCCCCCCACACACTCCCTCCTCTCTCCCCCCCCGCACACACTCCCTCCTCTCTCTCCCCCCCCCGCACACACTCCCTCCTCTCTCTCCCCCCCCGCACACACTCCCTCCTCTCTCCCCCCCCCGCACACACTCCCTCCTCTCTCCCCCCCCCCGCACACACTCCCTCCTCTCTCCCCCCCCCCCGCACACACTCCCTCCTCTCTCCCCCCCCCCCGCACACACTCCCTCCTCTCTCCCCCCCCCCGCACACACTCCCTCCTCTCTCCCCCCCCCCGCACACACTCCCTCCTCTCTCTCCGCCCCCGCACACAGTCCCTCCTCTCTCTCCCCCCCCGCACACAGTCCCTCCTCTCTCTCTCCCCCCCCCGCACACACTCCCTCCTCTCTCTCCCCCCCCGCACACACTCCCTCCTCTCTCCCCCCCCCGCACACAATCCCTCCTCTCTCTCCCCCCCCGCACACACTCCCTCCTCTCTCTCTCCCCCCCCCCGCACACTCCCTCCTCTCTCTCCCCCCCCCGCACACACTCCCTCCTCTCTCTCCCCCCCCCCGCACACACTCCCTCCTCTCTCTCCCCCCCCCGCACACACTCCCTCCTCTCTCTCTCCCCCCCCCGCACACACTCCCTCCTCTCTCTCTCTCCCCCCCGCACACACTCCCTCCTCTCTCTCTCCCCTCCCCCCCGCACACACTCCCTCCTCTCTCTCCCCCCGCACACACTCCCTCCTCTCTCTCCCCCCCCGCACACACTCCCTCCTCTCTCTCCCCCCCCGCACACACTCCTCCTCTCTCTCCCCCACCGCATACACTCCCTCCTCTCTCTCCCCCCCCCGCACACACTCCCTCCTCTCCTCTCTCCCCCCCCCGCACACACTCCCTCCTCTCTCTCTCCCCCCCCCGCACACACTCCCTCCTCTCTCCCCCCCCGCACACACTCCCTCCTCTCTCCCCCCCCGCACACTCCCTCCTCTCTCCCCCCCGCACACACTCCCTCCTCTCTCTCCCCCCCCGCACACACTCCCTCCTCTCTCCCCCCCCGCACACACTCCCTCCTCTCTCTCCCCCCCGCACACACTCCCTCCTCTCTCTCCCCCTGCACACACTCCCTCCTCTCTCTCCCCCCTGCACACACTCCCTCCTCTCTCTCCCCCCTGCACACACTCCCTCCTCTCTCTCCCCCCTGCACACACTCCCTCCTCTCTCTCCCCCCCCGCACACACTCCCTCCTCTCTTACCCCCCCCCGCACACACTCCCTCCTCTCTCTCTCCCCCCCTGCACACACTCCCTCCTCTCTCTCTCGCCCCCCCACCCCCCCCGCACACACTCCCTCCTCTCTCTCTCTCCCCCCCTCTGCACATACTCCCTCCTCTCTCTCTCGCCCCACCCCCCCCCGCACACACTCCCTCCTCTCTCTCTCGCCTCCCCTGCACACACTCCTCCTCTCTCTCTCGCCCTCTCCCGCACACACTCCCTCCTCTCTCTCTCGCCCCTCCCCCGCACACACTCCCTCCTCTCTCCCCCCCGCACACACTCCCTCCTCTCTCCCCCCCCGCACACACTCCCTCCTCTCTCCCCCCCCGCACACAGTCCCTCCTCTCTCCCCCCCCGCACACACTCCCTCCTCTCTCTCCCCCCCGCACACACTCCCTCCTCTCTCTCCCCCCCCGCACACACTCCCTCCTCTCTCTCCTTCCCCGCACACACTCCCTCCTCTCTCTCTCGCCCGCCCCCCCGCACACACTCCCTCCTCTCTCCCCCCCCGCACACACTCCCTCCTCTCTCTCCCCCCCCGCACACACTCCCTCCTCTCTCTCCCCCCCCGCACACACTCCCTCCTCTCTCCCCCCCCCCGCACACACTCCCTCCTCTCTCCCCCCCCCCGCACACACTCCCTCCTCTCTCCCCCCCCCCGCACACACTCCCTCCTCTCTCCCCCCCCCGCACACACTCCCTCCTCTCTCCCCCCCCCCGCACACACTCCTCCTCTCTCTCCGCCCCCGCACACAGTCCCTCCTCTCTCTCCCCCCCCGCACACAGTCCCTCCTCTCTCTCCCCCCCCGCACACACTCCCTCCTCTCTCTCCCCCCCGCACACACTCCCTCCTCTCTCCCCCCCCCGCACACACTCCCTCCTCTCTCTCCCCCCCCGCACACACTCCCTCCTCTCTCTCTCCCCCCCCCGCACACACTCCCTCCTCTCTCTCCCCCCCCCGCACACACTCCCTCCTCTCTCTCCCCCCCCCGCACACACTCCTCCTCTCTCTCCCCCCCCCCGCACACACTCCCTCCTCTCTCTCTCCCCCCCCCGCACACACTCCCTCCTCTCTCTCTCTCCCCCCCGCACACACTCCCTCCTCTCTCTCTCCCCTCCCCCCCGCACACACTCCCTCCTCTCTCTCCCCCCCGCACACACTCCCTCCTCTCTCTCCCCCCCCCGCACACACTCCCTCCTCTCTCTCCCCCCCCGCACACACTCCCTCCTCTCTCTCCCCCACCGCATACACTCCCTCCTCTCTCTCCCCCCCCCCCGCACACACTCCCTCCTCTCTCTCTCCCCCCCCCGCACACACTCCCTCCTCTCTCCCCCCCGCACACACTCCCTCCTCTCTCCCCCCCCGCACACACTCCCTCCTCTCTCTCCCCCCCCGCACACACTCCCTCCTCTCTCTCCCCCCCCCCCGCACACACTCCCTCCTCTCTCTCTCCCCCCCCGCACACACTCCCTCCTCTCTCTCTCCCCCCCCCCGCCACACTCCCTCCTCTCTCTCCCCCCCCCGCACACTCTCCCTCCTCTCTCTCTCCCCCCCCCGCACACTCTCCCTCCTCTCTCTCTCCCCCCCCGCACACTCTCCCTCCTCTCTCTCTCCCCCCCCCCCGCACACACTCCCTCCTCTCTCTCCCCCCCCGCACACACTCCCTCCTCTCTCTCCCCCCCCGCACACACTCCCTCCTCTCTCTCCCCCCCCGCACACACTCCCTCCTCTCTCTCCCCCCCCGCACACACTCCCTCCTCTCTCTCCCCCCCCGCACACACTCCCTCCTCTCTCTCTCCCCCCCCCCGCACACACTCCCTCCTCTCTCTCTCCGCCCCCCCCCGCACACACTCCCTCCTCTCTCTCTCCCCCCCCCCCGCACACACTCCCTCCTCTCTCTCTCCCCCCCCCCGCACACACTCCCTCCTCTTTCTCTCCCCCCCCCCCGCACACACTCCCTCCTCCATCTCTCCCCCCCCGCACACACTCCCTCCTCTCTCTCTCCCCCCCCCGCACACACTCCCTCCTCTTTCTCTCCCCCACCCCCCCGCACACACTCCCTCCTCTCTCTCTCCCCCCCCCCGCACCACCACTCCCTCCTCTCTCTCTCCCCCCCCCGCACACACTCCCTCCTCTCTCCCCCCCTCCTCTCTCTCTCCCCCCCCCGCACACACTCCCTCCTCTCTCTCTCCCCCCCCCCCCGCACACACTCCCTCCTCTCTCTCCCCCCCCGCACACACTCCCTCCTCTCTCTCCCCCCCCGCACACACTCCCTCCTCTCTCTCCCCCCCCGCACACACTCCTCCTCTCTCTCTCCCCCCGCACACACCCTCCTCTCTCTCCCCCCCCGCACACACTCCCTCCTCTCTCTCCCCCCCCCGCACACACTCCCTCCTCTCTCTCCCCCCCCGCACACACTCCCTCCTCTCTCTCTCCCCCCCCCCGCACACACCTCCCTCCTCTCTCTCTCCGCCCCCCCCCCCGCACACACTCCCTCCTCTCTCTCTCCGCCCCCCCCCCGCACACACTCCCTCCTCTTTCTCTCCCCCCCCCCCCCCGCACACTCCCTCCTCTTTCTCTCCCCCCCCCCCCCCCGCACACACTCCCTCCTCTTTCTCTCCCCCCCCCCCCCCGCACACACTCCCTCCTCTCTCTCTCCCCCCCCCCCCCGCACACACTCCCTCCTCTCTCTCTCCCCCCCCCCCCCCGCACACACTCCCTCCTCTCTCTCCCCCCTCTCTCCCCCCTCGCACACACTCCCTCCTCTCTCTCCCCCCCCCCCCCCCCGCACACACTCCCTCCTCTCTCTCCCCCCTCTCTCCCCCCTCGCACACACTCCCTCCTCTCTCTCCCCCCTCTCTCCCCCCTCGCACACACTCCCTCCTCTCTCCCCTCACACCCTCACCCTCCTTCCTCAACACTCTTCACCCAGTTGCCAGCAGTTGGATGTAGGTTGAAGCCGGAGCGCGGAGTGAGGGAAGGGGCGGCGGGGCCGGTCTTTTCCTCTGTTAATCGGCGATTCCCGGGGGTTTGGGGTAGTTAAACATGGTGTAGTCGCTCTGATAGAAGTGGAAGGCCCGCCGCCTGTCCGAGGCCGACAGCTGCGCCAGGTACCGGCGGCTGATCCGAGGGCCGGTGCGCTCCTCCTGCGAGTGCCGGTCCTTGAAGCGGGGAAGGTCAGGTTACTGGGGGCCCCGATCAGGCGTAGCAGGGAGTCGGCCTCGGCCTCCATGCTCTCGAAGCGGCCGATGAAGTCGTAGTGAACCAGGCAGGGGCTGCAGAGGCGGCTGACCGGCTCCCAGTGGATGTCCATCCCGACCGGCCGCCCCGAGTCCAGCAGGTAACGGACGAACTCGCGGAAGGTGACGCCCGAGCCGGTGCTCAGGGCCTCCCGGGTGGCGTTGGGCCTGTAGCGGCCGATGATGGCCGTGCCGAACACCGGGTGGTAGTAGGCGTTGGGCTGCTCGAACTTGTCGCGGAAGGCGGAGACCAGGCGCTCAAGCGGCTCCCGGACGAACAGCACCTTGGTGTAGGTGCGGAGCCGGCGCCACATCCCCTCGCGGTCGAAGCTGTCCAGCCGCCTCAGGTAGTTACCATAGTGCGCGGCCTTGTGCTGGATCTGGGCCGTGGAGCCGGCCAGGCCGCCCAGCACCATCAGCACCCGTTTCCAGTTGGAGCAGCCGGCCTTGGGCACCTCGCAGTACAGCAGCCGGTGCCGCTCCTCCACATAGATCCTGGAGACATGGTGAGGGGCCAACAACTTGGGGCCGCCCGCGTCCCGGTACCTCAGGCAGGCCTCGCCTACCAGGCGCCTGCGGCCCCGCTGCACCTCCCTCAGTCGGCGGCGCTCCACAGCCTCCTGCTCCCGGGCCCCCCGGCGGAGCTCCGGCTCCTCCCCCTCCCCCTCCCCCTGGCGGAGCTCCGGCTCCTCCCCCTCCCCCTGGCGGAGCTCCGGCTCCTCCCCCTGGCGGAGCTCCGGCTCCTCCCCCTCCCCCTGGCGGAGCTCCGGCTCCTCCCCCTCCCCGGCCCCCTGGCGGAGCTCCGGCTCCTCCCCCTCCCGGGCCCCCTGGCGGAGCTCGAGCTCCGGCTCCTCCCCCTCCCGGGCACCCTGGCGGAGCTCGAGCTCCGGCTCCTCCCGCCTTCCGTCCTGCAGCTTCCTGCTGTGCCTGCGCCGAGGCGGCGGCTCCACCTGCCACCTTCTCTCTCTGGGGCGGGGCCAGGCCGGGGGTGGTGCCTGCCGGCGAGGGGGCGTGTCTGTATGCCTGGGGGCGGGGCCTGGCGTTGGGTCAGAGGTTGCGGCTGACAGAGGGGCGGAGCTCTTTGTCTTGCGGCTCCAGTCGCATAAATGCTGTGGGAGGAACAACAACATTTTAGGACCAAGTGTATTTCTCATCATAGTTCAATCCCCTTTCCCCAGGGTGTGAACTCTCACTGGGACCCCGCCCCGAATGGCCATTCTCCAACTCTCAGCCTAGACTGTTGTTGGGTATTTGACTATGGAAGGCATCACAGTCTAATCCTGTCCCCACCCAAATTTCCAGGAGCAGCAGTGGTTAATAGAGCCTACATAGAGTACAAAGGCAAGGAAGTTACATTAAACTCGTATAGAACGGCAGCACAGTGGTTAGCACCGCAGCCTCACAGCTCCAGCGACCCGGGTTCGATTCCGGGTACTGCCTGTGTGTTTGCAAGTTCTCCCTGTGTCTGCGTGGGTTTTCTCCGGGTGCTCCGGTTTCCTCCCACCACCAAAGACTTGCAGGTTGGTAGGTAAATTGGCCATTATAAATTGCCCTTAGTATTGGTCGGTGGTAGGGTAATATAGGGACAGGTGGGGATGTGGTAGGAATATGGGATTAGTGTAGGATTAGTATAAATGGGTGGTTGATGGTCGGCACAGACTCGATGGGCCTGTTTCAGTGCTGTATCTCTAAATAAAAATAAATAAATAAAATAAAAACACTGGTTTGGCCTCAAGTGGAGAATTGCATCCAGTCCTGGGGGGGCCACACTTTAGGCATTAGAGAGGGAACAGAAAAGATTCACTGGAATGGTTCCAGGGTTGAGGAACTTCAACTACATGGATAAATGAAGAAGTCAGGACTGTTTTGCTTGGAGAAGAGAAAATTGAGAGGAGATTTGATCGAGGTATTCAAAATCGTGAGGGGTCTGGACAGAGTAGATAGAGAGAAACGGTTCCATTCAGTGGAGGGATCGAGAACAAGAGGGCACAGAGTTAAGGTAAAGAGGCGATGCCGACATGAGGAAAAATCTTTTTCACACCGAGGCTTTCAAGAGGGAATTGGAAAGGAAGAATGTGCAGGTCTACAGGGAGTCGGCACAGACACAACAGGTCAAACGGTCTTCTGTGCTGTAACAATTCGATGATTCTGAGAAGCAGGAACCCTGGATGATTTCCCCTCTCTCTCTCTAACCCAGGGGTCACTGGACAGTGATCAGGAGCAGGAACCCTGGCTGATTTCCCCTCTCTCTCTCTGTCTAACCCAGGGGTCACTGGACAGTGATCAGGAGCAGGAACCCTGGCTGATTTCCCCTCTCTCTCTCTGTCTAACCCAGGGGTCACTGGACAGTGATCAGGAGCAGGAACCCTGGCTGATTTCCCTCCCCCTCTCTAACCCAGGGGCCACTGGACAGTGATCAGGAGCAGGAACCCTGGCTGATTTCCCCTCTCTCTCTCTGTCTAACCCAGGGGTCACTGGACAGTAATCAGGAGCAGGAACCCTGGCTGATTTCCCCCTCACTCTAACACAGGGGTCACTGGACAGTGATCAGGAGCAGGAACCCTGGCTGATTTCCCTCCCCCTCTCTAACCCAGGGGCCACTGGACAGTGATCAGGAGCAGGAACCCTGGCTGATTTCCCCCTCACTCTAACACAGGGGTCACTGGACAGTGATCAGTAGCAGGAACCCTGGCTGATTTCCCTCTCCCTCTCTAACCCAGGGGCCACTGGACAGTGATCAGGAGCAGGAACCCTGGCTGATTTCCCTCCCCCTCTAACCCAGGGGCCACTGGACAGTGATCAGGAGCAGGAACCCTGGCTAATTTCCCCCTCCTCTGTAACCCAGAGGTCACTGGACAGTGATCAGGAGCAGGAACCCTGGCTGATTTCCCCCTCACTCTAACACAGGGGTCACTGGACAGTGATCAGGAGCAGGAACCCTGGCTGATTTCCCTCCCCCTCTCTAACACAGGGGTCACTGGACAGTGATCAGGAGCAGGAACCCTGGCTGATTTCCCTCCCCCTCTCTAACACAGGGGTCACTGGACAGTGATCAGGAGCAGGAACCCTGGCTGATATCCCACTCCTCTGTAACCCAGAGGTCACTGGACAGTGATCAGGAGCAGGAACCCTGGCTGATTTCCCCCCTCTCTCTAACACAGGGGTCACTGGACAGTGATCAGGAGCAGGAACCCTGGCTGATTTCCCCTCTGTCTAACCCAGGGGTCACTGGACAGTGACCAGGAGCAGGAACCCTGGCTGATTTCCCTCTCCCTCTCTAACACAGGGGTCACTGGACAGTGATCAGGAGCAGGAACCCTGGCTGATTTCCCTCCCCCTCTAACCCAGGGGCCACTGGACAGTGATCAGGAGCAGGAACCCTGGCTAATTTCCCCCTCCTCTGTAACCCAGAGGTCACTGGACAGTGATCAGGAGCAGGAACCCTGGCTGATTTCCCCCTCACTCTAACACAGGGGTCACTGGACAGTGATCAGGAGCAGGAACCCTGGCTGATTTCCCTCCCCCTCTCTAACACAGGGGTCACTGGACAGTGATCAGGAGCAGGAACCCTGGCTGATTTCCCTCCCCCTCTCTAACACAGGGGTCACTGGACAGTGATCAGGAGCAGGAACCCTGGCTGATATCCCACTCCTCTGTAACCCAGAGGTCACTGGACAGTGATCAGGAGCAGGAACCCTGGCTGATTTCCCCCCTCTCTCTAACACAGGGGTCACTGGACAGTGATCAGGAGCAGGAACCCTGGCTGATTTCCCCTCTGTCTAACCCAGGGGTCACTGGACAGTGACCAGGAGCAGGAACCCTGGCTGATTTCCCCCTCCTCTGTAAGCCAGAGGTCATTGGACAGTGATCAGGAGCAAGAAGCCTGACAGATTTCCCTTCTCTAATTCAGAGGTCACAGGACAGTGATCAGGAGCCGGAACCCTGGCTGATTTACCCCTCTCTCTCTAACCCAGGGGTCACTGGACAGTGATCATGAACAGGAACCTTGGCTGATTACCCCCTCTCTCCTCTCTATCCCAGAGGTCACTGGACAGTGGTCAGGAGCCGGAACCCTGGCTAATTTACCCCTCTCTCTCTAACCCAGGGGTCACTGGACAGTGGTCAGGAGCAGGAACCCTGGCTGATTTCCCCCTCTCCTCTCTAACCCAGAGGTCACTGGACAGTGATCAGGAGCAGGAACCCTGGCTGATTTCCCCCTCTAACACAGGGGTCACTGGACAGTGATCAGGAGCAGGAACCCTGGCTGATTTCCCTCCCCCTCTCTAGCCCAGGGGCCACTGGACAGTGATCAGGAGCAGGAACTCTGGCTGATTTCCCCTCTCTCTAACCCAGAGGTCACTGGACAGTGATCAGGAGCAGGAACCCTGTCTGATTTCCCCCTCCTCTGTAACCCAGAGGTCACTGGACAGTGATCAGGAGCAGGAACCCTGGCTGATATCCCACTCCTCTGTAACCCAGAGGTCACTGGACAGTGATCAAGAGAGGAACCCTGGCTGATTTCCCCTCTCTCTAACCCAGAGGTCACTGGACAGTGATCAGGAGCAGGAACCCTGGCTGATTTCCCCCTCCTCTGTAACCCAGAGGTCACTGGACAGTGATCAGGAGCAGGAACCCTGGCTGATATCCCACTCCTCTGTAACCCAGAGGTCACTGGACAGTGATCAGGAGAGGAACCCTGGCTGATTTCCCCCTCTCACTAACCCAGGGGAGCTGAGGTGAATTGTTGCCCCAATTTAGGACACCTAAGATGTAAAGACATCACTCCTGAAACCTGAGCACAAAATCCAGGCTGACACTCTCAGTGCAGTATTGCAGGAGTGCTTCACTGTCGAAGGTGCTGTCTTTTGGATGACACGTTAAATCAAGGTTCCGTCTGCCGTACCATGTGGGCATAAAAGTTCTCACGACCATTATTGGAAGAGGAGCAGGGGAATCCCCAGCGGTCACTATTGACCCTTCAACCAACATCACTGAGACAGCTGTTCTGGTCATTCATTATCTCATTGCTGATTATGGGAGCTTGCTGTGCACAAATTGGCTGCCGCGTTTCCCACTGTACAATAGTACACAGTACTTGAATGGCTGTAAAGCGCATTTGGAAATCCTGTGATTGTGAAAGGCACTATAGAAATGCAGGTTCTTTCTTCCTTTAGTACAACGTGAGCCTCCCAACAGCAGCTGTGCAGACAGCAGAGATAATTCAAGAGGTTTCCCTACAGGTCATTGGAACAAAATAAATGGCAGCCATTGTCACTGTGTGACTGCTTGAAGAGATGAGGAAGGGGTATGCATGAGGAAGAATGATGAGTGGCTTAAACTCCCCCCCACTTTATATAAACCGGGAATAACCAGGGTTCAGCAATGTGACCCAGTGAGTCAAAGTGGCTGCAGACAACCTCTCATCGCAACCTGAGGGCAATGGATGCAGACAGCTGTGGCCAGTGTTTCTATGAAGAGCATGGGAATTGGATGTTGCATAGACTTGGCTTGTATTAACTTGAGTTTAGAAGATTAAGGGGAGATTCATTGACATGTTTAAAAAATGAAGCGATCCGCTGGTGGGGGCATTACGAAGAAGCTGGCACAATCTTAAAATTAGAGCCAGGCCATTCAGGAAGGATAGTGAAAATCTGGAAGTATCTTCCCTGGAAAGCTGGCAGGGGTAGGGGAGGGAGGTTGGTGGGGTGGCGTCAATTGAAAATTTCAAGACTGAGATAAATCGATTTTTGTTGGGTAAGGGGATCAAGGGATATGGAGCCAAGGCAGGTAAAACTGAGTCAAGATACAGATCAGTCATGAATGCTGGGACATGCTCGAGGGGCTGAATGGCCTCCAGTTCCTATGTCAGGATCAGGATCAAACTTGGCTGTGATGCCCTCAAAATTGAATATCCTGCTTGTACTCAGTCTTTTAAACTCTTACAAGAAGTCGGGCCAGATACCAGAGGCCACCAGTGGAACATTAACCTGTCATTGCAGGGACGAGGGAAATAAAATAGTGGATATTTGGGCGAAGAGGGGGAAAAATTCACCAACTCACTGCATTTGCCCTCATTCATCCACCAGGTGGCGCCACAGGATCAGCAGTGAGTTTTAGTTTAGATTAGAGATACAGCATTGAAACAGGCCCTTCGGCCCACCGAGTCTGTGCCGACCATCAACCACCCATTTATACTAATCATACACTAATCCCTTATTCCTACCACATCCTCACCTGTCCCTATATTTCCCTACCACCTACCTATACTAGTGGCAATTTACAATGGCCAATTTACCTACCAACCTGCAAGTCTTTCGGCTTGTGGGAGGAAACCGGAGCACCCGGAGAAAACCCACGCAGACACAGGGAGAATTTTTTCTGCAACATGAATATTCAGTGGGAGGGGGGAGGGATAGGGAGGGGGGAGGGATAAGGGTGGGGGAGGGATAGGGGAATAGGGAGGGATAGGGGAGGAGGAAGGTGGGGGATGGGGGAGGGAGAGGAGACGGGGAGGGATAGGGGAGGAGGATGGGGGAGGGGGAGGGATGGGGGAGGGGGAGGGATAGGGGAGGGGGAGGGATGGATAGGGGGAGGGGGAAGGATAGGTGAGGGGGAGGGATAGGAGAGGGGGAGGGATAGGGGAGTAGGGAGGGGGGGAGGGATAGGGGAGGAGGGAGGGATAGGGGAGGTAGGGAGGGGGGGAGGGATAGGGGAGGTAGGGGTAGGGATAGGAGAACGGGGAGGGGAGAGGGATGGATATGGGAGTGGGTGAGGGGGAAAGGAGTGATGGAGAGGGATAGGGGGTAGGGGAGATGAGGGTTTGGGGGGAAGGGATAGTGGACGGGGAGAGTATAGGATTCCCAATTCTGGTTGGACATATTCCGGGAGGTTTCACCATGTGACCTCGTACTACTAACCACCCCACCCGGCCAAACAGCCTTTATTACCCATCTTCAAAATCTATAATAAGTAATAAACGAAACTGTTCAAAGGAAATTACAAAAAACACACAATGTTTTTATTACTGATGTGATTTTACTCCTGGCATTTTGCTGGCAGTAGTGAACTGGAGATTAAACTTTAATTCCAGGATATACCTGGAGGGCTGGAAACCCCTAGTGGGAAAATAGGAATGGGGGCATCTCAGAGCCTGGGATCTACTCCATGTCTGACACTGCCAACATTCACAGCCTGTCCCAAACTGGACACAAAGCTAGCTAGCAGCCTTCCATCTATTTGGCTGGGGCTGAATGCTGCTGAAGCCTCAGTCCAGTCAGTCTGCAGCCATCGTAAACAAGCTAGAGCAAAAAACCCAATTAAAACAAAGTCGCTGGGCACTCCTGTCCTTACCAACTCTTGGCACAAAAAGGAAATGAATCAACTGAAAGTTTCTGGGCATCAATTGCCACAGACTCACTGCATCAATCACAGTGACAATCTCATTACCCCTCTTACCCACTGCCTCCCCCTCATTACCCCTCTTACCCTCTGTCTCCCTCTCATTACCCCTCTTACCCACTGCCTCCCCCTCTCATTACTCCTCTTACCCACTGCCACCCCCTCTCATTACCCCTCTTACCCACTGCCTCCCCCTCTCATTACTCCTCTTACCCACTGTCTCCCCCTCTCATTACCCCTCTTACCCACTGCCACCCCCTCTCATTACCCCTCTTACCCACTGCCTCCCCCTCTCATTACCCCTCTTACCCACTGCCACCCCCTCTCATTACCCCTCTTACCCACTGCCTCCCCCTCTCATTACCCCTCTTACCCACTGCCTCCCTCTCATTACTCCTCTTACCCACTGTCTCCCCCTCTCATTACCCCTCTTACCCTCTGTCTCCCTCTCATTACCCCTCTTACCCTCTGTCTCCCCCTCATTACCCCGCTTACCCTCTGTCTCCCTCTCATTACCCCTCTTACCCACTGCCTCCCCCTCATTACCCCTCTTACCCTCTGTCTCCCTCTCATTACCCCTCTTACCCACTGCCTCCCCCTCTCATTACTCCTCTTACCCACTGCCACCCCCTCTCATTACTCCTCTTACCCACTGTCTCCCCCTCTCATTACCCCTCTTACCCACTGCCACCCCCTCTCATTACCCTCACCCACTGCCTCCCCCTCTCATTACCCCTCTTACCCACTGCCACCCCCTCTCATTACCCCTCTTACCCACTGCCTCCCCCTCCCATTACCCCTCTTACCCATTGCCTCCCTCTCATTACTCCTCTTACCCACTGTCTCCCCCTCTCATTACCCCTCTTACCCTCTGTCTCCCTCTCATTACCCCTCTTACCCTCTGTCTCCCCCTCATTACCCCTCTTACCCTCTGTCTCCCTCTCATTACCCCTCTTACCCACTGCCTCCCCCTCATTACCCCTCTTACCCTCTGTCTCCCTCTCATTACCCCTCTTACCCACTGCCTCCCCCTCTCATTACTCCTCTTACCCACTGCCTCCCCCTCTCATTACCCCTCTTACCCACTGCCTCCCCCTCTCATTTCCCCTCTTACCCACTGCCTCCCCCTCTCATTACCCCTCTTACCCACTGCCTCCCCCTCTCATTACTCCTCTTACCCACTGTCTCCCCCTCTCATTACCCCTCTTACCCACTGCCACCCCCTCTCATTACCCCTCTTACCCACTGCCTCCCCCTCTCATTACCCCTCTTACCCACTGCCACCCCCTCTCATTACCCCTCTTACCCACTGCCTCCCCCTCTCATTACCCCTCTTACCCACTGCCTCCCTCTCATTACTCCTCTTACCCACTGTCTCCCCCTCTCATTACCCCTCTTACCCTCTGTCTCCCTCTCATTACCCCTCTTACCCTCTGTCTCCCCCTCATTACCCCTCTTACCCTCTGTCTCCCTCTCATTACCCCTCTTACCCACTGCCTCCCCCTCATTACCCCTCTTACCCTCTGTCTCCCTCTCATTACCCCTCTTACCCACTGCCTCCCCCTCTCATTACTCCTCTTACCCACTGCCTCCCCCTCTCTACCCCTCTTACCCACTGCCTCCCCCTCTCATTACCCCTCTTACCCACTGCCTCCCCCTCTCATTACCCCTCTTACCCACTGCCTCCCCCTCATTACCCCTCTTACCCTCTGCCTCCCCCTCATTACCCCTCTTACCCTCTGTCTCCCTCTCATTACCCCTCTTACCCACTGCCTCCCCCTCATTACCCCTCTTACCCTCTGTCTCCCTCTCATTACCCCTCTTACCCACTGCCTCCCCCTCTCATTACCCCTCTTACCCACTGCCTCCCCCCCTCATTACCCCTCTTACCCTCTGTCTCCCTCTCATTACCCCTCTTACCCACTGCCTCCCCCTCTCATTACCCCTCTTACCCACTGCCTCCCCCTCTCATTACCCCTCTTACCCACTGCCTCCCCCTCTCATTACCCCTCTTACCCACTGCCTCCCCCTCTCATTACCCCTCTTACCCACTGCCTCCCCCTCTCATTACCCCTCTTACCCACTGCCTCCCCCTCTCATTACCCCTCTTACCCACTGCCTCCCCCTCTCATTACCCCTCTTACCTACTGCCTCCCCCTCTCATTACCCCTCTTACCCTCTGTCTCCCTCTCATTACCCCTCTTACCCACTGCCTCCCCCTCTCATTACCCCTCTTACCCACTGCCTCCCCCTCTCATTACCCCTCTTACCCACTGCCTCTCCCTCTCATTACTCCTCTTACCCACTGCCTCCCCCTCTCATTACCCCTCTTACCCACTGCCTCCCCCTCTCATTACCCCTCTTACCCACTGCCTCCCCCTCTCATTACCCCTCTTACCCTCTGTCTCCCTCTCATTACCCCTCTTACCCACTGCCTCCCCCTCTCATTACCCCTCTTACCCACTGCCTCCCCCTCTCATTACCCCTCTTACCCACTGCCTCCCCCTCTCATTACCCCTCTTACCCACTGCCTCCCCCTCTCATTACCCCTCTTACCCACTGCCTCTCCCTCTCATTACTCCTCTTACCCACTGCCTCCCCCTCTCATTACCCCTCTTACCCACTGTCTCCCCCTCATTACCCCTCTTACCCACTGCCTCTCCCTCTCATTACCCCTCTTACCCACTGCCTCTCCCTCTCATTACTCCTCTTACCCACTGCCTCCCCCTCTCATTACCCCTCTTACCCACTGCCTCTCCCTCTCATTACTCCTCTTACCCACTGCCACCCCCTCTCATTACCCCTCTTACCCACTGCCTCCCCCTCTCATTACCCCTCTTACCCACTGCCTCCCCCTCTCATTACTCCTCTTACCCACTGCCTCCCCCTCTCATTACCCCTCTTACCCACTGCCTCCCCCTCTCATTACCCCTCTTACCCACTGCCTCCCCCTCTCATTACCCCTCTTACCCTCTGTCTCCCTCTCATTACCCCTCTTACCCACTGCCTCCCCCTCTCATTACCCCTCTTACCCACTGCCTCCCCCTCTCATTACCCCTCTTACCCACTGCCTCCCCCTCTCATTACCCCTCTTACCCACTGCCTCCCCCTCTCATTACCCCTCTTACCCACTGCCTCTCCCTCTCATTACTCCTCTTACCCACTGCCTCCCCCTCTCATTACCCCTCTTACCCACTGTCTCCCCCTCATTACCCCTCTTACCCACTGCCTCTCCCTCTCATTACCCCTCTTACCCACTGCCTCTCCCTCTCATTACTCCTCTTACCCACTGCCTCCCCCTCTCATTACCCCTCTTACCCACTGCCTCTCCCTCTCATTACTCCTCTTACCCACTGCCACCCCCTCTCATTACCCCTCTTACCCACTGCCTCCCCCTCTCATTACCCCTCTTACCCACTGCCTCCCCCTCTCATTACTCCTCTTACCCACTGCCTCCCCCTCTCATTACCCCTCTTACCCACTGCCTCCCCCTCTCATTACCCCTCTTACCCACTGCCTCCCCCTCTCATTACCCCTCTTACCCACTGCCTCCCCCTCTCATTACCCCTCTTACCCACTGCCTCCCCCTCTCATTACCCCTCTTACCCTCTGTCTCCCTCTCATTACCCCTCTTACCCACTGCCTCCCCCTCTCATTACTCCTCTTACCCACTGCCACCCCCTCTCATTACCCCTCTTACCCACTGCCTCCCCCTCTCATTACCCCTCTTACCCACTGCCTCCCCCTCTCATTACTCCTCTTACCCACTGCCACCCCCTCTCATTACCCCTCTTACCCACTGCCTCCCCCTCTCATTACTCCTCTTACCCACTGCCTCCCCCTCTCATTACCCCTCTTACCCACTGCCACCCCCTCTCATTACCCCTCTTACCCACTGTCTCCCTCTCATTACCCCTAATTGTTAAGAATATCGGATAAACTCACAGAATTGTACTGAGTTGAAGCTCAAACCAATATTTACCTTCCTTATCTGTCTTGGATACACCTGAACTCTGCTTCCTGAAACAAGAAAGTAGAAATGTTACACATGATAGAAAGTGGAACTGGACAGTGACCCTTCACCTTCCAGCTCTGGGTTCAAAATCATAACAGACAGAGGGAATACAGGAACAGGAGGAGGCCATTCAGCCCATCCAAGCTCTTCTGCATTCTATTAGATACAATCATGGGTTTCAAAAGGGAATTGGATAATTATCTGAAGAGAAAAAATTTGCAGGGCTATGGCGAAAAGGTGGGGAAGTGGGAGTAGGTGAGTAGCTCTTACAGAGAACACGGTACGGACATGATGGGCCGAATGCTGTAACCATTCTATGTTTCAGCCAGGATGGGTTTGATACAGAGTTTGAACAGGAGTGTTTCAAATTGTTG
The DNA here is from genome assembly GCF_036365525.1 of Heterodontus francisci. Classification (NCBI taxonomy): domain Eukaryota; kingdom Metazoa; phylum Chordata; class Chondrichthyes; order Heterodontiformes; family Heterodontidae; genus Heterodontus; species Heterodontus francisci. The sequence continues at coordinate 4,731,638 of NC_090387.1, read as the reverse complement.
ATGATCACATATTGGGGCAGGTACAGGGTTAAAGTTCCCTCTCTTATTCTGCAAGACTGTGCTTCAGTCTCCAACTCAGAAAGGGTAGGAGGATGACGGAATTAGAGTTATTAACTCAAGACTGACAGCTTGATAGAATTTTACATCACAGCAAGAGGCCATTGGCCCAATCGTGTCTGTGCTGGTTCAGTGAAAAGAAAGAGTTCTCCAGTTAGTCTCACTGCCCACTGCTCTTTCCCCATAGCCCTGTAAAAGTATTTATCCAATTCCCTTTTGAAGGACACGGTTGAATCTGCTTTCAGACAGTTCAGACTTTCGGCTTTGAGTCAGTCTGTTCTGGGTTCAAGTCCTATCCTAGGGGACTTGAGCACAAACATCTAGGCTGATCCTCCAGTGCAGTACTGAGGGAGTGCTGCACTGCCAGAGGTGCTATCTTTCACATGAGACTTAAACCAAGGTCACGTCTGCCCTCTCAGCTGGATGTACAAAATCCCACTGTACTAATTTAAAGAAGAGCAGGGGAGTTCTCCCCGGTGTCCTGACCAATATTTATCCCTCAATCAACATCACAAAAACAGGTTATCTGGTCATTACCACATTGCTGTTTGTGGGATCTTGCTGTGCATGGATTGACTGCTGCGTTTCCTACATTACAACAGTGACTACATTTCGAAAAATACTTAATTGGCTGTAAAGTGCTTTGAGGTGTCTGGTGGTCCTGAGAGGCGCTATATAAATGCATGTCTTTCTTTCTCTCTTAATGCGTTCCAGATCCCGACTCACTGTGGGAAAAAATTTCCGCATGTTGCCTCTGGATCTTGGAGATTTCATCATGTGACATTCGATCAGACCCTGCTAATGTGATGCTTAATCATGACAGTTTGCAGATATTATTGCAACATTTACCTCTCAATATCACCAAGCCCTGAATAAAATATTGAACTTTTTTCTTTACAGCGCAATGAATCATATTGTATATAAATCAAAGAACACAAACAAACAGAAAGATTTAATGGTAAATGATGTTTAAATATGAACTATTTCTGTGATCGCAATGAGAAACAGCAATGTCACTGATTAGCAAAACATCCATATAAGTAATATAAGTAACTTCTAACTATAGTTTTTGTACAATTTAATGACTTTTTACAGAACAAAACAAGTTATAAAATTCTTATATAATAGTTTCTGCCTGAAATTTTGATTGGCCGGTGGGTTGAATTGGTGGGTGGAGCCTGACATGTGCACCTCAGTTACTGGCCCTGCCCACCGGTACCCGGCCTAGGTCACTGGGCCTCGGTCACTGGGCCCCGATCCCCGCTGCTCTCCAGCCTCGGTCACTGGGCCCCGGTCACTGGGTCCCGGACCCCACTGCTCTCCGGCCTCGGTTACTGAGCCCCGGTCACTGGGTCCCGGACCCCGATGCTCTCCAGCCTCGATCACTGGGCCTCGGTCACTGGGTCCCGGACCCCGCTGCTCTCCGGCCTCAGTCACTGGGCCCCGGTCACTGGGTCCCGGACCCCGATGCTCTCCAGCCTCGATCACTGGGCCTCGGTCACTGGGTCCCGGACCCCGCTGCTCTCCGGCAGTCACTGGGCCCCGGTCACTGGGTCCCGGACCCCGATGCTCTCCGGCCTCGGTCACTGGGCCCCGTTCCCGCTGCTCTCCAGCCTTGGTCACTGAGCCCCAATCCCCGCTGCTCTCCAGCCTCGGTTACTGAGCCCCGGTCACTGGGTCCCGGACCCCGATGCTCTCCGGCCTTGGTCACTGGGCCCCGGTCACTGGGTCCCGGACCCTGCTGCTCTCCAGCGTCGGTCACTGGGCCCTGATCACCGCTACCTGACCTTGGTACTGGGCCTCGGTCACTGGGCCCCGATCCCCACTGCTCTCCAGCCTCGGTTACTGGGCCCCGATCCCCACTGCTCTCCAGCCTCGGTTACTGGGCCCCGATCCCCACTGCTCTCCAGCCTCGGTTACTGGGCCCCGATCCCCACTGCTCTCCAGCCTCGGTCACTGGGTCCCGGACCCCGCTGCTCTCCAGCCTCAGTCACTGGGCCCTGATCACCAGTACCCAACCTTGGTACTGGGCCTCGGTCACTGGGCTCCGATCCCCACTGCTCTCCAGCCTCGGTCACTGGGCCCCAATCCCCACTGCTCTCCAGCCTCGGTCACTGAGCCCCGGTTACTGGGCCCCGATCCCCGCTGCTCTCCAGCCTCGGTCACTGAGCCCCGGTCACTGGGTCCCGGACCCCGCTGCTCTCCAGCCTCGGTCACTGGGCCCCGATCCCCACTGCTCTCCAGCCTCGGTCACTGGGCCCCGGTCACTGGGTCCCGGACCCCGATGCTCTCCGGCCTTGGTCACTGGGCCCCGGTCACTGGGTCCCGGACCCCGATGTTCTCCGGCCTCGGTCACTGGGCCTCGGTCACTGTGTCCCGGACCCCGCTGCTCTCCAGCCTCGGTCACTGAGCCCCGACCCCCACTGCTCTCCAGCCCCGGTCACTGGGTCCCGGACCCCGCTGTTCTCCAGCCTCGGTCACTGGGCCCTGATCACCGGTACCCGATCTTGGTTACTTGGCCTCAGTCACTGGGCCCCGATCCCCACTGCTGTCCAGCCTCGGTCACTGGGCCCCGATCCCCACTGCTCTCCAGCCTCGGTTACTGGGCCCCAATCCCCGCTGCTCTCCAGCCTCGGTCACTGAGCCCCGGTTACTGTGCCCCGATCACTGCTGCTCTCCAGCCTCGGTCACTAAGCCCCGGTCACTGGGCCCCGATCCCCACTGCTGTCCAGCCTCGGTCACTGGGCCCCGGTCACTGGGTCCCGGACCCCGCTGCTCTCCAGCCTCGGTCACTGGGCCCTGATCACCGGTACCCGGCCTTGGTTACTGGGCCTCAGTCACTGGGCCCCGATCCCCACTGCTCTCCAGCCTCGGTTACTGGGCCCCGATCCCCACTGCTGTCCAGCCTCGGTCACTGGGCCCCGATCCCCGCTGCTCTCCAGCCTCGGTCACTGAACCCCGGTTACTGGGCCCCGATCCCCGCTGCTCTCCAGCCTCGGTCACTGAGCCCCGGTTACTGGGCCCCGATCCCCGCTGCTCTCCAGCCTTGGTCACTGGGCCACGATCCCCGCTGCTCTCCAGCCTCGGTCACTGGGCCTCGACCCCCACTGCTCTCCAACCTCGGTCACTGAGCCCTGGACCCCGCTGTTCTCCAGCCTCGGTCACTGGGCCTTGGTCACTGGGCCCCGATCCCCGCTGCTCTCCAGCCTCGGTCACTGGGCCTCGGACACTGGGCCCCGATCGCCACTGCTCTCCAGCCTAGGTCACTGGGCCCTGAACACCGGTACCCGACCTTGGTCACTGAGCCTCGGTCACTGGCCCCCGATCCCCGCTGCTGTCCAGCCTCGGTCACTGGGCTCTGACCACTGGTACCCGACCTTGGTCACTGGGCCTCGGTCACTGGGCCTCAGTCACTGGGCCCTGAACCCTGCTGCTGTCCAGCCTCTGTCATTGGGCCCTGACCACCAGTACCCGACCTTGGTCACTGGGTCTCGGTCACTGGGCCCTGATCCTCGCTGCTGTCCAGCCTCGGTCACTGGGCCCTGGTCACTGGGTCCCGGACCCCGCTGCTCTCCAGCCTCGGTCTCTGAGCCCCGGTCACTGGGCCCCGACCCTCGCTGCTCTCCAGCCTCGGTCACTGGGCCCCGACCCCCGCTGCTCTCCAGCCTCGGTCACTGGGCCCCGGTCACTGGGTCCCGGACCCCGCTGCTGTCCAGCCTCGGTCACTGGGCCCCGGTCACTGGGCCCCGACCCCCGCTGCTCTCCAGCCTTGGTCACTGGGCCCCGGTCCCCGCCGCTCTGCAGCCAGTTGGGGAGGGGAAGTGGTGGCACGGCAGGGAGGTGGAGAAACGTTATGGGATGGAGGGGATGGGAATGATATGAGAGGGAGGGCATGGGAAGGATTGGATGGGGATTTAAAGAAATACTGTTGCATTAAAGATACTAATTTCACGAAGTGTTTTGTGGGTCTCTGCCAGTGATAAATAAAACCAAAACCAAACCTAATTCAATTCATTGACTCCAACATGCCACCCCTGAAACCCATGGCTGGGAGCTGAGGCTCTATCTTCAGGTGAAGTGAAAAAGTTGCTTGATTCCCAGAACAAAACATATTATATATCAGCACAAATCACAGGCTGACAGAACTCTCCCTGTCAGTTTGTGTTGCTCTCTCTCTCTTTTCCTCTTGTCAGGTTGTTTCTCTCTTTTTCTCCAGTTTGTTTCTCTCTTTTTCTCCAGGTTGTTTCTCTCTTTTTCTCCAGTTTGTTTCTCTCTTTTTCTCCACTTTGTTTCTTTCACTCTCTCCCAGTTTGTGTTTCTTTCGCTCTCTCCACCCAATTTCTTTCTCTCTCTCTCTCTCTCTTTCTCTGTCTCTTTCCCCAGTTTATTTCTTTTTCTCTCCCTCTTTCCCCAGTTTGTTTCTTACTCTCTCTCCCTCCCCACAATTTATGTTTCTCTTTCTCCGTCAGTTTGTATTTCTCTTTCCTGCTGTCAGTTTGTGTTTCTCTCTCTCTCTCTGCCTCCCGCAGTTATCCCTCAGGCCCCACAGAGTTTTCAGGTGATTTACATTGACCCCAATGCTGTCACCCTCAGAAACAACAATTAACGTGTGTGCTTCAGAATTATGGAAGATCAGAGGGACTCAGACTATATGTTTTGGTTGTAAACCCCAACAGCTGGGGTGCTGCACAGAAACTTCACCAACAGGGACCTTCTCTCCCGAGTCATCAGCTACTGCGCTAGAGAAATCAATTGTCCATTCTGGGAGAGCTGGACAGTTGGGAACCCCAGACAGAATACAAAGGGGTGAAAAGTGAAGCTCAGTTGTTTAGAGTCTTGCTCAGAGCCCAACTGGAGTAACTGGCTTCAGTTCTGGGCACCACACCTCAGGAAGGATATACTGGCTTCGGAACGGGGGAGGGGGTGCAGCACAGATTCACCAGAATGATACCGGGCCTAAAAGGGTTAAGCTGTGAGCATGGCTTGTATTTTAGTTTAGTACTGAGTTTACAAGCTGAAGAGTGATTTAAAGTGTTGGATTTGATAGGGTCGATAGAGTACTTCCTCTGTTGGGGGAGTCCAGAACAAGGGGACAGAACCTTAATATTAGAGCCAGGCCGTTCAGGGATGATGTCAGGAAGCACTTTTTCACACAAAGGGGAGCGGAAATCTGGAACTCTCTCTCCCACAAAAAGCTGTCGAGGCTGAGGGTCAATTGAAAAATTCAAAACTGAGATTAACAGATGTTTACAAGTGTAAATTGCTGGAAATCTGAAATAAAAACAGAAAATGTGAAAGAAATACTCAGCAGGCCTGACAGCATCTGTGGAGTTAATGTTTCAGGTCAGTGTTGGAACCGATGATACTCGATAGATTTTTGTTGAGTTAAGGTATTGGGGAAATGGAGCAAAGACAGGAAAATGGAGTTGAAGTACAGACCAGCCACAATCTAATCGAATAGTAAACAGGTTCAAGGAGCCTCCTGTTATTCCTATGTACCTAATGCCAGGATGTCCAATTTGCAGATTTCATTCCCTCTCCATACCCCTGTTCAGTATTGGAGCTGAGAAGCTCCTAGTCCTCTTTCGAACCTGTCTCCTTGCCCCCCCCACCATCCAGCCTGATTCCTTTCCTGTCACCATCCCAGCCACTCTTCTCCCTGACTCCCTGTGACACAGGCTTTATCTCACAGTGGGATTAATGCTGTCTCAGTGTGTTCTATTCCTAAGGTCATTTCACTCTTTGCAAACACTTTAAGATGTTCCTGCTGAGGTAATTTGAGCGTTACCAATGGCAACGCAGTCTGTGAGTCACGACTGAATGTCAGAGCGAAATGCACGGGGCATGTTCAAAGTAAATTAACTGGGCAGACAACAAACCAGCTGTCCAATTAAGAAAAGGAATCGAAAGGCGGATACAGACAACGGAGATAAGTATGAAAGACTTGTATTTATTTAGCACCTAACTACATGATTGAAATATCACATTGAGTCACACAAATCTCAAGCACCTCATCTTTCTCCTTAACATTTACAGGCTCAACATCGAGTTCTACAACTTCACATCTTAACCCCAGCTCCCATTCTCTCATTTAGCAGTGATGGTAACAGAGAATGGAAGCACCACAGACACTGGAGGTGGGGGGGAGAGGGTGAGTGTGAATAGTGATGGTGTGGGGGCTGGGGATTGGGATTCCCCCGGGTACATGGCTGGTAAAGGGTGATAACTCTCTCCGGGGTCTCAGGGCCACATTCCCGGTCCTCAGGTGCATTTTCTCTTTTCCAGATTTCCCCTCCCCCACTGCTATTCTGCTATTTCCCATTTCCAGCTCCTCTAGACGCATCTTTAGTTTCTTCACTTCCCCCATTACCATCTCCTTTTGCCCTACACTATCATCCCTTTTGTTAATTAATCTCTCTTGCCTTCCATCCTATTACAGACCTTCCCCGTTTGTTCTTTCCTCCCCTCTCCCTGACTCTGTACTTGCTTAAAACCTGTTACATTGCGAACTTCTTCCAGTTCTGATGCAAGGTCACAGACCTGAAATGTTAACCTTGTTTCTCTCTACAGATGCTGCCAGACCTGCTGCGTGTGATAAGAGTCATAACGGCACAGAAGGAGGCCATTTGGCCATTGAGTCCATGCCGGTTCTCTGTAGAGCAATTCAGTCAGTCCCATTCCCCCGCTCTATCCCCGTAGCTCTGTAAGTTTATTTCCCTCAAGTGCCCATCCAATTTCCTTTTGAAATAATTCATCGTCTCTGCTTCCAACACCCTCATGGGCAGCGAGTTCCAGGTCATTACCACACGCTGCATAAAAAAAAGTTCTTCCTCACATTCCCCCTGCATCTCCTGCCCAAACCTTCAATCTGTGTCCCCTAGTCCTTTTCCGTCATCGAATGGAAACAGCTTTTCTTTGTCTATTGTATCCAAACCTGTTTCCAACATTTTTTGTTTTCATCATTCAATGCATTAATTGTTCTTGTTATGTGAAGAGGAATGGGTTTGTGTGGGCTGTGGCTCCGTGGCTTGCATTCTCATTTCTGAGTCAGAGATTATGGGTTCAAGTCCCACTTCAGAGACTTGAGCATAAAATCCAGGCTGAAACTCCAGTGCAGTGCTGAGGGAGTGCTGCACTATCAGAGATGCTATCCCTCAGATGAGATGTTAAACTGAGACCCTGTCTTCCCTTTTAGGTGGGTATAAAAGATCCCGTGGAACTGTTCAAAGAAGTCCTGGGCAATATTTATCCCTCAACCAACATCATTTAAAGCAGATTATCTGATCATTATCACATTGCTGTTTGTGGGAACTTGCTGTGCACAAATTAGCTGCCACATTTCCCACAATACAACAGTGACTACACTTCAAAAGTACTTCATTTGTTGCAAAGTGCTTTGGAACATCCTGAGGACAGGAAAGGCACCATAGAAATGTTTGTTTTTTGTTTTGTTTGAAACTTTTGTTTTGTTTACATCCAGCAACTAATTGAAATTCCTGTTTCAGTTAAGAGGTAAGTTAGGTTTCTTGCAGTTTTAAACAGGGGTATAGCCACTCCAGGCGCTGCTTCACAAACCACTGACCACCTCCAGGCGCTTACCCATTGTCTCTTGAGACAAGGAGGCCAAAGAAGAAGAAGAAGATACTAACACGCTGAGAATAGCTGTAGCTAGTTAATTAGGTTGCTAGCTTAAACTGGTTTCTGAGCTCTAGCAGAGCTCGAGCAGACCTGACACAGCATTGTTTTCAGATTATAAATTCAGGGGACTCTCAGTGCTGGTGTCTGCAGTGAGTGCTACTGAAAGGAGTTTGGTAATTGAGGGAGTTCGGTAAGGAAGGGAACATAAATTAATAAGAAAATAAATATGTGCACAGAGTGTAAAGTGGGAGTTTGGTGATGAGGGAGAGGCTCCTTTCTTTCTTCTACCTTTTTGCAGCCTCCAGTAGCTGCCTCTCTCTTCAGTACAGGGGAAGAAGTTGATTGGTGAGTAACTGGCAAGTTATTTTACTTATTATAATAAAAAGTTTTTAAAGTTACGTTATGGCAAGTCAGCCTGGACAAGTGGAATGTACGTCCTGTAGTATGTGGGGAGTCATGGACGCACCACGTGTCCTGGATGAACACATCTGCAGGAGGTGTCACCGGCTGCAGAAGCTTGAGCTCCGGGTTTTGGAACTCGAGTGGCGACTGGAGTCACTGTTGTGCATCCGCGAGGCAGAGGACTACGTGGATAGTACCTTAGGTTAGGAGCCACACCACAGGTTAGGAGCATGTAGGCATAGAGGGAATGACCAACGGCAAGCAGTTCAAGAGAACCAGGCAGGTAATGCAGGAGTCACCTGAGTCTATCTTGCTTGCTAATCAGTTTTCCATTTTGGATACTGGTGAGAGTGATGATTCCTCAGGGGATTGCAGCCAGTGCAAAGTCCATGGCATCACAGGTGGCTCAGATGCACAGGAGGGGAGGAAGAAGAGTGTAAGAGCAATAGTGATAGGGGATTTGATAGTCAGGGGATAAGACAGGTGTTTCTGCAGCAGTAAATGTGACTCCAGGATAGTGTGTTGCCTCCCCGGTGCCAGGGTCAAGGATGTCACGGAGCGGCTGCAGGACTTCCTTCTGTGGGAGGGTGAACAGCCAGAGGTCGTGGTCCACATTGGTACTAATGACATAGGTAGGAAGAAGGATGAGGTCCTGAAAACAGATTTTAGGGAGTTAGGAAGGAAATTAAAAAGCGGGACCTCCAAAGCAGTAATCACAGGATTACTCCCAGTGTCACGTGCTAGTGAGCATAGGAATAGGAGAATTGATTGATTGAACACATGGCTGGAGAATTGGTGTGGGAGGGAGGGCATCAGATTTCTGAGGCATTGGGACCGGTTCTGGGGCAGGTGGGACCTGTACAAGATGGACGGGCTACACCTGAACAGGACCAGAACTAACATCCTCGCAGGGAGATTTGCTAGTGCTGTTGGGGAGGGTTTAAACTAGCTTGTCAGTGAGATGGGAACCTGAGGGGTAGCTCAAATTGGAAGGAAGTAAAGCTGGTAACAGGAGGTATAAAAGTAGCAAGTGACATTCGAAGGCAGACGAAACAAAGGCATCAACTAGGCTTAGAATGCAGAATGTCAAGACGACAAGGTTAAGGGCACTCTACCTGAATGCAAGCAGCATTCTCAACAATTTGATGTTGGACCAAATAGAGGTAAATGGGTTTGATCTAATTGACATAACAGAAACGTGGCTATAGGGCGACCAAGACTGGGAAGTCACGGACACACCATGTGTCCTAGATGAACACACTGCAGGAAGTGTCACCAGCTGCAGAAGCTTGAGCTCCGGGTTTCGGAACTCAAGCGGCGGCTGGAGTCACTGTTGTGCATCCACGAGGCAGAGGACTACGTGGATAGTACCTTCAAGGATATTCGACATTTAGGAAGGACAGGCAAAAAGGAAAAGGAGGTGGTGTTGCGCTGATAATAAGGGATGGCATCAGTATCTTAGTAAGGGAGGATCTCAGATCGGAAGAACAAAATGTGGAATCTGTTCGGGTTGAGCTAAGAAACAGCAAGGGGCAGCAAACATTGGTAGGAGTTGTTTATAGGCCACCAAACAGTAGTGGTAGTGTGGGGAATGGTATTAATCAGGAGATTAGATAAGCATGTGGCATGGGTAATACAGTAATCATGGATGACTTCAATCTGCATTTGATTGGGTAAACCTAATGAGCACTAATGCTGTGCAGGACAAGATTCTGGAATGTGTTAGGGATGGTTTTCTAGAGCAGTATATTGAGGAACAGACTAGAGAACAGGCTATTTTAGATCTAGTTTTATGTAATGAGAAAGGGCTAATTAGTAATTTTGTCGTAAAAGAACCTTTAGGGATGAGTGACCATAATATGATAGAATTTTACATTATGCTTGAAAGTAAGGTAGTTCCCGGGGAGGTGGTGGCGTAGTGGTATTGTCACTGGACTAGTAACCCAGAGACCCAGGGTATTGCTCTGGGGACATGGGTTCAAATCCCACCAAAGCAGAAGGTGGAATTTGAATTCAATTAATAAATCTGGAATTAAAAAGCAAGTCTAATAATGGCCATGAAATCATTGTCGATTGTTGTAAAAACCCATCTGGTTCACTAATTGCCCTTTAGGGAAGGAAATCTGCCATCCTTACCTGGTCTGACCTACATGTGACTCCAGACCCACAGCAATGTGGTTGACTCTTACATGCCCTCTGAAATGGCCTAGCAAGCCACTCAGTTGTATCTAACCGCTACGAAGTCAATGAAAAGGAACAGCACTGTGGGTGTACCTACCCAACATGGACTGCAGCGGTTCAAGAAGGCAGCTCACCACCACCTTCTCAGGGGCAATTAGGGATGGGCAATAAATGCTGGCCTGGCCAGTGACGCCCACATCCTATGAATGAATAAAAATAAATATATCTGAAGCCAGGGTGTTAAGTTTGAACAAAGGAAATTATGAAGGTCTGAGGGGCAAATTGGCTGAGGTGGATTGGGAAAATACATTAAAAGCCATGACAGTACATAGGCAATGGATAGTCTTTAAAGAAATATTACATAGTTTACAGCAACAATACATTCTTTCAAGGCACAAAAACCCCAAAAGTAAAGGCAGTCAACAGTGGATAACAAAGGAAGTTAAGGATTGTATAAGATTATATGAAAAGGCCTATAAAGTTGCCAGAAATAGTAGTAAACCTGAGGATTGGGAGGATTTTAGAATACAGCAAAGGAGGACCAAGACACTGATAAAGAAAGGGAGAATAGAATATGAATGTAAGCTAGCAAAAAATATAAAAATGGACTGTAAAAGCTTTGACAGGTATGTATAAAGGAAACATTTGGCTAAGACAAATGTGGGTCCATTACAGGCAGAGTCAGGAGAATTTATAATGGGGAATAGAGAAATGGCAGAGAAACTAAATGGTTACTTTGAGTCTATATTCACTGAGGAAGATACAAGAAATCTCCCAGAATTAGAGATCCAAGGGAGTAGGGGAATGAGGAATTGAAGGAAATTAGTATTAGTAAGAAGGTTGTATTAGAGAAATTAATGGGGCTGAAGGTTGATAAGTCCCCAGGACCTGATATTCTACATCCCAGAGTGTTGAAAGAGGTAGTTATGGAGATAGTGGATGCATTGGTGATCATCTTCCAAAATTCTATAGATTCTGGAGCGGTTCCTGCAGAGTGGAAGGTAGCAAATGTCACCCCACTATTTAAGAAGGGAGGGAGAGAGAAAACAGGGAATTACAGACCTGTTAATCTTACATCAGTCATTGGGAAAATGCTAGAATCTATTCTAAAGGATGTGATAAATAGACACTTGGATAATAATGATCTGATTGGGAATAGTCAACATGGATTTATAAATGGGAAATCATGTTTGACAAACCTGTTGGAGTTTTTTGAGGATGTTACTAACAGAATTGATAAAGGGGAGTCAGTTGGTGGACATGGTATACTTGGATTTTCGGAAGGCTTGTGATAAAGTCCCCCACAGGAGGTTGGTTAGCAAAATTAAAGCACATGGGATAGGAGGTAATATACTGGCATGGATTAAGAATTAGTTAACAGGCAGAAAGCAGAGAGTAGGAATAAATGGGTCATTCTCACACTGGCAGGCTGTGACTAGTGGGGTTCCACAGGGATCAGTGCTTGGATCCCAGCTGTTCACAATGATTTGAATGTGGGACCAAATGTAATATTTCCAAGTTTGCGGATGACACAAAACTAGGTGGGAATGTGTGTTGTGAGGAAGATGCAAAGCGGCTTCAAGGGGATTTGGACAGACTTAGTGAGTGGGCACGAACGTGGAAGATGGAATATAATGTGGGAAAATGTGAGGTTATCCACTTTGGTGGGAGGAATAGGTGTGCAGAGTATTTCTTAAATGGTAAGAGATTAGAAAGTGTAGATGTACAAAGGGACCTGGGTGTCCTTGTCAATAAGTCACTGAAAGCTAACATGCAGGTGCAGCAAACAATTAAGAAGGCTAATGGTATGTTAGCCTTTATTGCAAGAGGATTTGAGTACAGGAGTAGTGAAGTCTTGCTTCAATTGTATAGAACCTTGGTTAGACTGCACCTGGAGTACTGTGTGCAATTTTGGTCCCTTTACCTTAGGAAGAATATTATTGCCGTAGAGAGAATGCAATAACGGTTCACCAGACTTGTTCCCAGGATGGTGGGACTGTCCTATGAAGAGAGTTTGGGGAAACTGGGCCTGTATTCTCTAGAGTTTCGAAGAATGAGAGGTGATCTCATTGAAACCTACAAAATACTTAAAGGGATAGACAGGGTAGATGCAGGTAAGATGTTTCCCCTAGTTGGGGAGTCTAGAACCAGGGGACACAATTTCAAAATAAAGGGGAAGCAACTTAGGACAGAGATGAGGAGAAATTTCTTTACTCAGAGGGTTGTGGAATTCTCTACCCGAGGGCTGTGGAAGCTCAGTCATTGAGTATGTTTAAAGAGATTGACAGATTTCTAAATACAAATGACATATGGGGATATGGGGATAGTGTGGGAAAAAGGCATTGAAGTGGATGTTCTGCCATGATCGTATTAACTGGCGGGGCAGGTTCGATGGGCTGAATGGCTTACGCCTGCTCCTGTGTTCCTATGTTATAAAAACACACTTGGGTATTCGATGTTCAGCACCATTTGCAACTCAGATACTGAAGAAGCCCATGTCCATATGCAGCAAGACCTGCACAACATCCAGGCTTTGGCTAAATGGCAAGTAACATTCGCGCCACACAAGTGCCAGGCAATGACCATCTCAAACAAGAGAGAATCTAACTATCTCCCCTTGACGTTCAATGGCATTACCATTGCTGAATCCCCCACTGTCAACATCCTGGGGGTTACATTGACCAGAAACTGAACTGGAACTGCCACATAAGTACTGTGGCTATAAGAGCAGGTCAGAGGCTGGGAATTCTGCAGCGAGTAACTCACCTCTTGTCTCCCCAATGCCTGTCCACCATCTACAAGGCACAAGTCAGGAGTGTGATGGAATACTCTCCACTTGCCTGGATGGGTGTAGCTCCAACAACACTCAGGAGGCTCAACACCATCCAGGACAAAGCAGCCCACTTGATTGGCACCCCATTTACCACCTTCAACGTTCCCTCTCTCCACCACTGACGCACAGTGGCAGCTGTGTGTACCATCTACAAGATGCACTGCAGCAACTCATCAAGGCTCCTTCGACAGCCCGCGACCTCTTTCAACTAGAAGGACAAGGGCAGAAAATGCATGGGAACACCACAACCTGCAAGTTCCCCTCCAAGCCACACACCATCCTGACTTGGAACTATATCACTGTTCCTTCACTGTCGCTGGGTCAAAATCCTGGAACTTCCTTCCTAACAGCACTGTGGGTGCACCTACAGTCCAATGACTGCAGCAGTTCAAGAAGGCAGCTCACCACCACCTTCTCAAGGGCAATTAGGGATGGGCAATAATTGCTGGTCTTGCCAGTGATGCCCACATCCCATGAAACAAACATATTAAAAAAACACAGAAAGCTAATATGCAGGTACAGCAAGCAATTATGAAGGCAATGGTATGTTATCCTTTATTGCAAGGGGTTTGGAGTATAAGAATGAGGAAGTCTTGCTACAATTGTATAGGGCTTTGGTGAGACCACACCTAGAACACTGTATACAGCTTTGGTCTCCTTCGTTAAGGAAGGGCATTCTTGCCTTAGAGGGAGTGAAACGAAGGTTCAGCAGACTGATTCCTGGAATGAGGGGACTGTTCTATGAGGAGAGACTGAGTAGATGAGGCCTATATTTGCTATAGTTTAGAAAAATGAGAGGTGATCCCAGTGAAACATATAAAATTCTTAAGCAGATTGACAGGGCAGGTGCTGAGAAAAACGTTTCCCTTGGCTGGAGAGTCGAGAACACGGGCACAGTCTCAGGGGTCAATCATTTAGGATTGAACAAGGAAATATTTCTTCACTCAGAGGGTTGTGAGCTCTGGAATTTTCTACACTGTGGATGCTCAGTCGTTGAATATATTCAAGACAGAGGTTGACAGATTGTTGGGTACTAAGGAATGTGGGGATAATGCAGGAAGGTGGAGTTGAGGTAGAGATCAGCTATGATCTTATGAATGGTGGAGCAGGCTCAAGGGGCTGAATTACCCCCTCCAGCTCCTATTTCTTATGCTCTTCATTAAGGAATAATTATTGCCCAGGACTTCTTTGAAAAGTGTCATGGGATCTTGTACATCCACCTGGGAAGGAAGATGGGTCTTAGCTTAACATCTCATTTGACAGACAGCACCTCTGACAGTATAGCACTCCCTCAGTACTGCACTGGAGTGTCAGCTTTGATTTTTATACTCAACTGTCTGAAGGGGAATTTGAATCCACAACCTTCTAACTAAGAGGTGAGAATGCTACCTACTAAGCCACAGACAGATATTCTTCTTAACATAGGAAGAACAATTAATGCATTGCATGACTTCAATGGGCTCTTTTGGAATTTTATTCCATATTAAAGGCCTGTTACCCGACCCGAACCCAACGGGACCCAACAACATGTGTCGGGTTCGGCTCGGGTCGGGTCACACTTCCAGGTCCGGCATTCGGGCTCGGGATAGGTCGAGCCGGATCGGACAGGCTCTATCACCACCTCAGGTAAGTGACTCTAATGTTAATTTACTTTTTGGACTTTAAAGGTGGTTTTGTTACAGTTATTTTAAGCTTATGGAGGTAAGGAACAAAGTGAAAAATGGAAGGTAGGTTAACTGATGGTCGGGTCGGGTCGGGTCGGGCCGGGCGCGGGAAAAAATGGAAGTACTCAGGCTGGGTCGGGTCTCATTTGCAGACCCGAGCAGGCCTTTATTCCATATCATAATAACTCTTTATATTTCTAACTTCTTCCTGTAAGCTTCTAATACCAATTGAGTTTCTGATCTCTCTATTTCCCTATTAATTCTTCATCTCATTCTATTATTTTTCTGTCCCTGAATTTACTCTTTTCATTCTCTCTCTGTGTTGCACTCTCTCTGTCTGTCTCTCTATCTATCTTTCTGACTGTCTCTCTCTTGTCCATCTCTCTGTGTCGTTCTCTCTCTCTGCCAGTCTCTTTCTGATTGACTTTCTCTCTTTGTCAGTGTATCTCTCTCTCTTTGTCCATCTGTCTCTCGCTCCCTGTCTGTCTGTTTCTGTCTCTGTAACGCTCTCTTTCTCGAAGCTAGGAAATCCTGTTTCTTGAGTCTTTAACCGAATCTCAGGTGATTATTTACTTCCATTGTTTCCATTCTAAGATATATTGGTGCAGGTGCTGGGTCAGACTGACCCACTGCGCCACATCCCAGATTCAACACTGCAGACGGCTCTAGATCAGATTCAGGAGTATGTGCTGAGTGCTCCAGGGTAAAAAAAACCCAGAACTATTCCAACCATATACTCCCCAATCACTCCAACCATATACTCCCCAATCACTCCAACCATATACTCCCCAATCACTCCAACCATATACTCCCCAATCACTCCAACCATATACTCCCCAGTCACTCCAACCATATACTCCCCAGTCACTCCAACCATATACTCCCCAATCACTCCAACCATACATTCCCCAGTCACTCCAACCATATACTCCCCAATCACTCCAACCATACATTCCCCAGTCACTCCAACCATATACTCCACAATCACTCCAACCATATACTCCCCAATCACTCCAACCATATACTCCCCAATCACTCCAACCATATACTCCCCAGTCACTCCAACCATATACTCCCCAATCACTCCAACCATATACTCCCCAATCAGTCCAACCATATACTCCCCAGTCACTCCAACCTTATACTCCCCAATCACTCCAACCAAATACTCCCCAGTCACTCCAACCATATACTCCCCAATCACTCCAACCATATACTTCCCAGTCACTCCAACCATATACTCCCCAATCACTCCAACCATATACTCCCCAGTCACTCCAACCATACATTCCCCAGTCACTCCAACCATATACTCCCGAGTCACTCCAACCATATACTCCCCAGTCACTCCAACCAAATACTCCCCAATCACTCCAACCATATACTCCCGAGTCACTCCAACCATATACTCCCCAGTCACTCCAACCATATACTCCCCAATCACTCCAACCATATACTCCACAATCACTCCAACCATATACTCCTCGGTCACTCCAACCTTATACTCCCCAATCACTCCAACCATATACTTCCCAGTCACCAACCTTATACTCCCCAATCACTCCAACCATATACTCCCCAGTCACTCCAACCATATACTCCCCAATCAGTCCAACCATATACTCCCCAATCACTCCAACCATATACTCCCCAGTCACTCCAACCATATACTCCCCAATCAGTCCAACCATATACTTCCCAATCACTCCAACCTTATACTCCCCAATCAGTCCAACCATATACTCCCCAATCACTCCAACCATATACTCCCCAGTCACTCCAACCATATACTCTCCAGTCACTCAAACCTTATACTCCCCAATCACTCCAACCATATACTCTCCAGTCACTCAAACCTTATACTCCCCAGTCACTCCAACCATATAGTCCCCAGTCACTCCAATCTTATACTCCCCAATCACTCCAACCATATACTCTCCAGTCACTCAAACCTTATACTCCCCAGTCACTCCAACCTTATACTCCCCAATCACTCCAACCTTATACTCCCCAGTCACTCCAACCATATACTCTCCAGTCACTCCAACCATATACTCCCCAGAAACTCCAACCTTATACTCCCCAGTCACTCCAACCATATAGTCCCCAGTCACTCCAACCTTATACTCCCCAGTCACTCCAACCATATACTCCCCAATCACTCCAACCGTATACTCCCCAGTCACTCCAACCATATACTCCCCAGTCACTCCAACCATATACTCCCCAATCACTCCAACCTTATACTCCCCAGTCACTCCAACCATATACTCCCCAATCACTCCAACCTTATACTCCCCAGTCACTCCAACCATATACTCCCCAGTCACTCCAACCATATACTCCCCAGTCACTCCAACCATATACTCCCCAATCACTCCAACCATATACTCTCCAGTCACTCCAATCTTATACTCCCAGAAACTCCAACCATATACTCCCCAATCACTCCAACCATATATTCCCCAGTCACTTTCACTGATTTCCATGTTGTAATTTCTGTGTAGACAGGATAATTCTATGTAGACAGGACAGAGAGTGAGAACCAGAGAGAGAAAGGGAGTGTGAAAGAAACACAGAGAAAGACAGAGCACAAGAAAGCCAGAAAGAGCATGAGAAAGCGGGCATAAGAGAGACAGAGTGAGCATGAAGGAGGCAGAGTGAGAAAGACAGTGCGAGAGAGAGAAGCAGAGAGAAAGAGAGTGCAATGGAATACCAGTGTGAGAAACAGAGAAACAGAGAGACAGACCGAGTGAGAGAGAGACATAGAGAAAGAAAGAGAGAGCCACTTAAAGGACACACAGCTAAGGACAGACAGACAGGTGCAATAAAACAACCAGCACAGATGTTTCAAACCTAGCATCCTATGTTAAATGTGGAAAAGAAGAGACACAGTGGAATAATGAAAGTCTGTCTGTGGGCTGAAGGGCAGGGCGAGTGCGAGGCATCAACATCAAGGACAGCAGGTTCCTGAAGGCTGTCCTGGCCCCAGAATGTGAGGCATTGCCCTGACAACCGTCTCCAGGAATGCTCAGGGAGTGTGTCCCATTGTGTGTGTAAACTCGGGTCTGGAGTCTATGTTGAGGATTCCCAGGGCAACTCCCTCCCAACTGTATACCACTGTGCTGCTACCTCTAGTGGGTCTGTCCTGCTGGTTGGACAGGTCTTACCCGGGATGGTGATGGTGGTGTCTGGGACATTGTCTGTAAGGTTGTGATTCGGTGAGTATGACTATGCCAGGCTGTTGCTTGACTAGTCTGTGGGACAGCTCTCCCAACTTTGGCACAAGTCCCCAGACGTTAGTGTTGAGGACTTTGCAAGGTGATGGGACCCCAATTTGAATATTTAAAGAAATTAAAATGAATGAATCAATGACACTCATGTCCCTCTACGATCTTCAGCCCGCTGGCAGGCACTCCCGCACCTTTGGATCCCCGTCCGGGGAAACTAGGCGCCACACTGGTGGGGAGGGGGGAGGAGGTAAGTTTATCAGTGTGGGGGATGGGGGTGGGAGCGGGGTCAAATTAACGTCATGGGGGTAGGGGATGGTGGGATGGGTTGGAGTTTAAAGTTTGTGCAGTTTTGGAGAGGGAAAGGTCAGACGGGCAAGGTAAATGTTTTGGGGGGAAAGGGCAAATAATTAATTGTTATTGGGGGGCAGAGAAAATGTCTTTCTTTATTTTTATTTACTTTACCTTTAAATATTTAAATTTCCTTGTAGGGCTGACAGTCCTTTAAAAATGGCATCAGTGCCTGTGCAAAGGCAGCTGACACCATTGCCGGGGATGGACAGCCTGCCCCCTCCATGTGATCGGGGTGGGTGGCCCACCCTGGCTATTTAAACAAGATGCTGAACGGAAGATTGCGGCAGCTCCACGACATGCGGCCAGTGCGGGCGGGCTGAAATCGACGGCGGGCACAGAAAATTCAGCCCATGATCAGCATTACTGAGACTAGCTGTTTATTCCAGATTTATTAATTAATTGAATTTAAGTCCCCCCAGCTGCTTCCTCTCTGCTGTCTCCAGAGCATTAGTCTGGTCCTCTAGATTACGCGTCCATTAACATTACCACTATGCTACCATTCCCCGGGATGCAGTTGAAGCTGCTGAGCGAAGTAAGGGAGGAAATTGCAGAGGCACTTGCCATAATCCTCCGATCCTCCTTAGACACAGGGGTAGTGCCAGAGGACTAGAGAATTGCAAATGTTACACCCTTGTTCTACATGCTGATCAGTTTAACCTCGCTGGTGGGAAAGCTTTTAGAAATGATAATCCAGGATTATCAGTCACTTAGATAAGTGTGGCTTAATTAAGGAAAGCCAGCATGGATTTATTAAAGGCAAATTGTGTTTAACCAACTTGATTGAATTTTTTGATGAGGTTTGTTACGACCAGGTGAGAAAGAGGTCTAGGGTTCCCAGAGTTTAATTTTAAACACACTGATTTTAGCTCCCCCTTGGTGAATCCTTGTTCACTGCTTTCTAATTATAAGGCAAAGAAACCAGCACAAACAGGTTTTAGGTTTAAAGAAGAAAAGTTGAAATTTATTAAACTTAAACTCTAATTTGGTTAATGCCTATGGATACACGACGTGTCCATGCTAGCATGCATACGCGATACACACATGCAGATAGAGACAGAAAGAGCAGAAGAAAAATAAAGTGGAAAAGTTTGAGGCAATCTTTGAAGAGGGTTTTTTGTTACTGTGCTTCGAGCTCGCTGTAGAGTCCTTGATTGTAGGTAGATCTTGCTTTTCATTGGGGCCCAGTATTCTTCTTAAACCTTGTTCACTGTAGGAGACTTTTCTCTCTTGGAGTTCCTGTGTCTTCAGTGGGTTTTGGAGTTCCATGAGAAAGAGATGGGAGCAGACAGGAGAGGCTGTGGCGAGCCAGCCAGGAGAGGTATTTTCAATCCAGGAGCAAACAGCTTTCTGCCCAAACTGTTTGTGCAAATTCAAAAAACTCAGGTTGCCCAGCAGGTTAAGTCATGTAACTAGTTGGTTTGACCATGTCCGTTTGTGTATTCAGCCATCTTGGAATGCGAGCTTCCCCACCTTCAACGTCTGGTGATCAAAAGTCCATTGTGGGTTGAATGGCTGCTTTGTCCTTCCAAACACTGTCTGTTAATATGCAAATGTATTTTCCAGCCATGGCTGATCTGCTCAACAAGGCCTCACCTCACTCCAGTAACAGTGTAAAATCAATTTCATGACAAAATTAATGCGCCTCATTCTTGGCAGTTGGGGGCCTAGCAGGACAGGTAACAGAGGGTTGATGAGGGTAATGTGGTTGATGTGGTGTACATAGACTTCCAAAAGGTGTTTGGTAAAGTGACACATAACAGGCTTGTCAGCAAAATTAAAGACCATGGAATAAAAGGAACAGTAGCAGCATGGATAAGAAGTTGGCTGAGTGGCAGGAAACAGAGAGTAGTGGGGAACAGTTGTTTTTCGGACTGGAGGAAGGTATACAGTGGGTTTTCTCAATGGTTGATATGAGGACCACTGCTTCTCTTGATCTGTATTATTGACCTAGACTTGGGTGAGCAGGGCATCTGCGGATGACACAGAATTTGGAAGCATTGTGAACTGTGAGGATGATAGTGATATATTAACTGGGACACAAAGAGAAATTGATGTCCATCTAACACCTGCCTGGAACTCACTGCCCACATGGTTGAGGTGGGGGGGGAGGGGGGGCAGGGGGTGGCGGTGGAAGCAGAGACAATCAATGACTCCAAGAGGAAGTTGGATGGCCACCTGAGAGAAATAGACTTGCAGGGCTACAGGGATCGAGCCGGGGAGTGGGACTGACAGCATAGCTCCATGGAGAGCTGGCATGGACTTGATGGGGCTGAATGGCCTCCTTCTGTTACCTATATGTCTCTATAATATATCATTTAAATGCCAGCACTTCCTTTGGAGTAGCACTCCCACAGCACTGCACTGGATCCAATTTGATCTGTGCCCAAATGCTGCAATGGGGCAGAAACCACAATAGTAAACCACAATGAACCCAACTGACCTGGCCAGAGACCGCTTCACTGACTGGTCTGTGGATGGCATACGATAGCTCTCCTCCCCCATTCCCCTCACACTGCACTCTGTGAATCCTCTTTCCAGGGGTTAGTGAATGTTGCCTTTAATTTGGGATTGGGTAGGTACTGCCAATGGCAAAACAGCACAAGATTAGATAAGGTAGACAAAGAAAAGCTGTTCCCATTAGCTGATGGTACAAGGACTAGGGACATAGTTTGAAGGTTTTGGGCAAGAGATGCAGGGCGGATGTGAAGAATTTTTATACACAGCAAGTGATAATGACCTGGAACTCGCTGCCTACAAGAGTGATGGAAGATGATTTCAAAAGGAAATTGGCTGGTTACTTGGGGAAATTAAACTTGCAGGGCTACAGGGATAGAGCAGGGGAATGGGACTAACTGAATTGCTCTACAGAGAGCTGGCATGGACTTGATGGGCCGAATGGCCTCCTTCTGTGCCGTAATGATGCTACGGCCAGAATTTTACGTCCACCGACAGGAGCGGGGGGGATGTAAAAGTGAGGGGGATGGGGGCCATTCCTGATGCCTTCCTGCCCCCACTGTAATTAGCGAGGTGGAGAGTATTGTGGATAGCACGTATAAAGAGTGGTCACACCGCAGCCTCAGACTCCACAGGCAGGAAGGGAATGGGTGATCACCAGGCACAGCAAGAGGACTAGGCAGGCAGTGCAGGAATCTCCTGTGGCTATTCCCCTGCAAAACAGATATACTGCTTTGGATACTGTTGGGGGGAATGGCCTCTCAGGGGAAAGCAGCAACAGCCCAATTCGTTGCACCACGGTTGGCTCTGCTGCATAGGGGAGGAGTAAAAAGTGTGGGAATGCAATAGTTATAGGGGATTCAATTGTAAGGGGAATAGATAGGCATTTCTGTGGCCACAAATGAGACTCCAGGATGATATGTTGCCTCCCTGGTGCTAGGGTCAAGGATGTCTTGGAGCGGTTACAGGACATTCTGAAGGGGGAGGGTGAACAGCCAGTGGTCGTGGTACACATTGGGACAAACGACATAGGTTAAAAAAAAGGATGAGGTCCTAAAAGCAGAATTTAGGGAGTTAGGAAGTAAGTTAAAAGTAGGACCTCAAAGGTAGTGATCTCAGGATTAATACCAGTGCCACGTGCTAGTCAGAGTAGAAATAGCAGGATATATCAGATGAATACGTGGCTGAAGAGATGGTGTGAGGGGGAAGGTTTTAGATTGCTGGGACATTGGGACCGGTTCTGGGAGAGGTGGGACCAGTACAAACTGGACGGGTTACACTTGGGCAGGACCGGGATTGATGTCCTAGGGGGAGTATTTGCTAGAGTGGTTGGGGAGGGTTTAAACTAAAATGGCAGGAGTCAGAGGAGGGGGGAATCAAAGACAAGAACAAAAGACAGTAAGGGGAATAAGACAAGTGATAGGCAGAGAAATCAAGGGCCAGAATCAAATAGGGACAGAGTGAAAAATAGTGGGAAGGGGACAAGTAATGTTAAAAAGACAAGCCTTAAGGTTTTGTGCCTTAACGTGTAGAGTATTCACAATAAAGTGGATGAATTAATCGTGCAAATAGATGTAAACGGGTATGACATAGTCGGGATTAGAGAGACATGGCTGCAAGGTGACCAGGGATGGGAAATGAACATCCAGGGGTATTCAGTATTGAGGAAGGACAGACAAAAAGCAAAAGGTGGTGGAGTTGCATTGCTGGTTAAAGAGGAAATTAACGCAATAGTGAGGAAAGATATTAGCTCTGATGATGTGGAATCTGTATGGGTAGAGCTGAAAAACACTAAGGGGCAAAAAACATTAGTGGGGGTTGTATATAGACCCCCAAACTGTAGTGGTGATGTTGGGAATGGCATTAAACAGGAAATTAGAGACGCATGCGATAAAGGAACATCTGTAATTATGGGTGACATTAATCTGCATATAGATTTGGAAAATCAAGTTAGTCACAATACCGTAGAGGAGGAATTCTTGGAGTGTTTACGGGATGGTTTTCTGGACTAATACGTTGAAGAACCAACTAGAGAACAGGCCATCTTAGACTGAGTATTGTATAATGAGAGAGGAATAATTGACAATATAGTTGTGCGAGACCCCTTGGGGATGAGCGACCATAATATGATAGAATTCTTCATCAAGATGGAAAATGACGCTGTTGATTCTGAGACTAGGGTCCTGAATCTTAATAAAGGAAACTACGAAGATATGAGACGCGAGTTGGCTATGATGGATTGGGAAACGTTACTTAAAGGGATGACAGTGGAAAGGCAATGGAAAACATTCAAAGAGCACATGGATGAACTGCAACAATTGTTTATTCCTAGCCAAGCCATGGCTTAAAAGGGAAATTAGAGATAGCATTAGATCCAAGGAAGAGGCATATAAATTCGCCAGAAAAAACAACAGACCTGAGGATTGGGAGCAGTTTAGAATTCAGTAAAGGAGGACCAAGGGATTGATTAAGAAGGGGAAAATAGAGTACGAGAGCAAGCTTGCGGGGAACATAAAAACTGACTGTAAAAGTTTCTATAGGTATGTGAAGAGAATAAGATTGGTGAAGACAAATGTAGGTCCCTGACAGTCAGAAATGGGAATTTATTATGGGGAATAAAGAAATGGCTGACCAACTAAATGCATACTTTAGTTCTGTCTTCACAAAGGAGGAGACAAATATCATACCATAAATGTTGGGGAACACGGTGTTTAGGGAGGAACTGAAGGAAATCAGTATTAGTAGAGAAATGGTGTTGGGGAAATTGATGGGATTGAAGGCCGATAAATCCCCAGGGCCTGATAATCTACATCCCAGAGTACTTAAGGAAGTGGCCCTAGAAATAGTGGATGCATTGGTGGTCATCTTCCAAGATTCTATAGACTCTGGAGCAGTTCCTACAGATTGGAGGGTAGGTAATGTAACCCCACTATTTAAAAAGGGAGGTAGAGAGAAAGGAGGGAATATAGACCAGTCAGCCTGACATCGGTAGTGGGGAAAATTCTAGAGTCCATTATCAAAGATTCTATAGCAGAGCACTTGGAGAACAGTGGTAGAATCGGACAGAGTCAGCATGGATTTACGAAAGGGAAATCATGCCTGACAAATCCACTAGAATTCTTGGAGGATGTAACTAGTAGAGTTGGATGAGGGGGAGTCAGTGAATGTGGTTTATTTGGACTTTCAGAAGGCTTTCGACAAAGTCCCACATAAGCAATTAGCATGTAAAATGAAAGCGCATGGGATTGGGGTAGTGTATTGCGACGGAACACAAAAGTCCGAGTGTATCAGGCCTGTGTCCTCAGTACCTTGCTCTACGGCAGCGAGGCCTGGACAACGTATGCCAGCCAAGAGCGACGTCTCAATTCATTCCATCTTCGCTGCCTTCGGAGAATACTTGGCATCAGGTGGCAGGACTATATCTCCAACACAGAAGTCCTTGAAGCGGCCAACACCCCCAGCTTATACACACTACTGAGTCAGCGGCGCTTGAGATGGCTTGGCCATGTGAGCCGCATGGAAGATGGCAGGATCCCCAAAGACACATTGTACAGCGAGCTCGCCACTGGTATCAGACCCACCGGCCGTCCATGTCTCCGTTATAAAGACGTCTGCAAACGCGACATGAAATCGTGTGACATTGATCACAAGTCGTGGGAGTCAGTTGCCAGCATTCGCCAGAGCTGGCGGGCAGCCATAAAGACAGGGCTAAATTGTGGCGAGTCGAAGAGACTTAGTAGTTGGCAGGAAAAAAGACAGAGGCGCAAGGGGAGAGCCAACTGTGCAACAGCCCCAACAAACAAATTTCTCTGCAGCACCTGTGGAAGAGCCTGTCACTCCAGAATTGGCCTTTATAGCCACTCCAGGCGCTGCTTCACAAACCACTGACCACCTCCAGGCGCGTATCCATTGTCTCTCGAGATAAGGAGGCCCAAAAGAAGAATTGCGATGGATAGAAAATTGGTTGGCACACAGGAAACAAAGAGTAGGAATAAACGGGTCTTTTTCCGAATGGCAGGCAGTGACTAGTGGGGTACCGCAGGGATCGGTGCTGGGACCCCAGCTATTCACAATATATATTAATGATTTAGATGAGGGAACTAAATGTAATATCTACAAATTTGCAGATGACATAAAACTGGGTGGGAGGTTGAGTTGTGAGGAGGATGCAGAGAGGCTTCAGGGTGATTTGGACAGGTTGAGTGAGTGGGCAAATGCATGGCAGATGCAGTATAATGTGGATAAATGTGAGGTTATCCACTTTGGTAGAAAAATTAGCAAGGTAGATTATTATCTGAACGGCTATAAACTGAGAGAGGGGAATATGCAAAGAGACCTGGGTGTTCTCGTACACCAGTCACTGAAGGTAAGCATGCAGGTGCAACAGGCGGTAAAAAAGGCAAATGGTATGTTGGCTTTCATAGCGAGAGGATTCGCGTACAGGAGCAGGGATGTCTTGCTGCAATTATACAGGGCCTTGGTGAGGCCACACTTGGAATATTGTGTGCAGGAAGGATGTTCTTGCTATAGAGGGAGTGTAGCGAAGGTTTACCAGACTGATTCCTGAGATGGTGGGACTGACGTATGAGGAGAGATTGAGTCGGTTAGGATTATATTCGCTGGAGTTCAGAAGAGTGAGGGGGGATCTCATAGAAACATAAAATTCTAACATGACTTGACAGGGTAGATGCAGGAAGGATGTTCCCGATGGTGGGGGAGTCCAGAACCAGGGGTCATAGTCTAAGTATATGAGGTAAACCTTTCAGGACTGAGATGAGGAGAAATTATTTCACCCAGAGAGTGGTGAGCCTGTGGAATTCGCTACCACAGAAAGCAGTTGAGGCCAAAACATTGTATGTTTTCAAGAAGGAGTTCGATATAACTCTTGGGGTGAAAAGGATATGGGGAGAAAGCGGGAACAGGTTACTGAGTTGATCAGCCATGATCATATTGAATGGCGGAGCAGGCTCGAAGGGCCGAATGGCCTACTCCTGCTCCTATTTTCTATGTTTCTATGTTTATGCAAGGTGGCAGCAGGCCAATCAAGGCCCTTAAGTGGCCAATTAACTGCCAATTAAGGGCCTCCTTCCATCGTTGCTTGTATTTTACACGTAGCAGGTGGTGGTTCAGGCCCCAAGAAAATCTAGCAGCCTCCTTGCGGGCTGGGGTCCAGCCCCTCCTGATCGGGCACCTTGTGCCCCATGGAGGGCTGCCACCAAAGCTCCAACTGCCCCTACTGAAATAAAGTCGCCCACCCCCAACCGACCCCCCTCCCCCCCCAACCAACCCCACCCCCCCTCGCCTCGCAGGGGCCCAGTTGATTGTCCCCAGTGACACCCCAAAATTTACCTGTCTTCCAGCGTCGACATCCACGATCCTGCTGCTGGCTGGGTGCAATCCCAGCAGTGGCCACTGCTCCCAGTGGCGCTGCTGAGACTGCCAGTCCGCTGATTGGCCGGTAGCTCCATTAGGTGGGATTTCCTGTCTCAAGGAGGTGGAAGTCCCGCCCAAGTCCAGTTAAAGGTCTGGGGAGCATAAAACCCCAGTGTGGCTCCCCAGGCCCAGCTGAGGCGGGCTTGCCCCTGATTTTTGGACCAGTGGGCAGGACCGTAAAATTCCAGCCTATGTCTATGGCTTTACTTTTGGCAAACAAAAATCTATCAAAATTTTAAAATTGACAATTGATCTCGCATCAAATGCTGTTTATGGAAGAGAGTTCCAAACTTCTACCACCCTTTGTGTGTAGAAGTGTTTTCTAATTTCACTCCTGAAAGGACTGGCTCTAATTTTTAGACTATGCCTCCCAGTCCTAGACTGCCCAATCAGCGGAAATAGATTCTCTCTATCTACCTATCTGTCCCCCTTAATATCTTAAAAAGTTTGATTAAATTACTCCTTAACATTATAAATTTCAAGGAATACAACCCTTTATTGTATAATCTCTCCTTGTGGTTTAACCCTAGGAATCCAGGTATCATTCTGGTAAATCTATGCAATAGCTCATCTAAGGCCAATATAACCTTCCTAAGGTGTAGTGCCCAGAACTACTCACAATAACTCCAGGTGTGGTCTAACCAAGGCTTTGAATAGGTGAACCATGACTTCTAACCCCTTGTATTCTAGTCCTCTAGGTACAAAGGCCAGCAGTTTGATTATTTTCTGTACCTGTCCATGATATTTTAATGATCTATGTACCTGGACCCTCAAGTCACTTTGGACCTCTGCTGTTTCTATCTTTTCACCATTTAGAAAGTACATAGTTAGGTCGAAAGTGAATGAAAGTGAATGACCTCACACTTGCCTATATTGAAATCCGTTTGCTGCAGTTTTGCCCATTCACTTAACCTTGCAATATCTCTGTAATTTTATGCTTCCGTCCACACTGCTTACAATGGCCTCTATCTTTGTGTCATTGACAGATTTGGATATGTGGCTTTCTATCCCATAGCCTAAGTTGTTAATGAATACAGTGAATAGTTGAGACCCCAACACAGATCCTTGCGGGACATCACTAGTCACTTCCTGCCAATTAGAGTCGCTACTCTCTGTCTCCTGCTGCTTAACAATTTCCTAACCAGTTCAATAACTTGCCTTTAATTCCATGGGCCTCAACTTTAGTTAACAGTCTTTTATGAGGGACTTTATCAGATGCCTTCTGGAATTCCACATAACATCCATAGACATTCCCCTGTCCACTGTTCCAGTTACATCTTCAAAAAAATCTATCAGATTCGTTCGGCATGACCTACCCTTTACAAATCCATACTCCTATTCTCTGATCAGCTGAAAATTTTCAAGGTGTTCAGTCACCATGCCCTTAATTATAGACACTAGTAATTTCCTGACAACGGATGTTAGGCTAACTGGTCTATAATTTCCTGAAATAAAAACAAGAAATGCTGGAATCACTCAGCAGGTCTGGCAGCATCTGTGGAAAGAGAAGCAGAGTTAACGTTTCGGGTCAGTGACCCTTCTTCGGAATTTCCTGGTTTCCCTCTCTCATCTTTCTTAATTCGTGGTGTGACATGCACAATTTTT
Organism: Heterodontus francisci; assembly: GCF_036365525.1. Taxonomy (NCBI): domain Eukaryota; kingdom Metazoa; phylum Chordata; class Chondrichthyes; order Heterodontiformes; family Heterodontidae; genus Heterodontus; species Heterodontus francisci. Next base: position 4,703,787 of record NC_090387.1, on the reverse strand, counting down.
CAATGTAAAGGAACGGTTCCCAAGTCGAGCAAACGTTGGATGATTACAATGAGGATATCTGCAATGTTCTGACCCACTTCCTTTAAAACCCTGGGATGAAACCATCTGGTCCTGGGGATTTGTCACTCTTTAGTCCCATTAATTTCTCCATTACTGTTATCTTGCATATGTTAATTTTGGTGTGTCCCTGTCTCTGATTCAATAATACTTTCCTTGGGATGTCCGGCATGCTACCCTCATCCTCTACTGTAAACACTGATGCAATGTAATTATTCAACATATCACTAAGTAGTTTTCAAGGGGTCCGCATTGCTCCTGGCCACTCTCTTTTTTCTAATGTAATTGTAAAAATGTTTTGTGCTGATTTTGATATCCTTTGCAAGTTTCTTTATAACCCGTCTTTTTGTTTCTCTTATGATCTGTTTTGTCACCTTTTGCTGCTCTTTGTATCTTTCTCATTTGTCAGGATCTGTGTTATTTTTTGCATTTTTATTTGCTTTTTCTTTTAGTTTTATATTGTCTCTTATCTCTTTAGTTGACCATTGCTGGCTTTTTTGCCAAGTAGAACTCTTGCTCTTTAGGGGCATAAACTGGTTCTGTATCACATTAAATTCTTTTTGAACACCTCCTACTGATCTTCTGTTGTTTTACGCATTAACAGATTTCCCAGGCTATTCACTGCATGCAGTTGCTGTTCATTTTGAATGGTACGGTAAGTGTTAATGTGAGCGCTGTTTAAATGGTTTTTACGCTCTTGTGTTAAAGGTCATCTCCATGACTGCATTTGCAGTCTGCAACCTGTTGTGTGATTGTCAGCCAATGCTTTGGAATGTATTCAATTTGTGTAAGGTACCAGCTGTCACTGTCTCTGTTTGACTCACAAACATGTTTCTAAATTTCACCAACCAGACATCTCTCTCTTTCTTTCTCTATCATTGCGTCTCTCCCTTTTTTCTTCTTCATTGTTTTTATTTTCATCTTTCCATTTCCTTCATAGTTTTATTTCTGTCGTTGTTTCCTACACCTTCTGTCCCTCTCTCTCTATCTCTTATACTCTTTCCATCTTTATCACTTTATCTTCCTCTCCATCTCTTTAATTTTTCTCGGTATTTGTTTCTGCCTCTTGCTCACTCTGTCTTTCTCCCTCTCCCTCTGCCAACTTTCCTGTTTTTCTCTCTGTTTTTCTTTCCTCCTCTCCATTGGTCTATATTACTCTCTCCTTACTTCTTCTCCACCTCCCTTCCTTCTGCCTCTCTTCACCTCTGTGATGTTCCATCTTACCTTTTATGTTGCTCTGACTTTCTCTTCATCACTCAATGGGATGAGGGAGACAACACGGGGTAAAAATTGACTTCAGCTGCGATGCAGAATTGGTAGTAACAAATCATTTTCCCGTTATACACCCGATGTAATTTTCCACTCCATTAGGTGTATAAAGGGCAGCTAATACACTAACTGTGTAAGGGTAAGAGTTACTCACTGTGTAACTGTACAGAGTCACTGAGAGTAAGCTACTGGTGTAGAGGAGATGGTGGCATAGTGGTAATGTCACTAGACTAGTAGCCAGAGGCCCAGGCTGATGCTTTGGGGGCATAAGTTCAAATCCCACCACGGCAATTAAGTTAATAAAAAATCTCAATTGAAAGCTAGTCTCAGTAATGGTGTTATGAAACTACCATGAATTGTTGTAAAAACCCATCTATTTCACTAATGTCCTTTCGGGAAGGAGATCTGCTGGTCTGGCCTATATGTGACTCCCGACCCACAGCAATGTGGTTGACTCTTGCCTGCCCTCTGAAATAGCCTAGCAAGACACTCAGTTGTTAAGGGCCTGTCAGTGATGCCCACATCCCATGAAAGAATGAAAAAAAAGGATGTCAAGGAGTCGTGGCTCAGAGGGCAGGAGACACTTTTGGAGCCAGACAGGAAGGATCTCATTGCTGACTGACCAGCACAGTGTAAAACTGTGGGAGATGAAATCAGAGGGACTTAACAGGAACCAGTCAGAGTGATCAGTTCATGGGGATAATTGAAATCCGTAATTCTTCATCAAATGTGAGGGAAGGAAATTGAAAGTCGGTAATGTAGAACTGAAGCATGAAATGAATCAGAACTGTGAAATATTCACGAGCAGCAATCCAGATAAAAGATAGATATCTGAATAACTCTGCAGCAGTATAAGCAATAATTTCCAGGGAGTGAATGTCAAACTTCAATGTACATTAAGCCATGATCTGTGGCCAACTATTGATTCAGAGACACCCTTTGGAACTATTTTAATGTCATGGGGCGAAAGATTGAAACATAACTTAACATCATCTTGGAGAATTCACCCAAAGTTAGGTGAGTTTAGAACCATATTGTTTTACAACAAGGGAGTAGCCATTCAGCCCATCGCAGCAGTGCTGGCACTTTGACACAGCAATCCAAATCTAATCCTACTGCCTGCTACCACTCATCATCCCCATCACCATCACCCCAACAATCCCATCCCCATCACCCCAACAATCCCATCCCCATCACCCCAACAACCCCATCCCCATCACCCCCACAACCCCATCACCATCACCCCAACAACCCCATCCCCATCACCCCCACAACCCCATCCCCATCACCCCAACAACCCCATCCCCATCACCCCAACAACCCCATCCCCATCACACCCACAACCCCATCCCCATCACCCCAACAACCCCATCCCCATCACCCCCACAACCCCATCCCCATCACCCCAACAACCCCATCCCCATCACCCCCACAACCCCATCCCCATCACCCTCACAACCCCATCCCCATCACCCCCACAATCCCATCCCCATCACCCCCACAACCCCATCCCCATCACCCCAACAACCCCATCCCCATCACCCTCACAACCCCATCCCCATCACCCTCACAACCCCATCATCATCACCCCAACAACCCCATCCACATCACCCCAACGACCCCATCCCCATCACCCCAACAACCCCATCCCCATCACCCCAACATCCCCATCCCCATCACCCCACAACCCCATCCCCATCACTCCCCACAACCTCATCACCATCACCCCAACAACCCTATCCCCATCACCCCAACAACCCCATCCCCATCACCCCCACAACCCCAACCCCATCCCCATCACCCCCACAACCCCAACCCCATCCCCATCACCCCCACAACCCCAACCCCATCCCCATCACCCCCACAACCCCATCCCCATCACCATCACCCCAACAACCCCATCACCATCACCCCAACAACCCCAACCCCATCACCCCCACAACCCCATCCCCATCACCATCACCCCAACAACCCCATCACCATCACCCAACAACCCCATCCCCATCACCCCCACAACCCCAACCCCATCACCCCCACAACCCCATCACCATCCCCATCACCCCCACAACCCCAACCCCATCACCCCCACAACCCCATCCCCATCACCCCAACATACCCATCCCCATCACCCCACAACCCCATCACCCCACCAGCCCCATCCCCATCACCCCACCAACCCCATCCCCATCACCCCACCAACCCCATCCCCATCACCCCCACAACCCCATCCCCATCACCCCAACAACACCATCACCCCAACAACCCCATCACCATCACCCCCACAACCCCATCACCATCACCCCAACAACCCCATCCCCATCACCCCCACAACCCCATCACCATCACCCCAACAACCCCATCCCCATCACCCCCACAACCCCATCCCCATCACCCCAACAACCCCATCACCCCCACAACCCCATCACCCCCACATCCCCATCACCATCACCCCCACAACCCCATCCCCATCACCCCACACTCCCATCCCCATCACCCCAACAACCCCATCACCCCCACAACCCCATCCCCATCACCATCATTACCATCACCCCCAGAAATAGGCTGGATGTGAAGTGCTTTGATACAGTTCTGGCAGATGTAACAAATGGTGATCTCTTGCTGAAGTACGCATCTTATTTCAGATTATTAAGTAATAAATTTTGAATATCAGATACTCATTTCTCAGTCTCTATCTGTGTTATTCTTCCATCCTATTGAATCTGTTGCCAGTTTTCTGCTGCTTCTATCCTGTTACAATGACGGAGTTGACAGCTTAGATTGCATTTTTGGGCAAACCACCAGAAACAGACTGGAGTGTGAGACACACACATTGTAGGATGAGAGGAATAACTTCAGGGAAAATCAGTGCCTTTGTTTCTCAGAATGTAGAAACAAGCGTTGGATTCATTTCTCCTTTATCTACTCAATAATTAAAGTGCAAGAGATTAGCACAGTCATTTTTGTCAGGAGCTGTCCACAGATTTCCAAATCACCTGGATCAGCAGCCTCCAAGAACCTACCAAAAATCGTGGCTCAATACTTTCTTTCTGAGTTAAACCCTTTACCTGCCTTCAGTTTAACAGGGTGTGTGTACCAACAGTTGGATTATGTGCCAACCAACTGTGGAACAGGCATGGAAGAGGAATTGCCCAAATTTGATGGCATGTTAGTCTCCAATTGCGCTAAGTTATACTGTCAGCAATATAAAGCTCTCTGGCCCGACAAAGCAGAGTGCTGCAAATGTGCGCTGATACAAATGTGTGTAATTCTGTTGACAGGTTGTTGAGAGTTGAGTGAATTTGATGTTAGCATGGAGCCAAGTCTCCATATTGACAATAGATTTAAAATTAAGTTTAAGAAGCTTGCTTTGCAGTTTTATTGCTGTGAAATCAAAGTAACAAGCCCATCTCCTTGGGAAAAAACTTGTCATACCTATGTAAAAAAAAATGCAGTATAAGCAGGCCCTAGAATGAGTGTTGCCAAGGTAACCCTCTAAACAGCAAGCAGTACCTTCCCTGGGGTCGGCAGTAATTGGTACAGAGATAAGAGAGGGAAAAAAAATCACATGCCAGACATTAGCTTTGATTGAAGGGTTATTACCAACAGACACAGATATTGGAAAACACAACATCCTTCAGCTATAAGATTGATGAAGCTGAAAACAAACATGCCAGGCTTCTTATTGGTGAATCCAAGAATAAACATGTCTTGGCTTCGACTGTGGTCGCTCATGAAACCCTCATGAGGGTTTGGTTCTGCCACTAAACTTACCCTTCAAAGATATTAGCAATGTTACTATAATCCTACCAAGCGTGGAATAAGCGTTTCACTGCAGTGATTACAAACCACTCAAATCTTTAATGTCAACATATATCACATGTTCATGCTCCTTCAACATTAATAGCAAATTAATGGACTATTTAAGGGCAGATTTACTATTTTCACAGCATTTATTACATTCTTACATATTCTACTCTGCCATTCTCCTGGCATTGTTATATCTTGAGCAAAGGGGAAATGTGTCTAATTTCCTGGCTTCTGCAAACACTACCTTAAAATCAAATACTAATAGATGGAACCACTGACCACCTGCAGGCACTTACCCATTGTCTCCCGAGACCAGGAGGCCAAAGAAGAAGAAGAAGAGGAGTAACAAATCATTTACCATATTTCTATAACAGAATATGGGTTGGAATTTCATACAATAGGAGTCTTTGGGAGAAGGTTTTATGCATTGGGATTCTATACAATGGAAATGAATGAGAAGGAGTTTGGTCCATTGGGATTCTATACAATGGGAATAGGAACATGGGAACAGGAGAAGGCCTTTTTGTCCCTCTCGCCTGTTCTGCCATTCAATGAGATCATGGCTGCTCTGCGACCTAATTCCATATACCTGTCTTTACCCAATATCCTCTAATACCTATTGTTAACTAAAATTTATCAATCGTGTGATTAAAATTAGCAATTGATATAGCATTAATTGCCATTTGCAGAAGAGAGTTCCAAGCTTTGTGTGTTGAAGTATTTTCTAATTTCACTCCTGAAAGGTCTGGTTCTAATTTTTATTCTCTGCCCCTTGGTCCTAGACGTCCCAATTAGTGGAAATAGTTTCTCTTTATCAAACCTATCTGTTCCCCTTGATGTCTTCTTGTAAACTTCGATCAATTCACTCATTCTAAATTTCACGGAATACAACTCTAGTTGTGTAATTTCTCTTTGTAATTGAATCCTTGGAGTCCATGTGTCATTCTAGTAAATCTACACTGCACTCCCTCCAAGGCCAATATATCCTTCCTAAGGTGTGGTGTCTGGGACTGCTTACAGTAACTCCAGGTGTGGTCTAACCAGGGCTTTATATAGCTGAAGTATGACTGCTACTCCCTTGTATTCTAGTCCGCTAGATATAAAGACCTTTTTGATTATATTTTGTACCTGTTCATGACATTTTAATGATCGATGTACCTGGAACTCAAGTCTTTTTGGACCTCCACTGCTTTTGGCTTTTCACCATTTAGAAAGTACTCTGATCTATCCCTTTCAGGACCAAAGTGAATGACCTCACACTTTTCTGCATTGAAATGAATGAGAAGGGATTTGGTCTATTAGGATTGTGCACAATAGGAGTGAATGGGAGGGGGTTTGATCCTTTGGGATTGTGTACAATGGGAGTGAATGGGAAGGGGCTTGGGTCCATTGAGATTGTGTACAATGGGAATGAATGGGAAGGGTGTTTGATCCATAGGAATTTTGTACAATGAGAGTGAATGGGAAGGAGTTTGATCCTTTGGGATTGTGTACAATGGGAGTGAATGGGAAGGGGTTTGATCCATGGTGCCATTGATGAGAAGGTTGTGCAGATTCTGCCTGAGTTTGTACGGAATGGATTGTGTTGCTGGACTCCCTCTGAGCCCATTTATTTTGTGATTTCTAATCTGGTTGCACAGTGTATCTGTGAATTGTTTGAACATTTTAGAGTGCTCTGAATGTAATGAGATTTTGTGGTGTCTGTCACTTCCTGGTTCAGTGATTTTGTTTTTCCTTATTTATGAGATGATTGGTTTGATAAATAGATACTCAGTTTAAAAGCCAATGAGGCACGCTATAATTAGCTTTCTTTTCTGAATTGTGCTTTTGTGCTTAACAAGCGTGAAGTTATTTGGTCCGATTCCAGATGTGGAACACGACAGAGAATTTAACTGTAAATTTAGCTTTTATTTATTCTTTGGATATGGCTTTCTCTGGCAGTTATTACCCGTTCCTAGTTGTCCTGAGAAGGTAGTGGTGAGTCTTCTTCTTGAACCACTGAAAATTTTTGAATAAATCTATTATGGAATCTGGCCCAAAAAAGCAAAACAAGCATAAAATTCTACTGGATAGGTCAGTTGAACAAAACTCCAATGGACTAAATCCCTTCCCATTCACTCCCATTGTACACAATCCCAATGGACCAGATCCCTTCCCATTCACTCCCATTATACACAATCCCAATGGACCCAAACCCCTTCCCATTCACTCCCATCATCCAGAATCCCAATGAACAAAGCCATTGAAGTTGTGTTCCAACAAGGTGTCAGCCTTGGCTCAGTTGATAGTGCGCTTGTCTCTGAGACAGTGGGTCATGGGATCAAGCCCCACTCCAGCAACTTAAAGCAGATAATCTAAGTTAACAGTGGAGTGTTGCACTGTCAGAGGGGCAGTACTGAGGGAGTGCTACACTGTCAGAGGTGCTGCATTTTGGATGAGACACTAAACAGAGAACCTGTCTGCCTTTCAGATGGATATAAAAATATCCCATGGCATTACTTCAAAGAAGTGCAGGAGTGTTCTCCCTGGTGTCTACAATATTTATCCCTCAATCAATGTCACAAAAACAGATTACCTGGTCATTATCACATTGCTGTTTGTGGGAGTTTGCTGTGTGCTAACTGGCTGCTGTGTTTCCTATGTTGGAACAGTAACTACATTTCAAATAAATGTGGGACATCCTGAGATCATGAAAGCCGTTATATAAATTCATGTGCTTTCTTTTCTATATATCCCATGAATATAATGTAAAATGTTCCATAATTATTTTGTCTTTGGTGTTGAAACCATTAACTGAACACAAAATGCCACATGGCCTCAGTCATTGGATGTGTCCAACCTGTTAAATAAAGTGTTGGAACAGAGACTGTTAGTTTGTCCAACTGCATTGTTTTCAGTGATAATTGTCTTGTATCTGCAGGAGGTTCTTCCCCCCAACTCATCCCTTGCAACATGACTTGTCCCACTTGAAAGCACAAGTAAATGAATGGTTTGCAGCAGGAAGTCTTTTTCCTGCAATTGTTCCCAAAGGGAATGTTGGAGCCTGTGACTGCCACCGTTCGGGCTTTTATGGAATCGTTTAGCTGCTTGATGAAAGCCATTACTTGCCCCCTCACCAACAGCAGCTGCCCCACTTCAGCATCCATCATCAGCCCAATTAGTGTCCGAAGGTAATGGATGCGAGAGGTTCTGTAGTTAATGGTGAGTGGCTCACTAAATCACCCAACCTGAAGCCACAGCTGTAACCTGTAAGCAAGCTTAGTGAAGCAGCACTGACTGGGTACATGATTATTAATTGCAATGATCACAGGCAGACAAGGCACATTCTTAGGGAATCTAATTGCAAACTGAATCAGATTAAAACCTATTTTCTAATTATGGCCTTGGGTTATTTAAGCTTAATGAATAAACCCATTCTTCTTCATTTAATCTTGTATGTTTAATTCATAAAAACAAAGGGAACTAGTTGATGAGTTGCAGATGGTTTGAAATAACTCACTGACCAGTTCTGCTCTACGTGAATTGACACTCACTGATCTGAAAACAGAGCCCGACATTACAAACTATGCAGATTCTAGTACAGGGTATGTAGCTCTTTTGATCCAGATAGCTGCCAATAAAAAGGAACTAAATGCCTCTTCTGAAAGGGGCACCACTAATACACCATAACAATAAAAAACCCAAAAACTTTAAAGGAAACTTAGCTAATCACATTGAAATGATATTCTCAGGGAGGATGATGCACTTCAGTCCCTGCAGTGCCCACCGGTGGCAGAAGGCCTCAAGTATCGGTGGGCACCACGTGCTGTCTCTCCAGGGACACCCTGGTACAGGTGTAGCCATGGAAGAGAGGCAGGCAGTCAGACCAAACCTTGACCTCCCACTGCCTGGACCTGTTGATAGCCACCTTGGTCAGGCCCAGGAGGTCCCTCTATTTGTCCCCTCCCCTCCGCATCGGGTAGTCAAAGATCAGGAGCATGGGACTGAAGTGCAGCCGGAAATTGAGGAGTAGCCCCCTCAGATAATAGAAAGGGTAATTTCTCACACGATACATAGATGTGAAACACAGACTCCTCCAGGCCACAGAAATTATAGGCAGAAATGACAAGAAAGAATCTAACCATTTCCCCTTGACATTCAATAGCATTGCCATTGCTGAATCCTCCACTATCAACATCCTGGGGATTACCATTGACCAGAAACTGAACTGGACCAGCCACATAAATACTGTGGTTACAAGAGCAGGTCAGAGGCTGGGAATTCTGCAGCGAGTAACTCACCTCCTGACTCCCCAAAGCCTGTCCACCGACAAGGCACAAGTCAGGAGTGTGATGGAATACTCTCCACTTGCCTGGATGGGTGCAGCTCCAAAAACACTCAACAAGCTCGACACCATCCAGGACAAAGCAGCCCGCTTGATTGGCATCCCATCTAAAAACATTCACTCCCTCCAACACCGATGCACAGTGGCAGCAGTGTGTACCATCTACAAGATGCACTGCAGCAACTCACCAAGGCTCCTTAGACAGCACCTTCCAAACCCGCGACCTCTACCAACTAGAAGGACAACGGCAGCTGATGCATGGGAACAGCACCACGCGTGATATGCTCCTCCTGCGCTATGCGGGAAATCAGGGACGCTTCCAGTGTCCCTGACGATCATGTGTGCAGGAAGTGTATCCGTCTGCAGCTACTGGCTACCCGCATTACAGAGCTGGAGCTGCTGGTGGATTCACTGTGGAGCATCCGCGATGCTGAGGACATCGTGGATAGCACGTTTAGTGAGGTGGTCACACCGCAGGTAATGGCTGCACAGGCAGAAAAGGGATGAATGACCACCAGGTGGAGTAGTAGGCGCAGGCAGGAAGTGCAGGGATCCCCTGTGTCCAGCCCCCTCTCAAACAGATATACTGCTTTGGATACTGTTGGTGGGGGGGGGGATGGGGGGTGCAGTGGCCTCCCAGGGGAAAGCAGCAACAGCCAAGTTCGTGGCACCAAGGATGGCTCTGCAGCACAGCAGGGCAGGAAAAGGAGTGGAGGAGCGATAGTGATAGGGGATTCTATTGTAAGGGGTACAGGTAGGTGTTTCTGTGGCCGCAAACGTGCAGGTCCAACAGGCGGTAAAAAAGGCAAATGGTTCGTTAGCGAGAGGATTCGAGTACAGGAGCAAGGATGTCTTGCTGCAATTTACAGGGCCTTGGTGAGGCCACATCTGGAATATTGAGTGCAGTTTTGGTCTCCATATGTGAGGAAGGGTGTTTTTGCTATAGAGGGAGTGCGGCGAAGGTTTACCAGACTGATTCCTGGGATAGCGGGACTGACGTATGAGGAGAGATTGAGTCGGTTAGGATTATATTCGCTGGAGTTCAGAAGAGTGAGGGGGGAATCTCATAGAAACCTATAAAATTCTAATAGGACTTGACAGGGTAGATGCAGGAAGGATGCTCCCGATGGTGGGGTAGTCCAGAACCAGGGGTCACAGTCTAAGAATACGAGGTAAACCTTTCAGGACTGAGATGAGGAGAAATTACTTCACCCAGAGAGTGGTGAGACTGTGGAATTCGCTATCACAGAAAGCAGTTAAGGGCAAAACATTGTATGTTTTCAAGAAGGAGTTAGATATAGCTTTTGGGGTGAAAGGGATCAAAGGATATGGGGGGGGAAAGTGGGAACAGGTTACTGAGTTGGATGATCAGCCATGATCATAATAATGGCGGAGCAGGCTCAAAGGGCCGAATGGCCTACTGCTGCTCCTATTTTCTGTGTTTCTAAACGTGACTCCAGGATGGTGCTAGGGTCAAGGATGTCACGGAGCGGCTGCAGGACATTCTGAAGGGGGAGGGTGAGCTGTCAGAGGTCGTGGTTCACATTGGTACCAATGACATAGGTAGAAAGAGGGATGAGGTCCTACAACAAGAATTTACAGAGCCAGGTAGCAGATTAAAAAGCAGGACCTCAAAGGTTGTAATCTCTGGATTACTCCCTGTGCCACGTGCTAGTGAGTATAGGAATAGGAGGATAGAGCAGATGAATACGTGGCTGAGGAGATGGTGCAGGAGGGAGGGCTTTAGTTTCCTGGATCACTGGGTCTGTTTCTGGTGAAGGTGGGACCTGTACAAGTTGGACGGGTTGCACCTGAACCAGAACAGGACCAACATCCTTGCTGGGAGGTTTGCTAGTGCTGTTGGGGTGGGGTTTAAACTAATTTGTCAGGGGGGGTGGATACAGAGTGGAGGTACAGTAGGGGGTGATGCACAGTCAAATATAGAGGAGAAATTGAGACAGTCTGGAAGGCAGAGCAAATATAGACCTGTTAAGGCACAAGTGAAAAATGCAAGGCTGGATTGCAGCTATTTCAATGCAAGGAGTCTTACTAGAAAGGCAGATGAATTGAGGGCGTTGATTAGCACATGGGATTATGATATTATTGCTATCACAGAGACATGGTTGAGGGAGGAGCAGGACTGGCAGCTCAATATTCTAGAGTATAGAATCTTCATGCGTGACAGGGGAGGGGGTAAAAGAGGAGGTGGCATTGCACTGTTGATCCAGGAGTCAATTACTGCAGTAAGGAGGGATGGTATCTGAGAAGGTTCCTCAAATGAGGCCATATGGGTAGAACTTAAAAAGGGGGCAATCACTTGGCTGGGAGTTTACTACAGGCCTCCAAACAGTCAGGGAGAGATATAGAGGAGCAGATATGTAGGCAAATCTCAGAGAGGTGTAAAAATAATAGGGTAAAAATAGGAGGGGATTTCAACTTACCTAATATCAACTGGGATAGTCTTAGTGCAAAAGGCTTAAAGGGGGCAGAATTCTTAAAAAGCAAACAGGAGAGCTTTTTGAGCCAGTATGTAGAAAGCCCTACAGGAGAAGGGGCAGTACTGGACCTAATCTTAGGGAATGAAGCTAGACAAGTGGTAGAAGTATCGGTGGGGGACCATTTCGGGGATAGTGACCATAAGTCTAAGATTTAAGGTAGTTATGGAAAAGGACAAAGACGGACTGGAAATAAAAGTACTGAATTGGGGGAAGGCCGATATAATATGATAAAACAGGATCTGGCCAAAGTGGACTGGGAGCAGCTGCTTGTAGGAAAGTCTACATCAGACCAGTGGGAGTCATTCAAAGAGGAAATAGTGAGAGTTCAGAGCCAACATGTACCCATTAAGGTGAAGGGTAGGAACAACAAATCCCTGGATGTCAAGAGATATAGAGTATTGGATCAGGAAAAAAAGGAGGCTTGTGGCAGATTCGGAGCGCTGAAAACAGCGGAGGCCCTAGAGGAATATAGAAAGTGTGGGGGTGGGGTTGGGGGGGGGCACTTAAAAAAGTAATCAGGAGAGTGAAGAGGGGACATGAAAAAACACTGCCAGGCAAGATAAAGGAAAATCCTAAGGTGTTTTATAAGTATATTAAGGGCAAGAGAATAACCAGGGAAAGAGTAGGGCCCATGAGGGACCAAAGTGGCAATCTGTGTGTGGAGCCGGAGGACATCGGTGAGGTTTTAACTGATTACTTTTCATCTGTGTTCACTATGGAGAAGGACGATGTGGGTGTAGAGATCAGGGAGGGGGATTGTGATATATTTGAACATATTAGCATTGAAAGGGAGGAAGTGTTAGCTGTTTTAGTGGGCTTAAAAGTGGATAAATCCCCAGGCCCAGATGAGATGTATCCCAGGCTGTTATGTGAGGCAAGGGAGGAGATTGCAGGGGCTTTGACACAAATTTTCAAATCCTCTCTGGACACAGGAGAGGTGCCAGAGGACTGGAGGACAGTGAATGTGGTACCATTATTCAAGAAGGGTGGCAGGGATAAATCAGATAATTACAGGCTGGTGAGTCTAACATCAGTGGTAGGGAAACTATTGGAAAAAATTCTGAGGGACGGGATTAATCTCCACTTGGAGAGGCAGGGATAATCAGGGATAGTCAGCATGGCTTTGTCAGGAGGAGATCGTGTCTAACTATCTTGATTGAATTTTTCGAGGCGGTGACTAGATGTGTAGATGAGGGTAAAGCAGTTGATGTCGTCTACATGGACTTCAGTAAGGCTTTTGATAAGGTCCCGCAAGGGAGATTGATCAAGAAGGTAATAGCCCATGGGATCCAGGGCAATTTGGTAAATTGGATCCAAAATTGGCTTAGTGGCAGGAGGCAAAGGGTAATGGTCAAGGGCTGTTTATGTAGTGGAGGCCTGTGATCAGTGGTGTACCAGAGGGATCGGTGCTGGGACCCTTGCTGTTTGCAGTGTACACTAATAATTTAGACGTGAATATAGGAGGTATGATCAGTAAGTTGGCAGATGACACGAAAATTGGTGGTGTTGTAAACTGTGAGGAGGAAAGCCTTAGATTACAGGACGATATAGATGGGCTGGTAAGATGGGCGGAGCAGTGGCAAATGGAATGCATTGGTGATGCATTTTGGGAGGACTAACAAAGCAAGGGAATATACAATGGATGGTAGGACCCTAGGAAGTACAGAGGGTCAGAGGGACCTTGGTGTACTTGTTCAGAGATTACTGAAGGCAGCAGCACAGGTAGATAAGGTGGTTAGGAAGGCATCTGGGATACTTGCCTTTATTAGCCGAGGCACAGAATATAAGAGCAGGGAGGTTATGATGGAGCTGTATAAAATGCTAGTTAGGCCACAGCTGGAGTACTGTGTACAGTTCTGGTCACCACACTATAGGAAGGATGTGATTGCACTGGAGAGGGTGCAGAGGAGATTCACCAGGATGTTGCCTGGGCTGGAGCATTTCAGCTATGAAGAGAGACTGGTTAGGCGAGGGTTGTTTTCCTTGGAGCAGAGAAGGCTGAGGGGGGACATGATTGAGGTAAACAAAATTATGAGGGGCTTTGATAGGTTTGATTGGAAGAAGGTCTGGAGGGGCTTTGAGGGAAAAAAATTTCACCCAGAGGGTGGTTGGAATTTGGAAAACACTGCCTGATGAGGTGGTAGAGGCAGGAACCCTCACAACATTTAAGAAGTATTTAGATGAGCACTTGAAACGCCATAGCATTCAAGGCTACGGGCCAAGTGCTGGAAAATGGGATTAGAGTAGTTAGGTGCTTGATGGCTGAAACAGACACAATGGGCCGAAGGGCCTGTTTCTGTGCTGTATAACTCTATGACTCTGTGCAAGTTCCCCTCCAAGTCACACACCATCCTGACTTGGAACTATATCGCCGTTCCTTCACTGCCGCTGGGTCAACATCCTGGAACTCCCTTCCTAACAGCACTGTGGGTGTACCTACCCCACATGGACTGCAGCGGTTCAAGAAGGCAGCTCACCACCACCTTCTCAAGGGTAATTAGGGATAGCCTAGCCAGCAATGCCCACATCCCAGAAATGAATTTCAAAAGAAGTCCGTGAATCGACTTAATATTCTATTGCACGGGACTGCCACGGGCAACATCCTCCACACCAAATCCCCGACTGGGTATAATAGTACCTACCTTGGGAGTATTTGATGGGGACAGTGTAGAGGGAGCTTTCCTCTGTATCTAACCCCGTTTTTTTTTTCTAACCCCGTGCTGTACCTGTCCTGGGAGTGTTTGATGGGGACAGTGTAGAGGGAGCTTTACTCTGTGTCTAACCCCGTTTTTTTTTTACATATTTATATTTTTAAAATAACTTTATTAAAGACAGATAAATAAACCAAAAACTCAAATTAAAATGCAATTTTCGGCCTCGACAATGCACTCCAGTCCCTGCGGTGCCCACTGGTCGCGGAAGGCCTCAAGCGTACCGGCGGACACCGCATGCTCCTTCTCCAGGGACACCCGGGCGCGAACGTAACCGCGGAAGAGGGGCAGGCAATCAGGGAGGACGGATCCCCCGATGGCCCGCAGCCTGGACCTGTGAATTGCCACATTGGCCAGGCCCAGGAGCAGACCGACGAGGAGATCCTCCTCCCGGCCCGAGCCCCTCCGCACCGGGTGCCCAAAGATCAGGAGCATGGGACTGAAGTGCAGCCAGAACTTGAGGAGCAGCCCCGTCAAACACTCAAAGAGGGGCTGCAACTTCGCACACTCCATATATACATGGAACACGGACTCGTCCAGGCCGCAGAAAGTACAGGCGGCCTGGGAGTCCGTGAACCTACTTAAAAGCCTATTGCACGGGACTGCCCTGTGCAACACCCTCCACCCCAGGTCCCCGATGTAAAGGGGGTGGACTCCTGCGTAGAGAAACCTCCATCGGAGTCTTCCCTCGCTGCCAGATGGCAACGCAGACCGCCAGGGCGTGTCCGGCCGGCTAAGGAGGGTGAGGAAGTGGAGAGTGTGCAGGAGCAGCCCGTACAGGAAACCCCTCCGTGCCGATTGGAATGGCACGGAGGACATTTCCGAGAGGCGGCTCGGGTTGTGCGGGACTGGCTCCCGAGGAGGGTTTCGGGGCCTGGGTCCGATGAACAGTTCCGGCCGAGTGGGGGTCAGTTCGGCTGGGAACGCTCTGCACCCCCGAGTCCCCTCGCCACCCACAGTGAGGGGCGTCCCGGGGGCTTCGGCTACTCCTCCGCCCACCAGTCCGTCCCCGGAGTCAGCCGCCCGGACAGCTGAGGCGCTCTCCTCCGCCGGCTGGGGAGCGCCCTGACTGGAGGTGACCATGTTCCAGACTCTGAATAGATCCCGGTAAAAGACAGGCGCGGCTAACGGACTCCGCCGGGAGCTGCGTGTCGTCTTGAAGGCAGTGACACTGGCGGAAAAAATACGTTGCCAGCGCACACCATCTGGGAGGATGCTCGATGTACAGATCCGAAGGCGGAGAGTCGCAGCCTGGGTGCGGACGCACACCAGCGACTGACCGCCCTCCTCAATCGGGAGACTCAGGACCGCGGCAGAGACCCAGTGTTTCCTCTTGCCCCAGAAGAAATCGACGAGTTTCTTCTGGATCTTGATGGCAAATGCAGGTGGCGTGGCCAAAGTGACAAACCGGTACCACAGCATGGAGGCCACCAGTTGGTTTATGACCAGCGCTCGGCCCCTGTAGGGAAGCACTCGGAGCAGTCCTGTCCAGTGCCCCAGCCAAGTGGTGACTTTCACCTCCAAATCCTGCCAGTTTGCCGGCCAGGCTTCCTCAGCCGGGCTAAGGTGGACTCCCAGATAGAGGAGGTGCGTGGTGCTCCACGCAAAAGGTGTCATCTCCTCCGGCAGGCAGTCCACCCACCACTGACCCACCAGGAGTCCGGAACATTTCTCCCAATTGTTCCTCGTGGAGGACGCGGCAGAAAAGGTCTGCTGTCAGTCCCACATCCTCCGCAAGTCAACGGGATCTGTGACCGCGAGGAGCACGTCGTCGGCGTAAGCCGAGAGGACGACCCGCATGGCCGGCTTGCGCAGAGCCAATCCCGTCAACCTCCTGCGAAGCAGGCACAGGAAGGGCTCCATGCAGATGGTATACAATTGGCCGGACATGGGGCATTCCTGACGCTCTCCTCTCCCAAAACGAAGGGGCGCCGTCAAGGACCCATTAACCTTGACCAGACATTCTGCGGCGGCGTATAAAAGTCAGACCCGGGCCACAAAATGCGGACCGAGTCCCAAAGTGCGCAGAGTCTCGAAAAAGTATTTTTGATCCACCCTGTCGAACGCCTTCTCCTGATCGAGGGAGAGAAAGGTGACCGACTGACCAGTCCTCTGGGAAAGATGGATCAGGTCCGGGACCAGGTGGCTGTTGTCCTGGATGGACCGGCCCGGGACCATGTAGGACTGGTCGGGGTGGATCATGTGGGCCAGCACGGAGCCCAGGCGGGTAGACATAGCCCGGGCAAAGATCTTATAATCCGTGCTGAGGAGGGAGACCGGACGCCAGTTTTTAAGCAGGCGGAGATCGTCCCTCTTCGGCAGCAGGACGATGACCGCCCTGCGCCACGAGAGGGGCATCTCCCCGGTCGCCAGGCTTTCCCCCAGGACCCGCACATCATCGTCCCCCAGGACGTTCCAGAACGCCCTGAGGAACTCCACGGTCAACCCATCCAGCCCCGGGAATTTGCCCCTTGAGAGCTGGAGGAGGGCGCCAGTCAGCTCCGCCAACGTGAGCGGAGCCTCCAACCCTTCGGCGCCCTCTGTGCTGACCTGCGGCAGGTCCTCCCACAAAACTCTGCGCGCATCCTCACTGGACGGATCTGGAGAGAACAACGCACTGAAATATGTACGGACCAGGAGACCCATTCCCTCCGGATCCGTGATGGAGGATCCGTCGTCGACCAGCAGCTCGACGAGCTGCTTACGGACCCCCCGCCATTTTTCCAGCGAGTAGAAGAAGGGTGAGGCGCAGTCCAAATCTTCCAGGATCTGGATCCGCGACCTCACGTATGCGCCTCGGGACCCTAAGAGCTGCAGGTTCCTCAGCGCGCCCTTCTTCTCTTTGTACGCCTGCCACAGAGCCGGGTCCACGGCGGCATGACCGAGGCGCCTGATCTCGGCTTCCCGCCTCTTGGTCGACCCCTTTGCGTACCCTGACAGAAGACACGGATGTGAGTCTTGCCCACATCCCACCATAGCCACAAGGATGGGAAGCCCCCCTGCTTCCTTCTCCAGTCGGTCCAGAATCGACAGAACGAGTCCCGGAATTGCTCGTCCTCCAGCAGCCGGTTGTGAAGGTGCCAGTACGCGGACAGCGCCCGTGTGCGGAGCGGAGTGAACTCCGCCCACACCAGGTGTTGGTCCAAGCATGGCACCAGCCGCATGGAGGCCGCCGAAACGCGGGAGACGTACGCCTGTGAAATGTAGAGGCGATTCGCGACCCTCCTCCTTCAGACCTCCACATGAAGGCGCTGGAGTCAGGATCGAGATTCCGCCAGATGTCCACCAAGTTAAGGGAGCTGATCAGTCCCCTCAACTTCTCCACCGATGCTTGGCCGCGCTGGGGACCGGAGCGATCCCCCACCTCGAGGGTACAGTTAAAATCTCCCCCGAGGATGATGCACTCGCAGCTATCGATGGAGCTCAAGAGAGCGGACACTTCTTCAAAGAAGCGCGCTTGCAACGTGCCGGACCTGGGCGCGTACATGTTCACAATGTGGAGCGGCACGCTACCCAGGCGAACGGCGAGGTGGAGCAAGCGGCCCGGCACTAGCTCCTTGACCCCCAAGATCTCCGGCTGAAAAGTCGGGGCCAACAAGATAGCCACCCCACTAGAAATAGGGGTGAGGTGACTCATGTAGACCCCACCTTGCCACTCCAGGAGTCAAGTGGCTTCGTCTCCCAGAACGGTGTGGGTTTCCTGCAGAAAGCTCACCGCGTATCTTCCTTCCCTAAGGACTGAGAGATTGTGAAATCTGCGGTGAGACCCCCTGCTGCCGTTGATGTTGAGGCTGGCTATGGTTATCTTCATGTCAAAGGTACTTAAAACCCATCACCAACACCTCACTGTGAGGAGGGAGTGGAAGTGCACCTGGCCCTCCACTCCCCCAGCAACCCATTGAGGAACGCATTAAACCGGCTCCTCTCGACCAGTTTCAGGCCCGCGCCCTTGCCCGCTTTCTTGAGGGCAACACCGACGGACCGGATTATCAGCACCAGACTCGACCAACGGCCGAGGGCCAGCTGAACTTTATTGCGGCAACCCCTGCAAGCCGCAAGGAAATCCCGGAGTTCCGCCATGGGGATGAGAGGAGACTCGGTGGGAGGCACGAGGGACTCCGCCACGTCACTAGTGAAGAAATCAAGGTCGTCCTCCTTGCCCCACACCGAGTCACTGTCCTCGTCCGGATCGTCACCACCAGCGACCGACACATCCACCACACACTGTGGGGCGGACGTCCCGGCCGTGCCAGCTGGTCCCCCCTCCGTCACGATCCCACCCCCAGGATCGATGGCGGAGGAGTTCTCTCTGGGTTCTACTGTGAAACTAGAGCCTATGGGCGCCAGCGATTCAGGACCCCCTCCACGTCCGTCCCCAGGCCAATGAGTGGTCCAGGGGAGACGGAAATTCCCGACTCCGGAAATCCAGCCAGAGCCGAGACCGGAGGCGGAGAGAGGAGGCCATCTCCCGCTCCGCCAGCACCCACAGGCCCGGCAGATGGGGCAGTCTTTTCGGTTATAACCGGGTCGATTGTCTCCTGGTTGGTGGTGGACTCCGGCTGGGAGGGCCGACCCTTTGGGGACTTGCCCTCCCCTCCTCTCAGGTCACCCGACCCAGTGGCAGTGGCAGAATGAGTGGCGTCCCCAGACTCCCCCATCACAAGCAGGCCTCCACTTACTCCTTCAGGAGAGGCCTCATTTACAGGGGCCTTCTCCTCCCCTCCATCCTGAGGGGTAGGGAGCTCCTGCACAGACTTTGCAGCCTTGATGATGGTGGTGGTGGTAGGGGGAACCTGGGTACCTGAAACAGGAGACGGCTCCCCTCCAACAGATGGGCCCTGCACCTCATGGCCCTGTGTTACTTCTGTGGAGGGGTGCCTTCTCTTTTTTCCAGTTGGGTGCGGAGGCTCAGAAACCTCCATGTCATCAGAGGCCTCCGTCTCCGCACTCTCTTTTTTTTTAATCACCCTGGGCCTGAGCCCAGCCCTGGGACAGGTGGGCTCCTTGAGATCGGGCCTTGGGCTGAGCTCAGGCTCGGGTTGCGTCCAGGGACGTGTCTCTTGATGTTTATTTTTCCTCCGTGCCTTCCTTCCACCTGGACGGGCACTCCCCACCCCGCTGGAGGCTATGAAAACCACAGCCTCCGGAACTGACTGAACGGTGTCTGGTGGAGGTGTCGGGGGGGTGGGGGGGGGAGGAGGGGGTGCAGCGGTGCCACCCTGGGCTGCCGAGGTGGAGCTGGCAGCCGGGAGGTTGGGGCAGTTCTTACGAACATGCCCCACCCCCTTGCAGACATGGCACCGTGCCCCATCCGAGGTCCAGAAGACGCGGTGGGCCGTCCCCTGGAACTCTACATTGAAATGGCCATCTGTAACCTCCTCCTGCACCAGCTCCCGAAGACCGAGCGGGACTGGGGTGAGCCCCGTCTTTAAAAGATTGCAAGTCAGTTTCACAGCATAGTTACTGACATCGGGAAGAGCGGTTTCTGAATTTTGGACTGATTCAGTGTTTTCCGGCAGGCTTTTAAATAAAAGTCAAAACTGGCTGGAAACTCTTGAATCTGTCCGAAGTTCAGAAGCTGTTGTTTCTGATATAGCAGCTGTCAGCTGTGAAACTAACTTGTGATCTTTTTTAAAAGCCGATCTGACAAAGGGAAATTTCTCATTTCCAGTCACAGATCCCTGGTGAGGATGAGAAACGGCCCCGAGTGCAGTTTAACCCACGGGCTGGATGGAAACATTTGGCAGCCCAGACCCTGGCCCGCGGGCCGTACGTTGGACAAACCTGTTCTACACTGTCCCCATCAAACACTCCCAGGGCAGGTACAGCACGGGGTTAGATACAGAGTAAAGCTCCCTCTGCACTGTCCCATCAAACACTCCCAGGGCAGGTACAGCACGGGGTTAGATACAGAGTAAAGCTCCCTCTACACTGTCCCCATCAAACACTCCCAGGACAGCGACAGCACGGGGGTTAGATACAGAGTAAAGCTCCCTCCACACTGTCCCCATCAAACACTCCCCAGGACAGGTACAGCACGGGGGTTAGATACAAAAAAAAAAGGGGGTTAGATACAAAAAAAAAAGAAAAAAAAAAAAAAAAACGGGGTTAGATACAGAGTAAAGCTCCCTCTACACTGTCCCCATCAAACACTCCCAGGACAGCTACAGCACGGGGGTTAGATACAGAGTAAAGCTCCCTCCACACTGTCCCCATCAAACACTCCCCAGGACAGGTACAGCACGGGGGTTAGATACAAAAAAAAAGGGGGTTAGATACAAAAAAAAAAGAAAAAAAAAAAAACTGGGATTGGCTGGGCAATTTGGGAAGCACTTGCTGCCTGCAATCAGTGAGAGCAGCTGCACCTGTGTTGCTGCAACTGGAGTGGAGTAACTGGAGAGGAGACAGCAGAGTGGAGTAACTGCAAAGAGGTGACTGTAGAGTGGAGACAGCTACATTTATTGTGGAACTTTTGCAAGACTAAGAAGACCTGCAAGTCATTTTGGAGAGGTGGGTGTTGGAGCACCAGAGAACTGTTTGTTGTTTGGACTGTTGGGGGAGGGAGGAGGCACTGGAAGAACCAGGGGTGGGGCTGCCAAATTCTACTGGGAGCCCTTGTGTTTATCTGCCATCCTGCACAAAAGGGGCTCCCTCCCCACCCCCAACTGTGTGGCTCGGGACGGCTGGAGCTGCCCGAGTGAAGACGATCTTTGTACGACAGCAGTAAAGGGAGAGAACCGGGTGGCTCTAGCTGACCCGGGTGAAGAGCCCTCCCCTAACTGGAAGACTGGACTGTAGACTCTGCAGCAAGATGCTCCAACCACCAATTGAACTGTAACATCCTCGGAGCTGTTCTCTCCCTTCCATCACTCGGCCAGCTATCCTCTTCTCTCCTTGTCCTTTTCAGTTCTACTCCCATCCTCCCACCTCCCCCAACATCATATTGCTTGAGGACGACGAGAGAGAGAAAGGGGGACAGAGAGAGAGAAGTGGACAGAGAGAGGGGGAACAGAGAGATAAAGAGGGGGGACAGGGGTGGGGACACAGAGAGCTAGGAAGACAAGGGGGAGCAACACAGCGAAGGTGGGGGGGGGGACACAGGGAGAGAGGGTGAGAGAGAGAGAGGGAGAGAAAGTCATCAAGATCATTCTTGACAGAATGACCTCTATCCGGAATATTACGCATCGCTACATCAAGTATGTGGGCAAACATTGACCCCACTTGTGCAAGCAAAAAAATGCCAGGTATCTCACTAAATCAGTGTCCAACATAGTGCTGAGAAAGTAAGTCAATAAATTAGTCACCTCATTTAAAGCTTCTCACAAAAATGCACATTTGTTGTTTTAATTAATAGTAAGAAATTTTTTTAATGCCTTTATCTTTCCGAAATTGTAATGTGCACCCCCCCACCCCCCCACCCCCCACCCCATCCGAAAAGGTTGGACAACCCTGGTGTAGAGGGAGCTTTTCTCTGTATGTAACCTCGTGTTGTACCCACCCTGAGATTGTTTGTTGGGGACAGTGTAGAGGAAGTGGGAAGGATGTGGAGGAACAAATTTGCAAGGAAATTAGAGAGGTGCAAAATTATCAGGTAGTTATAATGGGGGACTTTAATTATCCAAATATAGACTGGGATAGCAGTAGTGTAAAGGGCAGAGAGGGACAAGAGTTCCTAGAGTGTGTTCAGGAAAATTTTCTACAGCAGTATGTTTCTTGTCCACTGAGAAAGGTGGCACTGCTAGATCTGGTTCTTGGGAATGAGGTGGGCCAGGTGGACCAAGTATCAGTAGGAGAGTATTTCGGGGACATTGATCATTGTATCATAATGTTTAGGCTGACTATGGAAAAGGACAAAGAACAACTCAGCGTAAGAAGAATTAATTGGGGGAAAACCAGTTCAATGGGGTAAGAACGGAGCGGGGGCAAATAAGTTAGAGTCAAAGGTTGGCAGGAAAATTAGTAGCTGAACAATGGGCTACCTTCAAAGAAGAGATCGTTTGGGCACAGTCAAGGTATGTTCCCTCTAAATAAAGGAAACTATGAAGGTATGAGGTAAAGGCCTGCTCGGGTCTGCAAATGAAACCCGACCCGGCCAGAGTCCTTTCATTCTTTTCCCGCACCTGACCTGACCTGACCCCTGGAATGTTCAGTTAACCTAGCTAGTGGATGCAGTGTTGGTCATCTTCCAAAATTCTATAGACTCTGGAACAGTTCTAACAGATTGGAGGGTGGCAAATGTAACCCCACTATTTAAAAAAGGAGGGAGAGAAAAAACAGGGAATTACAGACCAGTTAGCTTTACATCAGTAGTGGGGAAAATGCTAGATTCTATTATAAAGGATGTGATAGTGGAATACCTGGGAAGCATAAACGGGATTGGACAAAGTCAGCGTGGGTTTATGAAAGAGAAATCATGCTTAACAAATCTTCTGCAGTTTTTTGAGGATGTAACTAGTAGAATAGATAAGGGAGAACCAGTGGATGTGGTGTATTTGGATTTTCAGAAGGCTTTTGATAAGGTCCCACATAAGAGGTGAATGTACAAAATTAAAGCACATAGGATTGGGGGTAATATACTGGCATGGAGTGATAATTGGTTGACAGACAGGAAACAGCGAGTAGGAATAAACGAGTCTTTTTCTGGGTGGCAGGCAGTGACTAGTGGGGTACCACAGGGATCAGTGCTTGGACCCCAGCTATTCACAATATATATTAATGACTTGGGTGAGGGAACTAAATGGAACAATTCCAAGTTTGCAGATGACACAAAGCTGGGGGGGAATGTGAGCTGTGAGGAGGTTGCAAAGAGGCTCCAATGTGATTTGGACAAGTTGGGTGAGTGGGCAAATGCATGGCAGATGCAGTTTAATGTGGATAAATGTGAGGTTATCCACTTTGGTTGTAAAAACAGAAAGGCAGATTATTATCTTGAATGGTGATAGATTGGGAAAGGGGGAGGTGCAACGAGACCTGGGTGTCCTTGTACACCAGTCGCTGAAAGCAAGCCTTCAGGTGCAGCAAGCAGTTAGGAAGACGAATGGTATGTTGGCCTTCATTGCAAGAGGATTTGAGCACAGGAGCAAGGATGTCTTACTGCAGTTATACGGGACCTTGGTGAGACCACATCTGGAGTATTGTGTGCAGCTTTGGTCTCCTTATCTGAGGAAGTATGTTCTTTCCATGGAGGGAGTGCAAAGAAGATTTACTGGGCTGATTCCTGGGATGGCAGGATTGACGTATGAGGACAGATTGGGTCGACTAGTCCTATATTCACTAGAGTTTAGAAGAATGAGAGGGGATCTCACAGAAACCTATAAAATTCTAACAGGACTAGACAGGCTAGATGCAGGAAGGATGTTCCCGATTGCTGTGGAGTCCAGAACCAAGGGTCACAGTCTCAGGATACGGGGTATGCCATTTAGAACCGAGATGAGGAGAAATGTCTTCACTCAGAGGGTGGTGAACCTGTGGAATTCTCTACTGCAGAAGGCAGTGGAGGCCAAGTCATTTAATATATTCAAGAAGGAGAAAGATATATTTCTTAATGCCAAAGGGATCAAGGGATATGGGGAGAAAGCGGGAACAGGGTAATGAATTATTCGATTAGCCATGATCTTCTTTGAATGGTGGAGCAGGCCTGAAGGGCCGAATGGCCTACTCCTGCTCCTATTTTCTATGTTTCTATGTTTCCTCAAAGGGAAAAAGTAGGACAAACAAATCCCGAGCTCTCTGGATGACAAAAGAGGTCGAGATTAAGATAAAGAAGAAAAAGTGTGCTTATGACAGATGCCAGATAGAAAATATTATTGAGAACCAGGCTGAATATAGAAGGACCAGAGGGGAAGTGAAAAAGCAAATAAGAGAAGCAAAGAGAGAGCATGAAAAGCGACTGGCAGCTGGCATTAAATGAAATCCCAAAATTTTCTATAGGTATATAAATAGTAAAAGGGTGGTTAAAGGAGGAGTGAGGACGATTAGGGACCAGAAAGGGGATTTACACATAGAGGCAGAGGTCATAGCTGAGGTATTAAATGAATACTTTGCATCTGGCTTTACCAAGGAAGAAGATGCAACCCAGGAAATGGTGAAAAAGGAAGTAAATCAGATATTAGAAAGGTTTAAGTTTGATAAGGAGGACATATTAGACAGGCTCTCTGTACTTAAAGTGGATAAAACACCAGGACCAAATGAGATGCATCCAAGGATACTGTGGGAAATGAGGGTAGAAATCGCAGAGGTACGGGCCATAATATTTCAGTCTTCCTTACACTCGGGTGGTGCCAGAGGATTGGAGAATTGCAAGCATTACACCCTTGTTCAAAAAAGGGTGTAAAGACAAACCCAGCATCTACAGGCCAGTCAATTTAACTTTGGTGATGGGAAAACTGCTAGAAAAAATAATTGTGGACAAAATCAATAGCCACATGGACAAATGCAGGTTAATTAAAGAAAGCCAGCATGGATTTCTTCAGGGAAAATCATGTTTAACTAACTTGCTGGAGTTTTTTGAGGAGGTAACAGAGAGGGTTAATGAGGACAATACAGTTGATGTGGTGTACATGGACTTTCAAAAGGCATTTGATACAATGCCACACAACAGACCAGTGAGCAAACTTGTAGCTTATGGAATAAAAGGGACAGTAGCAACATGGATACGAAATTGGCTGAGTGACAGGAAACAAAGTATAGTGGTTAATGGATGTTCTTCGGGCTGGAGGAAGGTTTGTAGTGGAGATCCCCAGGAGTCAGTATTGGGACCCTTGCTTTTCCTGATATATATTAATGACCAAGACCTTGGTGAACAGGGCACGATTTCAAAGTTTGTGGATAATACGAAACTTGGAAGCACTGTGAACTGTGAGGAGGATAGTGTAGAACTTCAAAAGGACACAGACAAGTTGATGGAATGGGCAGACAGGTGGCAGATGAAGTTCAATGTAGAAAATGTGAAGTGATTCATTTAGGTAGGAAGAACATGGAGAGACAATATAGAATAAAGCATACAATTCTAAAGGGGGTGCAGGAGCAGAGGGACCTTGGTGTATATGTGCATAAGTCATTGAAGGTGGCAGGACAGGTTGAGAGAGCGGTTAATAAAACATACAGTATCCTGGGCTTTATTAATAGGGGCATAGAGTACAAGAGCAAGGAAGTTATGTTGAACTTGTATAAGACACTAGTTCAGCCTCAGCTGGAGTATTGTGTCCAGTTCTGGGCACCGCACTTTAGGAAAGACGTGAGGACATTGGAGAGAGTACAGAAAAGATTCATGAGAATGGTTCCAGGGATGAGGAATTTCTGTTATGAAGATAGATTGGAGAAGTTTGGATTGTTTTCCTTGTAAAAGAGAAGGCTGAGAGCTGATTTGATAGAGTTATTCAAAATCATGAAGGGTCTGGACAGAGTAGATAGAGAGAAACTGTTCCCACTCGTGAATGGATCGAGAACGAGAGGGCACAGATTTAAAGTATTTGCTAAGAGAAGCAAAAGTGACATGAGGAAAAACTTTTTCACACAGTGAGTGGTTAAGGTCTGGAATGTGCTGCCCGAGAGTGTGGTGGAGGCAGGTTCAATTGAAGCATTCAAAAGGGAATTAGACAGTTATATTAACAGGAAGAATGTGCAGGATTATGGGGAGAAGGCAGGGGAATGGGACTGAGGGAATTGCTCTTTCAGAGAGCCAGTGCGGACACGATGGGCCGAATGGCCTCCTTCTGCACTGTAACAATTCTGTGATTTCAGATAGTTTCAGAATTTGTTTGTATTTTAGGTGTGTAGCATTTCAAAGATTTGTTTTTCCATCTCCCCAATTTTTCGGTGCCGATTTCTTTCTTTCTGCAGAAAGCTCCCTCTTTAAAGATTTATGCTCCATCTATTGATTACTAAATCGATAGTCCATTTGCTGTCCAAAGAAATTCCACTATCAAAAATTTATTTCATCTTTGAAGTATAAATTCTGAAACTCTGTTGAAAAACAAAACCCAGCCTATATGGCAAAATAGATTTTTTAGCTATCCCATAATTAGTCTAAGTGTAGAGGGAATACATTACAACAAGACAGCTCCTTAATAATAATTTAAATCAAATAAATTCCGGTTAGAAATGGGTTGTTTTCCTCTCTAAATGTAGAATAGATCGATAGTGCTACATTTCCATCAAGCATGTCTGCAATGGTCAGACTTGCCCATTTTATTTCGAATGAGCGACACTGACATATTAAACTCCTTTCAACCACAATCTACATTCTCCTCTTTTATTCACTCAGGAATAATGGCGGCACTTCTGGTTGGTGACAGATCTTGCTGGCAGACATGGGACACAGCAGCAAACTTGTGACATTATGGTAAAATAACGTCGGGGTCTGAATTGCATCAAAAGCTGTAATTATTAAAGCTGGTTGTGTACATAGTAGTGAATGAGGATGTTTGTTTCTGCTCCTCGGGTACCTGATCTACTTGCAAACTGTAGTTGGACTGCGAACACAGGAGCAAGTGTCGTGAAGGAGACCCAACTGTAAAAGACTCACTGTGACGGCCTCTGTTGTCAAATAGCCTGCAAGCACACTTTCACATATGAAGAATGGTTATGAGGAGAGGCGAATGAAATAACTTTTATTTATAGTGCATTCACAACATCAGGCCATCACAAAGTGCTGCATAGCTGCTTTTGAAGTTAGATACTGTTGCAATGTAGAAAATATGGCAGCCAATTTGTGCATAGCAAGATCCCATTAACAGCAATGTGATATTCACCAGGTCATCTGTTTTAGTGATGTTGGTTGAGGGATAAAGGTTGGCCTGGACACGGGAGAACTTTCCTGCTCTTCTTTGACCTAATGCCATGGGATCTTTTACATCCATTTGAGAGGGCGGACAGAGCCTCCGTTTAATGTCTTATCCAAAAGGTGGCACCCTCAACAGTGCAGCACTCCCTCAGTACTAACCCTCCGACAGTCCAGCGCTCCCTCAGCATTGCATTGGGAGTGTCAGCCTGGATATCTGCGTTCAAGTCTCTGGAATGGGACTTAAACCCACAACCTTCTTACTCGGGGGTGGGAGTGCTAGCCACTGAGTTACAGCCAACCCTATTAGAATCTGGGATTACACAAAGTGAACTCTTACTCTCTCCTCTACATTTCATTGTTACTCTGCCAGAGCTAAACACTGTTAGTTAATTCAACCATCATATAGTCACAAATTACGAATTGTTCTCTGGACAGCCTGCCTCAGTTACACGGGTCCTATAGTCCAGAAATACTGCCAGGGGTGTCAGCCTTCAACTCATGTTGTTATCCAGCTCCCTGCACAGTCTATCAGCTCATGTCAGCTCCCGATGGGTTTCATGAGGTTTGAGATTCTGATTCACTCCCCCCACTCCATCGCTCAATACTTCTGTCCGGGCGTTTCCTGAGGGTTCAAACAGTTCTCAGCATCTTCCATATCCTGATAGGTGGGAATGTTAACCAGAGAGAATGAACCAGAGCAGGGAAAAGGAAAGAAACATTTGGATGGGGAGGAATGAAGAATGAAAGAGAAGGATTTGAGCCGGCTGCCTGAAGGTGGGAGGGCGAGGGTTGAGTGAGCGAGCAGTGTGCTGACTGAAGGAATTACTCCGATGGGTGTATTGGAGCTGTGAATTGTCAGGACTTTCCTGACCAGAACAGACACCGGTGACAGTAGAAGAGCTTTCTCACTACGCTGTTACCTGACTCTTCACTCACTCTGCGCTGTTACCTGACTCTTCACTCACTCTGCCCTCATGTTCATTGTACCCTTCCCTACACATCCTGACTCACCCATCATCACACTCTGCTCCCAACTTGTTAATCTTTCACTTCCTTTTCCTTTTTCCCTGCTTTACCTCTTTGGGATGTCTCATTCTGCCCGAATACCTTCACCGTAAATCCACACTCTGACTCTTTGACCTTCTGCCTTGTGCTGAATTTCCTCTCTTTATTGTAAAGTTTGGTTAATCCTTTCTCCCAATCTTGGCGGATTCAGCTACCTCCCTCAACAACTTGCATTTACACGGCGCCTTTAACAAGACCTTTCACAGGGGAGTTATCAGACAAAACCTGGCACCGAGGCACAAAAAGAGATATTAGGACAGGCAACAGGTCAGAGAGGTACGTTTTAAGGAGAGTGTTAAAGGAGGAGAGTGAGGCAGAGAGATTTAGGGAGGGAATTCCAGAGGTTAGGGCCCAGAAAGCTGAAGGCATGGCCGCCAATGGCTAGAGCAATGGAAATCAGGGATGTGGGAGGGAACAGAATTGGGAGGGAACAGAGATCTTGCATGGTTACAGGCTGGAGATTCCAGAGATAGGGAAAGGGGAGACCATGTAGAGATTTGAACACACAGGTGAGAATTGTAATATCCGGGGGCTGCTGGTCTGGGAGCCAATGTTTAAATTCCGACTGTTGGGTGGATCTGGATTACTTTAACCCATCAGTTAGACCTTCACTTTCACAAGGGCCCATTAAAGATGTCAGGCTCTTAATAAAGCCCATGATTGAGCGTAACTTTGTGACTGGTTACTTGAGTACCTCAAAAAAGCAGACTAGCCAGCCTTGAGAACCGTTAACTGTGACCTTTTGTTAACACTTATCAATCACCTATGGGTATGTTCCTAGCTTTACTGCACAATGCCAACGGAAATTAATATTTACATTAAAATGGCAGTGAGGTCCATCATTTAACCTCTTTGAGAAAACTCCCTTTCGTTTACACTCACACTCACAAACTCACACTCAGCTACTTCTCCTCACACTCGTTTTAACTCACACTTGAAGTCACACTCACACTCGCTTAAAGTCACACTCATACTCGCTTCCACTCACACTCGTTTACACTCGCACTCACTCACCTACTCGATTACTCCAGTTTGCTGAGCTGCAGCTTCAGTGAATGTAATTGTGAATGTGCCTCAGGACACCGGCTTAACAACTGCTTACAGGACTGATCCTGGTGGCTTTGAGTCTCACGGGCTGGAAAGTGTCAGCTTCAATCTGCAGCCTGCCATGAGTTAGCTGCTGTCAGTCATGCTAACAGTTGGAGTGCTAGAATTGACCTCAGCACCATGATAATAGTAAAAAAAAAAGCCAGAGGTCCCTGGAAAGTACATGTGAGTAGAGGTTGGGGGAGGACATAATGTGATACCCAATATAGTTGAATATCTCACTGGCACTGAATGTCAAAGCACATACATGGAGTAGTCCCTTGAGTGAAATATCAGAGGGTGGCTACAGTCCAGTGGAGGCAAACTCCAGCATCTTCAGGTGATCCCCTCCTTTCACATCCCTCATCATTTTCTCATCCTCCCCTGCTCTCCTCCTCCTCCTCACTAGGTCACTTCCTCCTCTTTCCTACCCTGCTTCTCTCTCCTGCTCCCTGCCAGCCCCATCCCCTCCCCTCTTCTCCCAGCTGTCTTGAGTCGACTCCTGGCTCTCCAATCCCCTGCTCCTTTCTTGTTCACTTTTACCCCTCTCCCCTTCCACTCCCTCCCCCCTCCCCTTCCACTCCCTCCACTACCATTCCACTCCCCCTCCCCTTCCACTCCCTCCCCCCTCCCCTTCCACTCCCTCCCCCCTCCCCTTCCACTCCCTCCCCTTCCACTCCCTCCACTACCATTCCACTCCCCCTCCCCTTCCACTCCCTCCCCCCTCCCCTTCCACTCCCCCTCCCCTTCCACTCCCTCCCCCCTCCCCTTCCACTCCCTCCCCCCTCCCCTTCCACTCCCCCCTCCCTTTCCATTCCCTCCACTACCCTTTCACTCACCCCTCCCCTTCCACTCCCTCCACTACCATTCCACTCCCTCCACTACCCTTCCATTCCCTTCTCCCCTTCCATTCCCTTCTCCCCTTCCACTCCCCTCTCCCCTTCCATTCCCCCCTCCCTCCACTTGCACTCCCTCCAATGCTTTCTACTCCCTCCAATGCCTTCCACTCCCTTCAATGCCTTCCACTTTCCACTCCCTCCACTACCTTCCACTCCCTCCACTATCTGTCTACACTCCCCTCCCACTCCCTGCACTACCCCTTCACTCCCCCTCCCATTCCACTCCCTCCACTACCCTTCCACTCCCCCCACTACCCTTCCACTCCCCCCTCCCATCCACTCCCCCAATACCCTCCACTACCCTTTCACCCCCCCTCCCCTTTTACTCCCTCCACTACCGTCCACTCCCTCCACTACCCTTTCACTCCCCCCTCCCCTTTTACTCCCTCCACTACCTTCCACTCCCTCCACTATCTGTCCACTCTCACCTCTCCTTCCATTTCCTCCCCTTCCACTCCCTCCGCTCCCTTTCCACTCCCCCCTCCCCTTCCACTATCTGTCCACTCCCCCCTCCCATCCACTCCCCCCTCTCCCTCCACTTCCACTCCCCCCCCCTTCCACTCTCTCCCACTACCTTCCACTCCCTCCACTATCTGTCCACTCTCCCCTCCCCTTCCATTCCCTCCCCTTCCACTCCCTCCAGTCCCTCTCCTCCTCTTCCAGCTTTCTCCTCCTTTCCTATGTTGGAGCATTTTGATTACTCCAGTCAGTGAGGGAGTGCCTGCTGAACTCCTGATCAATCCCGAGTGTTCTTGCTGCCCAGCTTCTGTGTAGTGTGAGTGAACATACGAACATATGAACATATGAATGAGGAGCAGGAGTAGGCCACTCGGCCCCTCGAGCCTGCTCCGCCATTCAATAAGATCATAGCTGATCTGATTGCAACCTCAACTCCACATTCCAGCCTACCCCCGATAACCTTTCACCCTCTTGCTTATCAAGAATCTATCCACCTCTGCCTTAAAAATATTCGAAGACTCTGCTTCCACTGCGTTTTGAGGAAGAGAATTCCAAAGACTCACAACCCTCTGAGAGAAAACATTTCTCCACATGACGGATGGTTGTATCTAGCTCTTTAGCCTGTCAGCTTGTCTGGATTATGAATGCCGAGGTACAGAAGCAGAGAGCAGAAGAAATTCAGTGACACTAATGAAATTAAGCAGGCGATGACAAATATTTAATGCAGCAGAGGAACCATTCGTCATAGTCGATCTGCGCACCCATTCCAGATTGTTCTGTCAGCTTCCAGTACAACAACAATATCTTATCTCACTAATGGTGCAATGAAGTGAAGGAAACTGAAGAGGCCGGAGTCAAATGAATGAGGAACTGGGGGGTTTGTGGGGCTGGAGGATGTTACCGAGGTCGGGCGGGGAGAGGCCATGGAGAGAATTTAATGCAAGGATGAGAATTTTAAGGTCAAGGTGTTTCTGCACTGGGAGCCAATGGGGTCGGTAAGCACAGGGGTGATGGGCTAACAGGAAGTGTGTGAGCAGGATATGGGCAGCAGAGTTTTGGATAAGCTCAGGTTTCTGGAGGGTAGGAAGGTAGAGGGTGGAGGGTAGGAAGGTGGAGGGTAGGAGGGTGGCAGGAGGGTGGTAGGTAGGCAGGTGGAGGGTAGGAAGGTGGCGGGTAGGAAGGTGGCGGGTAGGAAGGTGGTGGGTAGGAGGGTGGCAGGTGGAGGGTAGGAAGGTGGCGGGTAGGAAGGTAGAGGGTAGGAAGGTGGCGGGTGGAGGGTAGGAAGGTGGAGGGTTGGAAGGTGGAGGGTTGGAAGGTGGCGGGTAGGAGGTTAGAGGATAGGAAGGTGGCGGGTGGAGGGTAGGAGGGTGGAAGGTAGGAAGGTGGACGGTTGGAGGGTAGGAGGGTGGAGGGTAGGAGGTAGGAAGGTGGAGGGTAGGAAGGTGGCGGGTAGGAAGGTGGCGGGTAGGAAGGTGGCGGGTGGAGGGTAGGAAGGTGGAGGGTGGAGGGTAGGAAGGTGGAGGGTAGGAGGGTGGCGGGTAGGAAGGTGGCGGGTGGAGGGTAGGAAGGTGGAGGGTAGGAAGGTGGCGGGTAGGAAGGTGGCGGGTGGAGGGTAGGAAGGTGGAGGGTGGAGGGTAGGAGGGTGGATGGTAAGAGGGTGGAGGGTGGCGGGTGGAGGGTAGGAAGGTGGAGGGTAGGAGGCCCGGCCAGGAGAGCATTGGAATTATCAAGTTGAGAGGGACAAATGCAGATTTCCTTCCCTAAAGGATATTAGTGATTAAGTTGAGTTTTTAATGACAATCAGGTATTTTCATGGTCACTGTAGTGTTGTAGTGTTTTGAAATTGCAATGTGCATTGTGTACACTTGGGGCTGCTGTAGAACACACATGCTTGCAAAGGGAAAGTGAAAGTAAAAACAGAATAAAGAAGACTCCATTAAGTACAACAACCTGCTGTCTCTGTCTCCACCTCATACCTTACACGAAACTCGGCTAAACCTCATTCCAGTCCCAAGAACATCACAATGGCAACAAGGTAAACAGAAAAAGGATGATGAAAAACCGGAAACATTGTTTCAAGTATGAAAATTTTGGAAGGTTTTTTCCTACTTTTACAAACAGCATTTTAAGTTGGAGACAGCGTAGAGTGACACACAGTGTAAACAGTGGCGCGGAGTCAACTCCCCCTTGTCCCCTTTATTCCCTGCACACAGTTGATCCTGGCCGTCACGTGGGACTGAAGTCCTCTTAATTCAGGCTCAGGCTGAGTGTTTGGGATATCAGGTTTCAAGAGAGCCACCCTCCAGCTTAATCCACCGGCTACAGTTACTGGCTTAGTACAAAGAGGAGGAACTCAGTCCTTTCTTTAACTATCAATTTACTTTATTCACGTTGTTGTACAATGTAAGAATAAGGCTTATACACTTAGTTAGACAAAAGCATGCAACTCCAACTGAGTTATACAGTTAATAACAAAACTAGCTAGAATTCATAAGCACACCCACTAGGGTGTGACCGAGTCACAGAAAACTTAAGGATATTACCCGAAAAAGGGAGAGTTAACGCTAGCCAGGCGTTCCGTTCTCTCTCTCTCTTCTACGTCATCGCCGTGTCGCTCACGCAGGGTCTTCTGCTTCCATGATGGTTGATCTCCGGAGTTTTCACTGGCTCTATGCCCAAAAAGCTCTCTTCTTATCCTCACTCTTATCTCTCCAAATCTGAGCTGTGTCCTTCCGGTTGGTTTAGGCCTGCTCACCTCATTCACAGCTTCTCTTAATTGGCCCAGGCTCAAAGACCCCAGTATCACACCGTGTCCAAATAAGGCTCTTTTCCTGTGATCGATCCTTTGTCTTGTCTCATAAAGTAACTAGTTCAAACTGGTTTTTACCAGCACAGGCCAGTGTCCGAGCTCCAGGTTACTACAGGTCAAACAATCCCAGCAGTTTGTAACTGATTCTGTATTTCTTACAGTCCCTGGCCAGCAACAGGAAGCTGCGAAGTGTATACTCACACACTGAACTCTCCAAAATAACTATCAATCAAAAAAAATCTCGAATCATTGCAGAGAAGTTGCCTCTGAAAGGAATGCGATCCCATATCCCTGATCACCCACCGTCATTGTATTGCTGGTCAATATGGTGGTGTCTATGCCCAACCTACCACCTATTGGTGTGCATTCAAAGCCATCGTCTGTATCCCCACGTTGGCAAAAGTGGCTGCGACATTTTGAAGGCGTGATGGCAGGTTTCACAATCACAGAAGACACGAGGAAAAAGACCTTACTTCTACACAATGGAGGTGAGGAATTAGAAGCTATCCTTGAGACACTTACACCTGAGCAAAATGACAACTCAGAAAAAAATGCACTGACAACCTACTTTACACCCAAGAAAAATGCCATATACGAAACTATTGTCTTCTGATGCACTAAGCAAGAGGCAAATGAGACAATTGACCAATATTGTACGAGATTGAGGTAACTAGCAACCACATGTAACTTCGATGTTATGAAACATGTCAAACGGGAAATCAAAACACAAATAATCGAAGGCTGTCTCTCTAGTCAACTACGCCAAAAAGCACTTGAGATAGACAGAAAGCTGTCAGAGCTGCTGGAGTGAGCAAGATCACTGTGCCTTTAGAGTCCAGAGCTACTGACGTTGAAGCTGCTGACTGTAACTACCACACTCCAAATTCAACTCCTGTGAAAACTATTCATTATTCATGTGCCAAGAAACCACCTGCAAAGCAACAACAGCTGTCTCACAAACAGAGTTGTGACTTACCCAAAGAATGTTTCCATTGTGGTGATGCTTCCTAAACAGGGCTGAGTGTCCTGCTACTGGTAAACAGTGTAAAGCCTGTGGAAAACCCAACTACTTTGCTCATGTTTGTCGCTCAACAGCAAAATCAACTACTAAGACCAATATCAACAGAAGGGTGTCAAGTATGTGTACCACAACAAAAGGGCAAGACAATGTAGATAATGTAGAGGTGGATGACCCTGAACATATTTTGTTCTCTCTCTCAGACACAGCAAACAGCCATGTGTGACAGTGACCATTGGCTGCTCGGACCTAGATGCTCTCTTAGATGCAAGAGTGTCTATCAATGTCATGGGAGACACAATATTCAACCAACTTCAGGATTGTCCCATTCTCTGCAAACCCAGGGAACACAAAGATTTTCCCTTACAACAGTAACAAAGCGTTGAAAATTCTCAGAACTTTTGAAAACCAGTCTCATTCAAAGACACAAGAACAAATACTGTATTCTATGTCGTATCTGGAGAATGTGACACGCTTATCCGTTTCCACACAGCAACAGATCTGTGCATGACTGCAGTCACATAGGTGATTCCTTCGCATAACAAAAACACTCTTGAACTGTATGCTGATTGCTTCACTGGTTTCAGAAAACTGAAAGGTGTTACGTGCAAGCTGCATGTAGACCCCAATATGCCCTCAGTTGTGCATCAATGGTGCCGAATACCATTTCATGTCAGGAAACAGACAGGGACAGACAAAGTTCAACATCTACTTGATCATGACATTATTGAGAAAGTTGGGGGTGAGCCTACTCCTTGGGTCTCACCCAAACAAGTCATTAAGAAACCCAAGAGCGAGAACTAGATTAGAATCTGCATTGATATGCGATCACCAAACCAAGCCATACAATGAGAAAGACACTTGACACCAACAATTGAATACATCATAGAGAATGTGACGGAAACCGCACATACCATTTGGAAATATTAATTTAATCGTATGGAACTTTGCCTGAGACTTTTGCTGGACACTGTTACAAATAACTTTTAAAACAGAACAACTAGCAGCCAAGATGACCACTCACAATTTGCATATGAAAAAAACAAAGAATCAGGCTGGAGACGGATGTGATTACTCAGCTTAGCCAGAACAATGAGGTGCTCTCTGATTCACTTATCTTAGATAATCTTGTCAATGGGGGTCATCAAAAGCCATCGACACCCATTGACTTTGAAAGAGCCAACACCACCCCCCCCCCACGCCACACCCCCATCAAGTGTATATGAACAGCTATGAGGAGAGCCCTTGAATTTCAAAGACCATTCTGGAAGATGCTGATTCAAACACAGAAAGGTGGTCACATCACATGACTGCTTGGGCTACTCTGGAGATTTCTGAATGGTGACTCAGAAGGCAGGAGAACAGCATCTCTCGCTCTCTCTCCAGTAAAGTCCCAGAGAAGCTTTGGCTGCAGCTACTATGCCTCAGGTCTACCGATCCTTACGTTCAGTAACTAAGGGGACATGGATAAAGCCCCTCTTCTGCCTTCCAGAACCAGAGAATCAAGCCCGAATTGTGCACATAGCCCAGCGAGGACTTCAGGACTACAATTTCAACGAAAGACACTGAGTCTTAGTATTTAAATTCCATTTATTATGGACCTCTACTCCAACCTCCCAACTCTGTTTTTCCCTCTGTAATTTGTTTGTTTGTGTTTGTGTGTGTGGCTCTTGTGTGAATGTGGGGCATGGATGCGTAACGTATTTTAGTAATTTTAAATTGGTTTAGAGTGATAAGATTAATAAACTTGCATCTTTCTTGTTTAAACTCAAGATAACTCAAGCAATTATATTAGAGGAACAGGAGCAAGTGCTCACTGAGGTGGTAAGTTAAATCACTGTGTTAAAAAGATAAACCCTGTTGCGGTCAAACCAGGTCGTAACAAGAAAGTGAATGGTGCAACCACTTAACAAAACTTGATGTCAATGCAGGCCACCATCAAATCGAGCTTGTTCAATCTTGAAGAAGAATCGAGATATCTTACTGTATTCGCATTCACATTGGTCTTTTACATTAGAGGGGACTCAACTTTGGAGTCAAGTGCTGATGTATTTCAGTACTTGATTCAGTCGGCACTTCAAGGACTTGAAGGCACGCTGAACATTAGTGATGATTTTCTCATCTACAGTGGCATTGAAAAGGAACTGAAGACATTCCTACATGCATGCCTACAACATCTCAGAGAACGTGACCTCACCTTAAACAAAGACAGGTGCTTGTTTAATGAAAGCAGAATTGAATTCTTCAGTTACATGTTCAATGGTGAAGGAGTATCACCTGATTCATGGAACGTTGAAGCCATTGAAAATGCTGCAGACAAATGCTATAAACATACAGGAGTCTGCTAGGACTCGTCATGTCACGTACCGTAGTGGTTTCATTCCTGATCTCGTTACGCTATCTGCCCCCCTACGCGATTGACAAAAGAGACCACCAATTGGGAATGGACACCAGACCAAATGACAGTTGTCAGCAAGTTTCACAAATGCCTATTTCAACCCTGAAAAAATCACCCGGCTACTCGTGGATAGAAGCCCGGTTGACTTCGGTGCAGTTCTT
Organism: Heterodontus francisci; assembly: GCF_036365525.1. Lineage (NCBI taxonomy): Eukaryota > Metazoa > Chordata > Chondrichthyes > Heterodontiformes > Heterodontidae > Heterodontus > Heterodontus francisci. The sequence continues at coordinate 4,666,442 of NC_090387.1, read as the reverse complement.
GTACAGAAAGACAAGACAAGTAACACATCAAACACTGCGATGGCAAGCAGATTATTAATGCCTGTAGAGCAACGTTATTCACAAACAGAGAGAGAGAGAGACATGTTCTCAATCACATTGGGTATCTTACACTTTCATCTCTACCTATATGGAAGCGAGTTTAAAGTAATAATCGATCGTAGAGCATTAGTGAGTTTGTTCACCAATCCACATAGCAACCCACCCTCTCAAATAGAACGTTGGATACTCAGACTACATGGGTATGAATTCCATGTTGCGTATCAGACAAACTCAACCCAGCAGACCATATTTTGCAACATCCACTGCCAACAGTCAGTCCTACTAGTCGTGAGGAAGAGGTTGCTGAACAACATCCTAACTATGTAAGCATAAATGCGGTGCCAAAGTCGTTAAAACTAGCCGACATCAAAGCAGCAACAAAACAAGATGAAACTTTGCAATGATGTATGGACGCTATAGAATCACAAAACTGGAAAGAAGTGATTGAGAAAGAGTCTACAAATGAAATTGCTCACACAGTGCAAGGTCTTCACAATGTTTGAAATGAGCTCACCATCACAACCATATCTGATCGCACATTACACAACTGTATTGTCATTACACACTCATTGAGGGAATGTGAAATCGATATCGCACATGAAGGACACCAAGGAATTGCCAAGACTAAACAATTCCTTAGGGAAAAGATATGGTTCTCAGGAACTGACTGCATGGTAGAGCACAAAATCAATCAGTGTTTGCCATGTCAAGCAACCAAGGCAAATCTTCCTGATTCTCTCAAAATGTCCAAACTACCTCCAGGACCATGGATTGAAGTCAGCATAGACTTCACAGATATGCCAAGAGGTGAACACCTCCTTGATGTCACTGACGACTACAGCAGATTCCCAATTGTGGGATTAGTTTGTCAACTTCAATGAAAACAGTCGTCCCAAAGCCTGATCAGATCTTTGCCTTGTTTGGAATCCCTCAAACGGTAAAGAGTGACAATGGACCCAATTCAACATCAATGAGTTCAGCACATTCGCAAACTACCTAGGGTTCACTCATAGAAATATCACACCCTGTTGACCAAAAGCTAATGGAGAAGTTGAGAGATTTATGCGAACCTTGAAAAATGGGATAACTACAGCTACAGCTGAGATCAAGTCATGGAAGCAAGAACTATATCACCTCAGTCAAGTACTAGAAACCTCCAGCTACACTCATCTTTGTACATCCTATGCACAGACATCTTCCTGAGCTACCCTGCAGAGTTAATGATCAACATGTACATGAACACGATCGAGAATTGAAGGATTGAGTGAAAATAAATGCCGAGCGAAACATTAAATTTCGAGCTACGCTGTTAAAGCCAGGAGATAAAGTACTTGTGAAACATGATGGTTATGTTGGAAAGCAAACAACCCCTTATAACATCCAAACATTTGTTGTGATTAACACAAAAGGATCAATGATCACTGCTAAGCGTGATTCACAAATTATCACAAGAAACGCGTCACTCTTCAAAGCACTGAAAACACCACTCGCAAACATTGAATCCGATTCTGACAACGACACCTCAGATGAAGAATATGAGTCAAATGAGACTACGTCTGATGTCAGATGATATCCTACTTGTTCAAGTTGTGAGAGAAAACATCCACCATGCTTAAATGACTATGTTACAAAGTGAACTATTTATGTTTAAGTTTGTTGTTTACAGTTTTGGGAAAAACCCATTGAAACATGCTATGTCTCTCATTTACTAAGAAGTGGGGGGATATAGTGTTGTAGTGTTTTGAAATTGCAATGTGCATTGTGTACACTTGGGGCTGCTGTAGAACACACATGTTAGCAAAGGGAAAGTGAAAGTAAAAACAGAATAAAGAAAACTCCATTATAGAAACATAGGAGCAGGAGTAGGCCATTCAGCCCATCGAGCATGCCCTGCCATTCAATACGATCATGGCTGATCATCCACTTCAATGCCTTTTTTCCCACACTATCCTCATATCCCCTGATGTTATTTGTATTAAGAAATCAATAAATCTCTGCTTTAAACATACTCAGTGACTGAGCTTCCACAGCCCTCTGGGGTAGAGAATTCCAAAGATTCACAACCCTCTGAGTAAAGAAATTTCTCCTCCTCCTCTGTCCTAAGTGGCTTCCCCCTTATTATGTTCAACAGCCTACAGTCTCTGCCTCATACCTTATACTAAACTCGGCTAAACCTCACCCCAGTCCCAAGAACATCACAGTCACCGTTACTGATTTTTGTAATTCCAAAAACCTCTTTTTAAAATTCCAGATTTTATTTAATTAACTGTATTTAAATTCCTCAGCTGCTGTGGTGGGATTTGAACTGATGGGCTGAATTTTAAAGTGGGATGTGGTTCTCAGTGGCGATGGTGACGGCACCAGAAGCAGATGCTATCACCCCACAAGCGAAATGCAGCTGAATGACTGTGATCACACAACAACTGGCCAATTAAGGATGGGAGGGTGTGGGGCTCATGCAATATAGGCATGAGGTGAGGAAGGGGACACCAATGGCACCATCACCTCATGCAACAGCAGCCAATATGCAAGACCATATTTAAAGGGCCGTTATCCCTGCATTCAGGCCTGCCTGGATGGTAAAAAAGCCTTCCTGACTGCCCTCTCTTCCTCCTAGACCCTGTCTGTTGCCCTCTCTTTCCCCTGGACCCTGTCTGTTGCCCTCTCTTTCCCCTGGACCCTGTCTGTTGCCCTCTCTTTCCCCTGGACCCTGTCTGTTGCCCTCTCTTCCCCCTGGACCCTGTCTGTTGCCCTCTCTTCCCCCTGGACCCTGTCTGTTGCCCTCTCTTTCCCCTGGATCCTGTCTGTTGCCCTCTCTTCCCCCTGGACCCTGTCTGTTGCCCTCTCTTCCCCCTGGATCCTGTCTGTTGCCCTCTCTTCCCCCTGGACCCTGTCTGTTGCCCTCTCTTCCCCCTGGACCCTGTCTGTTGCCCTCTCTTCCTCCTAGACCCTGTCTGTTGCCCTCTCTTTCCCCTGGACCCTGTCTGTTGCCCTCTCTTTCCCCTGGACCCTGTCTGTTGCCCTCTCTTCCCCCTGGATCCTGTCTGTTTCCCTCTCTTCCCCCTGGACCCTGTCTGTTGCCCTCTCTTCCCCCTGGACCCTGTCTGTTGCCCTCTCTTCCCCCTGGACCTGTCTGTTACCCTCTCTTCCCCCTGGATCCTGTCTGTTGCCCTCTCTTCCCCCTGGATCCTGTCTGTTGCCCTCTCTTCCCCCTGGATCCTGTCTGTTGCCCTCTCTTCCCCCTGGATCCTGTCTGTTGCCCTCTCTTCCCCCTGGATCCTGTCTGTTTCCCTCTCTTCCCCCTGGACCCTGTCTGTTGCCCTCTCTTCCCCCTGGATCCTGTCTGTTGCCCTCTCTTCCCCCTGGATCCTGTCTGTTTCCCTCTCTTCCCCCTGGACCCTGTCTGTTGCCCTCTCTTCCCCTTGGACCCTGTCTGTTGCCCTCTCTTCCCTCTGGACCTGTCTGTTGCCCTCTCTTCCCCCTGGACCCTGTCTGTTGCCCTCTCTTCCCCCTGGATCCTGTCTGTTGCCCTCTCTTCCCCCTGGACCTGTCTGCTGTCTGTGCTGCCTAAGAGAAGGTTCTGATTGGGAGCCTGCACTGGCCGTCACTGAAGGAAGACCCCGGGTGGCCCCACGTTTTAGCGATTCCTCCCTGCAGGTTCTCACAAGGTGGGAATTCCTCTTCCCCAGGGACGGGAGGAGGAGACCTGCCCACTTGACCAATCATCCTGGACAGAGATTGCGGAGGAGGTCTCTCTGCCAGTGACACCGGCACCTCCATTATCCCCACCGACAGAAGTGATCCCTGCACCTTTGCAGGAGGCTCTCAGGGTGCTGAGGTCATCCAGGCCTCAGGCAGTCAGAGGACGGCCGCAAAGGTCATCCCAAGCCAGGGGGCAGCAAGGTCTGCAGCCTACCTCCAGCTCAGCTGACAGCACAGGGGGAGCACCATGTAGGAGCACCTGGAAAAATTGTAAAAAGAACACCTGATGCACTTAGGGGTTCAGGGGGGATGATGCAGTTGTGATAGGTAGTAGTGCATTTGGTGTGACATGGAATAAAATAATGATGTTCACTCACTATATCTCCTTTATGTTGTTGGTGCCCTTTGGGACTTCATTTCAACCCTTCCACCCAAGAGGCTGGAAGTGAGGCCCAACCCCCGAGTGCTCAACGCTTCAGCCTTGCCACTGTGCGAAGTGCACCTGGGCACTGCAGTGCAGAAGGAAGGAGATGACAACAGGTCTACTTAAAGATGGTCTGGCTCAAAGGAAATGTGAATGATTAAGGGTGTCTTGTTATGTGTCTCTCATGGTGCTTTTCCTGCCACCATGGGCCCTTCAACTGGCAGCATCCTCCTCCACATCTTCATCATTGGAGGAGGCATCACACTCCACCATATCCTCAGTATTCAATACCTCCCTCCTCTGTAGTGCCAGGTTGTGCAGTGCACAGCAAACCACCATGATACACAATACAATCCCCTCGCTGGGGCACACTGAAAGGCCCCACCGGACTGATCTTGGCAGCTGAATCTCATCTTCAGGAGACCAATGGCCTCCTCAATGGCCGCTTGGGTTGACATGTGGCAGGTGTTGTACCTTTCCTCTGCATTCCTGCATGGGTTCCTCACAGGCATCAGTAGCTATGTCTTCAGTGGGTAGCCCTTATCTTCAAGGATCCATCGCTGAAAGCACGTGAGGGCATGGAAAAGGTCTGGCACCTGAGATTGCCTTAGTATGTAGGTGTTGTGGCTCCTTCCTGAGAATCGTGCACACACCTTTTATTTAATTCATTCATGGGATGTGGTGTCGCTGGCCAGGCCAGCATTTATTGCCCATCCCTAATTACCCTTGAGAAGGTGGTGGTGAGCTGCCTTCTTGAACTGCTGCAGTCCATGTGGGGTAGGCACACCCACAGTGCTGTTAGGAAGGGAGTTCCAGGATTTTGACCCAGCGACAGTGAAGGAACGGTGATATAGTTCCAAGTCAGGATGGTGTGTGACTTGGAGGGGAACTTGCAGGTGGTGGTGTTCCCATGCATTTGCTGCCCTTGTTCTTCTAGTTGGTAGAGGTCGTGGGTTTGGAAGGTGCTGTCTAAGGAACCTTGGTGTGTTGCTGCAGTGCATCTTGCAGATGGTACACACTGCTGCCACTGTGCATCAGTGGTGGAGGGAGTGAATGTTTGTAGATGGGGTGCCAATCAAGCAAGTTGCTTTGTCCTGGATGGTGTTGAGCTTCTTGAGTGTTGTTGGAGCTGCACCCATCCAGGCAAGTGGAGAGTATTCCATCACACTCCTGACCTGTGCCTTGTAGATGGTGGACAGGCTTTGGGGAGTCAGGAGGTGAGTTACTCGCCTCAGGATTCCTAGCCTCTTGTAGCCACGGACCTGCTCTTGTAGCCACGGTATTTATATGGCGACTCCAGTTCAGTTTCTGGTCAATGGTAGCCCCTAGGATGTTGATAGTGGGGGATTCAGTGATGGTAATGCCATTGAATGTCAAGGGGAGATGGTTAGATTCTCTCTTGTTGGAGATGGTCATTGCCTGGCACTTGTGTGGCGCGAATGTTACTTGCCACTTGTCAGCCCAAGCCTCGATATTGTCCAAGTCTTGCTGCATTTCTACACAGTCTGCTTCAGTATTTGAGAAGTCACGAATGGTGCTGAACATTGTGCAATCATCAGCGAACATCCCCACTTCTGACCTTATGATTGAAGGAAGGTCATTGATGAAGCAGCTGAAGATGCTTGGGCCTAGGACACTACCCTGAGGAACTCCTGCAGTGATGTCCTGGAGCTCAGACGATTGACCTCCAACAACCACAACCATCTCCCTTTGCACTGGGTATGATCCAGCCAGTGAAGGGTTTTCCCCCTGATTCCCATTGACTTCAGTTTTGCTAGGGCTCCTTGATGTCATGCTCGGTCAAATGCTGCGTTGATGTCAAGGGCAGTCACTCTCACCTCACCTCTTGAGTTCAGCTCTTTTGTCCATGTTTGAACCAAGGCTGTAATGAGGTCAGGGGCTGAGTGGCCCTGGTGGAACCCAAACTGAGCATCACTGAGCAGGTTATTGCTAAGCAAGTGCCGCTTGATGGCACTGTTGATGACACCTTCCATCACTTTACTGATGATTGAGAGTAGGCTGATGGGGCGGTAATTGGCTGGGTTGGACTTGTCCTGCTTTTTGTGTACAGGACATACCTGGGCAATTTTCCACATTGCTGGGTAGGTGCCAGTGTTGTAGCTGTACTGGAACAGCTTGGCTTGGGGCGCGGCAAGTTTTGGAGCACAGGTCTTCAGTACTATTGCCGAAATATTGTCAGGGCCCACAGCCTTTTCAGTATCCAGTGCCTTCAGTCGTTTCTTGATATCACGCGGAGTGAATCTGATTGGCTGAAGTCTAGCATCTGTGATGCTTGGGACTTCAGGAGGAGGCCGAGATGGATCATCAACTCGGCACTTCTGGCTGAAGATTGTTGCAAATGCTTCTGCCTTATCTTTCACATTGATGTGCTGGGCTCCCCCATCATTGAGGATGGGGATATTTGTGGAGCCACCTCCTCCAGTTAGTTGTTTAATTGTCCACCACCATTCACGGCTGCATGTGGCAGGACTGCAGAGCTTAGATCTGATCAGTTGGTTATGGGATCGCTTAGCTCTGTCTATCGCATGCTGCTTACGCAGTTTGGCACGTAAGTAGTCCTGGGTTGTAGCTTCACCAGGTTGACACCTCATTTTGAGGTATGCCTGGTGCTGCTCCTGGCATGCCCTCCTGCACTCTTCATTGAACCAGGGTTGGTCTCCTGGCTTGATGGTAATGGTAGAGTGGGGGATATGCCGGGCCATGAGGTTACAGATTGTGGTTGAGTACAATTCTGCAGCTGCTGATGGCCCACAGCGCCTCATGGATGCCCAGTTTTGCATTGCTAGATCTGTTTGAAATCTATCCTGTTTAGCAGGGTGATAGTGCCACACAACACGATCCATTTGCGTTGGTCGCAGAGCAGTTGTACATTCAGGGAGAGAAGCCCTTCCAGCTAATGAAGGCAGCAGGCTGGTCCGTGACTCCCTGCACCTGGAGGAAGCCAGCGATGACCCCAAATCCTATAGCCCTCTCAGCTTGACTGTTTGGATTGTTGCAGAAGTGCACATAGTTGCTCGTCCGCCCAAACAGGGCTTTGGTGATCTCCTTGATGCACCAATGTGGCACAGACTGGGAGATTCCAGTGAGTGGATCCCTGGAATGATCAAGTGGCGTAGAAGTTCAGTGCCACAGTGACACTGGCATCGGGTGCCCACCAAGTCCCATGGGACTCATCTCATCCTGCATCAAGGCATACAGGTTAAGGCCACTCTTGACTGGTGATAACAAATATACTATCTGTTCTACAACTTTCTCCATTTTTTTATCTATTAACTTAAATGGATAAAAATCAGGGAGAGTAGAAATGGAGTGGCTGATTCTCTATCACTTGTTTTACATTATCACACAAAGTCACGATCGACACCAGCATGTGCGCAGACGGTGCCTCGGAGTGTGAGAGAGGGTTAGGGGACCTCCCCTTGATGATGAGCTCTTGGCGATCAGTAGAGAGTTACAAGTTTTTGCGGATAAAAGAAATTTAAGACGTTAAAAGGAAGGAGGCAACTTCAGAAATGGAGAAGTGGGAGTTCTGTTTAAGGTGAGAGCAGCCAGTGAGATACAAAAATGAAGAGGGCCTAAAGATGGACTCACAAAAGGTGAGAGGGGAGGCTGTTGTTGGCACTTTGGAAGGATGCAAGGAAACAATGGGTCAGAGTTTGCTGTTAAAATAACAGTGGGGTTAACAGCACTATTAATGGGTAAATTCCACAGCAACTTCAGCCAAGCAACAGATGCACGATTAAATGCAAATATCCATAAGTTTCGTTTTGGGTTCCATGTCTCTGCTGTTAGCTCTGCAGAAATAACATTTTGCTGTTTGCCTCACCTTTGATGTGCATTGAATGTTGTGAAGTTGGTGTATGAATTAAACTCACTACAGATAGCTAGGGCAAGTATTTACAGCATAGGTACCCTTTTAACAATATGATAATTGTTAATTATGGGCAATCAACTTCTCTGGCACTGAAAATTAACTATTACAAGTGTGGAGATTCTAAAAATGGCAAATTTTTAATTTTAACTTTATTTTTCCTTTCTTTTTTTTCTCCCTCTTAATTGATCTTTCTATCCCTCTCTATTTTTCTTTCTGTACCTGATTTGACAATGAATTCACTCCCTTTAATTCACCCTCCTCAGTCCTTCCACGGTTTATTTCCTAATCCTTCAATCTTATTGGGTAAGAATGACATGTTATTGAATGCCCTGATGCCTTGTTTCCCTCACTGTGCCGTTATCAGCTCACACTTCCTGCAACTTTGTGGGCAAAAATATTGTGAGCTGAAGGGTGCAGGGGCTGGTCTGACAATAGTGGACACCATTAGCTGCCCTGCTACAAGAAGATCTGACCCAACAGCCTTCAAACTACAGCGGATCAGTAACTCAACTCCTTGCCAATTCTCTTCCCATTTCTGAAGGCATTGACTGCAGGCTGGGCCCCCATTCCATTGGGACAGAACTCTGTGAGCCTGGACGGTCAGTATCTATTGGTTATTTGGGCTTGGCGGCCATGTCCCCCCATATACCACATGGAAAGGATGGTGGGGGAGAGGATTAGGGCTCAAGGGGCTAAATGGCCTACGTCTGCTCCTAATTCGTATGTTCGTCAGGGAGCTTTGCTCTGGAATCTAGGGTGAATGAGGTTGAGCAGTGTCCTGTCTCAGACCAGCTAACCCTGGACAGAATGAGAGGCAAAGCCTGATGCTCTCCCAGTCTGAATGGTTCAGATATTCATTGGAAAAACTGCTTGAGTTGCTGAATGACACCATCAGCTCATGATTGCAAATATTGGTCAGGCACTTCCTGATTGCAGGAAGACTGCTACACAGTCATTTACATTCTCTCTTCAAATGGAGCAATGCCCAATTTAAACAATTGAGTGACCGTGGACAGCCATTAGATTTCACCACCCTTGTCTTGACTGGGACTAGTCACGAGCGATAGATTCAGTTTTACCATTTTCTCCACAAGCGGGGTTGCCAACTCTGGTTGGACGTATCCCTGGTGGTTTCATCACATGACCTCCTGCTTCCTACTGCCCCGCCCCCACACTCCCACCATTGGTCATCTGATATGTCCATTCCCGTGCCGCCGTGATCCCATGGCCAATTGGAAAGCAACAGACTCTTCATTAACTGATTGGATGATTCTCCATTCAGTCAAACAGCCTTTTGTTGCATCCCAAAATTTTTATGACCAGTAAACAAAAGTGCTTAAAGTGTTTAAAAAAAAGCTTTTTTATTACCCATATGATTTTTCTCCCAGGTTTTGCTCACAACCATGTCCTGCAGATTAATCTTTAATTCCGAGAGGCTCCAGGCCAATCCTGGAGGGTTGGGAACTCTAATCTGGAAGGGGAATAAATCTCCTTCACTCACTCATCGGCACAGAACAAGCACGGCCAGTGAAAGACATGGTGATAAAATCCACACAGCAAGACAGACCCTCTGCAGGCTCAGAATAAACTGAATGTCCCCTGATTGAATGTGGTGGGATTATTCATTCGGGTAAAGTCACCAGAGAAAATGGACCAACATAAAACCTGTGTGCAGTCCTGTCTGCACACTATCATTCAGATTCCTGGCACTCTCTCAGCAGTAACCTGTCTTCGCCAGTAGCAAAATGCCCCAACGTGCCCCATGGGAATGATTATCAAACAAAATTTGACAACAAGCCACATAAGGAGATATTAGGACAGGTGACCAAAAGCTTGGTCAAAGAGGGAGTTTTAAGGAGCATCTTAAAGGAGGAGAGAGAGGTGGAGAGGTTTAGGGAGGGAATTCCAGAGCTTAGGGCCCAGGCAGCTGAAGGCACGGCCGCCAATGGTGGAGCGATGGGAATTGGGGATGAGCAAGAGGTCAGAATTGAAGGAGTGCAGAGATCCTGGGGGGAATGTGGGGCTGGAGGATGTTACAGGGCTAGGGAAACAGTTAAAATCCTAACCAGAGATTCCAATTCAAATTTTGATCTAAACAAACTTTCTCATGCATATATAAGGATTGAGCTGTAATGAGGGGTTTCTGTTCTCTGACATGCTTAAGTGTAGGCTGGTTGTGTAAGTTGTCACTCACACAATGCCTGATGCACGGAGTAATTGTAGCTTGTACGATCTGTGTAATCTAATTAGCTCACTCTACGCGACAGCAAATGATTCTATCAACTATCAGTTAAATACCCTGCAGTGAATATCCGGGGAGAAATATCAAGCTGCTGAAATAAGTCTTCTTAACTCAATATCCAGTGGGATGTATAAACTGGCTCCTGATATCAGCAGTGAGATTGGATTTCTCACACGGAGCTCTGTCTGTTATAGGTTATAAAACAGTCCAAATATGACCCTGAAAAGGATAAAAATGTAATTCTTTTGAAATTGTTTTGGAAATGACAGATTTCAGACACTGTGCTTGCAGACTGATCATCAGAGTTTAAATACAGCCCACATAGGAACATAGCAACAGGAGGAGGCCATTCAGCCCCTCAATCCTGTAACACGGAACAGGAGGAGGCCATTCAGCCCTTCGATCCTGTAACACGGAACAGGAGGAGGCCATTCAGCCCCTCGATCCTGTTACACAGGAACAGGAGGAGGCCATTCAGCCCCTCGAGCCCGTTACACAGGAACAGGAGGAGGCCATTCAGCCTCTCGAGCCCGTTACACAGGAACAGGAGGAGGCCATTCAGCCCCTCGAGCCTGTTACACAGGAACAGGAGGAGGCCATTCAGCCCCTCGAGCCTGTAACACGGAACAGGAGGAGGCCATTCAGCCCCTCAAGACTGTTACACGGAATAGGAGGAGGCCATTCAGCCCCTCGAGACTGTTACACGGAACAGGAGGAGGCCATTCAGCCCATCGAGACTGTTACATGGAACGGGAGGAGGCCATTCAGCCCCTCGAGCCTGTTACACAGGAATAGGAGGAGGCCATTCAGCCCCTCGAGACTGTTACATAGGAACAGGAGGAGGCCATTCAGCCCCTCGAGCCTGTTTCCCTATTCAACTAGATCATGACTGATCTGTACCTCAGTGCCATTTCCCCACTTTTGTTTCATACGCCTTAATACCCTCACCCAACAAAACTCTAGCTCAGTCCAGCTGACCCCGATCCACAGCGTTTTTGGGGGAGAGCGAGTTCCCGATTTCCACTACCTTTGAGTAAAAGTGTTGTCCGATTTCAGACTGATTTTAGGTGATTCAGGAGAGTGATGAGTGTCTTTTCACCTCTGGACTTGGAATCGAGTTCCTCCCATGTATCACCTTCTTATTTATAAACTAACCGGTCCATTGGGGTGGTTCATTACAACATGGGACAAACTTCACTTGAACAACAGACAAGACACACTAGAAAACCCAGAGCGATGGGCATTGGCAGGAGAGTCAGACTCTAGTTCTTGTACTCAGCACGTCTGGATGAGCAACAGATGGTTAACTGTGAAGATAATGGACAGGTTTTAGATGATAACAGAGTCACACAGACAGGAGTAGGGGAGTGAGAAGATTCACTGACACTGTGCATCTATGTTATGCACAAGACCTCCTCCCACCCTCTGTCATCTCACCCTAACAGCACATTCTTCTCTTCTTTTCTGCCTCATGTGTTTCCCTTAAATATATCGATACTATTCACCTCAACCACTCCCTGTGGGAGCGAGTTCCACATTCTCAGCACTCTCCGGGTAAAGGAGTTTCTCCTGAATTCCCCATTGGATTTATTAGTGACTATCTTACACTTAAGGCTCCTACTTTCAGTCTCCCGCACAAATGGAAACATCTTCTCTACGTCTACTCTATCAAACACTTAATAATCTTAAAAGATCTCAATCAGGTCACCCTTCAACCTGCTCCTTTCTATCTTTCCTGATGGTTATAAACTCTCAGCTCTGGTATCACCTTTGTGAATCTATTCTGCAGTGCCTTGAAACCTTAGTAGAGGATGGAGACCAATCTACCAAGTTACTCTAACCAAGGTTCGATACAAGTTTCCTGCTTTACAACAGTAACGACATATCAAAAGTACTTAATTGGCTGTAAAGTGCTTTGGAACATCCTGAGATTGTGAAAGGTGCTATATAAATGCAAGTCTTTCTTTTTAACACAAAAGGCTGGATTTTCCTTGCGTCGTGATGAAATGGGGTCCCAAGCCTGGACTTGCTGGCAGTGAGAACAGTGGCATCATCGTCCCGGAGACAGCCTCCGAATTGGCCAATGCGCTCACCATCCCATTAAGGACGGAGGTGGGTTCCCGATGCTGCTGGCCCAATCAGAAGGCAGCTCCACCAGGAGAGGAGGCAGCCGCTGAGGCAGGTTGGGGACCATGAGGGCACCTCAACATGGAGGCAGCCCCAGAGGCCTGCATTTATATTAAAAATTACGAGGGGTGAAGCCATTAGGCCCCGAGGAGTGGAGGCAGGTTCAATCGTGACTTTCTAAAGGGAATTGGATAAGCACATGAAAATTTGCAGGACTACGGGGAAAGGGTGGGGGAACTAGCTGAGTTGCTCTTGCAGAGAGCTAGCATGGGTACTACGAGCCGAATGGCCTCCTTCTCTGCTGAAACCATTCGATGATTCCATTGGTTACCCAGTTACACAACAGCTCAATGGATTAGCTGCCTGCCAGCTGTGATACTGGGCTATGTAGGTTCATGCCCCTCCCCCGCTGTGATACTGGGCTATGCAGGTTCACGGCCCTCCCCCACTGTGATACTGGGCTATGCAGGTTCATGCCCCTCCCCCACTGTGATACTGGGCTATGCAGGTTCACGCCCCTCCCCCGCTGTGATACTGGGCTATGCAGGTTCATGCCCCTCCCCCACTGTGATACTGGGCTGTGCAGGTTAATGCCCCTCCCCCGCTGATACTGGGCTGTGCAGGTTAATGCCCCTCCCCCGCTGTGATACTGGGCTATGCAGGTTCATACCCCTCCCTCGCTGTGATACTGGGCTATGCAGGTTCACGCCCCTCCCCCGCTGTGATACTGGGCTGTGCAGGTTCACGCCCCTCCCCCACTGTGATACTGGGCTATGCAGGTTCACGCCCCTCCCTCGCTGTGATACTGGGCTATGCAGGTTCACGTCCCTCCCCCACTGTGATACTGGGGTATGCAGGTTCACGCCCCTCCCTCGCTGTGATACTGGGCTATGCAGGTTCATGCCCCTCCCTCGCTGTGATACTGGGCTCTGCAGGTTTATGCCCCTCCCCCACTGTGATACTGGGCTCTGCAGGTTTATGCCCCTCCCCCACTGTGATACTGGGCTATGCAGGTTCATACCCCTCCCTCGCTGTGATACTGGGCTATGCAGGTTCATGCCCCTCCCCCACTGTGATACTGGGCTATGCAGGTTCATGCCCCTCCCTCGCTGTGATACAGAGCTATGCAGGTTCATGCCCCTCCCCCACTGTGATACTGGGCTATGCAGGTTCATACCCCTCCCTCGCTGTGATACTGGGGTATGCAGGTTCATGCCCCTCCCCCACTGTGATACTGGGCTCTGCAGGTTCACGCCCCTCCCCCACTGTGATACTGGGCTATGCAGGTTCATGCCCCTCCCCCACTGTGATACTGGGCTCTGCAGGTTCATGCCCCTCCCCCACTGTGATACTGGGCTATGCAGGTTCATGCCCCTCCCTCGCTGTGATACTGGGCTATGCAGGTTCATGCCCCTCCCCCACTGTGATACTGGGCTATGCAGGTTCATACCCCTCCCTCGCTGTGATACTGGGGTATGCAGGTTCATGCCCCTCCCCCACTGTGATACTGGGCTATGCAGGTTCATACCCCTCCCTCGCTGTGATACTGGGGTATGCAGGTTCATGCCCCTCCCCCACTGTGATACTGGGCTCTGCAGGTTCATGCCCCTCCCCCACTGTGATACTGGGCTCTGCAGGTTCACGCCCCTCCCCCACTGTGATACTGGGCTATGTAGGTTCATGCCCCTCCCCCACTGTGATACTGGGCTATGCAGGTTCATACCCCTCCCCCACTGTGATACTGGGCTATGCAGGTTCATGCCCCTCCCTCGCTGTGATACTGGGGTATGCAGGTTCATGCCCCTCCCCCACTGTGATACTGGGGTATGCAGGTTCATACCCCTCCCCCACTGTGATACTGGGCTATGCAGGTTCATGCCCCTCCCTCGCTGTGATACTGGGGTATGCAGGTTCATGCCCCTCCCCCACTGTGATACTGGGGTATGCAGGTTCATACCCCTCCCCCACTGTGATACTGGGCTATGCAGGTTCATGCCCCTCCCCCACTGTGATACTGGGCTATGCAGGTTCATACCCCTCCCCCACTGTGATACTGGGCTATGCAGGTTCATGCCCCTCCCTCGCTGTGATACTGGGGTATGCAGGTTCATGCCCCTCCCCCACTGTGATACTGGGGTATGCAGGTTCATGCCCCTCCCTCGCTGTGATACTGGGGTATGCAGGTTCACGCCCCTCCCCCACTGTGATACTGGGCTATGCAGGTTTATGCCCCTCCCCCACTGTGATACTGGGCTATGCAGGTTTATGCCCCTCCCCCACTGTGATACTGGGCTATGCAGGTTCATGCCCCTCCCCCACTGTGATACTGGGCTATGCAGGTTCATGCCCCTCCCCCACTGTGATACTGGGCTCTGCAGGTTCATGCCCCTCCCCCACTGTGATACTGGGCTATGCAGGTTCATGCCCCTCCCCCGCTGTGATACTGGGCTATGCAGGTTCATGCCCCTCCCCCACTGTGATACTGGGCTATGCAGGTACACGTCCCTCCCCCACTGTGATACTGGGCTATGCAGGTTCATGCCCCTCCCCCACTGTGATACTGGGCTATGCAGGTTCATGCCCCTCCCCCACTGTGATACTGGGCTATGCAGGTTCATGCCCCTCCCCCACTGTGATACTGGGCTATGCAGGTTCATGCCCCTCCCCCGCTGTGATACTGGGCTATGCAGGTTCATGCCCCTCCCCCACTGTGATACTGGGCTATGCAGGTTCATGCCCCTCCCCCACTGTGATACTGGGCTATGCAGGTTCACGCCCCTCCCCCGCTGTGATACTGGGCTATGCAGGTTCACGTCCCTCCCCCACTGTGATACTGGGCTATGCAGGTACACGCCCCTCCCTCGCTGTGATACTGGGCTATGCAGGTTCACGTCCCTCCCCCACTGTGATACTGGGCTATGCAGGTACACGCCCCTCCCTCGCTGTGATACTGGGCTATGCAGGTTCATGCCCCTCCCCCACTGTGATACTGGGCTATGCAGGTTCATGCCCCTCCCCCACTGTGATACTGGGCTATGCAGGTTCACGCCCCTCCCCCACTGTGATACTGGGCTATGCAGGTTCACGCCCCTCCCTCGCTGTGATACTGGGCTATGCAGGTTAATGCCCCTCCCCCGCTGTGATACTGGGCTGTGCAGGTTAATGCCCCTCCCCCGCTGTGATACTGGGCTATGCAGGTTCATACCCCTCCCTCGCTGTGATACTGGGCTATGCAGGTTCACGCCCCTCCCCCGCTGTGATACTGGGCTCTGCAGGTTCATACCCCTCCCTCGCTGTGATACTGGGCTGTGCAGGTTCACGCCCCTCCCCCACTGTGATACTGGGCTCTGCAGGTTCATACCCCTCCCTCGCTGTGATACTGGGCTGTGCAGGTTCATGCCCCTCCCCCACTGTGATACTGGGCTATGCAGGTTCATGCCCCTCCCCCACTGTGATACTGGGCTATGCAGGTACACGTCCCTCCCTCGCTGTGATACTGGGCTATGCAGGTTCATGCCCCTCCCCCACTGTGATACTGGGCTCTGCAGGTTCATGCCCCTCCCCCACTGTGATACTGGGCTATGCAGGTTTATGCCCCTCCCCCACTGTGATACTGGGCTATGCAGGTTTATGCCCCTCCCCCGCTGTGATACTGGGCTATGCAGGTTCATGCCCCTCCCCCGCTGTGATACTGGGCTATGCAGGTTCATGCCCCTCCCCCACTGTGATACTGGGCTATGCAGGTTCATGCCCCTCCCCCACTGTGATACTGGGCTATGCAGGTTCACGTCCCTCCCCCGCTGTGATACTGGGCTATGCAGGTACACGCCCCTCCCTCGCTGTGATACTGGGCTATGCAGGTTCACGTCCCCCCCCCCACTGTGATACTGGGCTATGCAGGTTCATGCCCCTCCCCCACTGTGATACTGGGCTATGCAGGTTCACGCCCCTCCCTCGCTGTGATACTGGGGTATGCAGGTTAATGCCCCTCCCCCGCTGTGATACTGGGCTATGCAGGTTCATACCCCTCCCTCGCTGTGATACTGGGCTGTGCAGGTTCACACCCCTCCCCCACTGTGATACTGGGCTCTGCAGGTTCATACCCCTCCCTCGCTGTGATACTGGGCTATGCAGGTTCACGCCCCTCCCCCGCTGTGATACTGGGCTCTGCAGGTTCATACCCCTCCCTCGCTGTGATACTGGGCTGTGCAGGTTCACGCCCCTCCCCCACTGTGATACTGGGCTCTGCAGGTTCATACCCCTCCCTCGCTGTGATACTGGGCTATGCAGGTTCATACCCCTCCCTCGCTGTGACACTGGGCTATGCAGGTTCATACCCCTCCCTCGCTGTGACACTGGGCTATGCAGGTTCATACCCCTCCCCCGCTGTGATACTGGGCTATGCAGGTTCATACCCCTCCCCCGCTGTGATACTGGGCTATGCAGGTTCATGCCCCTCCCCCACTGTGATACTGGGCTATGCAGGTACACGTCCCTCCCCCACTGTGATACTGGGCTATGCAGGTTCATGCCCCTCCCCCACTGTGATACTGGGCTATGCAGGTTCATGCCCCTCCCCCACTGTGATACTGGGCTATGCAGGTTCATGCCCCTCCCCCACTGTGATACTGGGCTATGCAGGTTTATGCCCCTCCCCCACTGTGATACTGGGCTATGCAGGTTCATGCCCCTCCCCCGCTGTGATACTGGGCTATGCAGGTTCATGCCCCTCCCCCACTGTGATACTGGGCTCTGCAGGTTCATGCCCCTCCCCCACTGTGATACTGGGCTATGCAGGTTCACGCCCCTCCCCCGCTGTGATACTGGGCTATGCAGGTTCACGTCCCTCCCCCACTGTGATACTGGGCTATGCAGGTACACGCCCCTCCCTCGCTGTGATACTGGGCTATGCAGGTTCACGTCCCTCCCCCACTGTGATACTGGGCTATGCAGGTACACGCCCCTCCCTCGCTGTGATACTGGGCTATGCAGGTTCATGCCCCTCCCCCACTGTGATACTGGGCTATGCAGGTTCATGCCCCTCCCCCACTGTGATACTGGGGTATGCAGGTTCATGCCCCTCCCCCGCTGTGATACTGGGCTCTGCAGGTTCATGCCCCTCCCCCACTGTGATACTGGGCTCTGCAGGTTCACGCCCCTCCCCCACTGTGATACTGGGCTATGCAGGTTCATGCCCCTCCCCCGCTGTGATACTGGGCTATGCAGGTTCATGCCCCTCCCCCACTGTGATACTGGGCTATGCAGGTTCATGCCCCTCCCCCACTGTGATACTGGGCTATGCAGGTTCACGTCCCTCCCCCACTGTGATACTGGGCTATGCAGGTACACGCCCCTCCCTCGCTGTGATACTGGGCTATGCAGGTTCACGCCCCTCCCCCACTGTGATACTGGGCTATGCAGGTTCATGCCCCTCCCCCACTGTGATACTGGGCTATGCAGGTTCATGCCCCTCCCCCACTGTGATACTGGGCTATGCAGGTTCATGCCCCTCCCCCACTGTGATACTGGGCTATGCAGGTTCATGCCCCTCCCCCGCTGTGATACTGGGCTATGCAGGTTCATGCCCCTCCCCCACTGTGATACTGGGCTATGCAGGTTCATGCCCCTCCCCCACTGTGATACTGGGCTATGCAGGTTCACGCCCCTCCCCCGCTGTGATACTGGGCTATGCAGGTTCACGTCCCTCCCCCACTGTGATACTGGGCTATGCAGGTACACGCCCCTCCCTCGCTGTGATACTGGGCTATGCAGGTTCACGTCCCTCCCCCACTGTGATACTGGGCTATGCAGGTACACGCCCCTCCCTCGCTGTGATACTGGGCTATGCAGGTTCATGCCCCTCCCCCACTGTGATACTGGGCTATGCAGGTTCATGCCCCTCCCCCACTGTGATACTGGGCTATGCAGGTTCACGCCCCTCCCCCACTGTGATACTGGGCTATGCAGGTTCACGCCCCTCCCTCGCTGTGATACTGGGCTATGCAGGTTAATGCCCCTCCCCCGCTGTGATACTGGGCTGTGCAGGTTAATGCCCCTCCCCCGCTGTGATACTGGGCTATGCAGGTTCATACCCCTCCCTCGCTGTGATACTGGGCTATGCAGGTTCACGCCCCTCCCCCGCTGTGATACTGGGCTCTGCAGGTTCATACCCCTCCCTCGCTGTGATACTGGGCTGTGCAGGTTCACGCCCCTCCCCCACTGTGATACTGGGCTCTGCAGGTTCATACCCCTCCCTCGCTGTGATACTGGGCTGTGCAGGTTCATGCCCCTCCCCCACTGTGATACTGGGCTATGCAGGTTCATGCCCCTCCCCCACTGTGATACTGGGCTATGCAGGTACACGTCCCTCCCTCGCTGTGATACTGGGCTATGCAGGTTCATGCCCCTCCCCCACTGTGATACTGGGCTCTGCAGGTTCATGCCCCTCCCCCACTGTGATACTGGGCTATGCAGGTTTATGCCCCTCCCCCACTGTGATACTGGGCTATGCAGGTTTATGCCCCTCCCCCGCTGTGATACTGGGCTATGCAGGTTCATGCCCCTCCCCCGCTGTGATACTGGGCTATGCAGGTTCATGCCCCTCCCCCACTGTGATACTGGGCTATGCAGGTTCATGCCCCTCCCCCACTGTGATACTGGGCTATGCAGGTTCACGTCCCTCCCCCGCTGTGATACTGGGCTATGCAGGTACACGCCCCTCCCTCGCTGTGATACTGGGCTATGCAGGTTCACGTCCCCCCCCCCACTGTGATACTGGGCTATGCAGGTTCATGCCCCTCCCCCACTGTGATACTGGGCTATGCAGGTTCACGCCCCTCCCTCGCTGTGATACTGGGGTATGCAGGTTAATGCCCCTCCCCCGCTGTGATACTGGGCTATGCAGGTTCATACCCCTCCCTCGCTGTGATACTGGGCTGTGCAGGTTCACACCCCTCCCCCACTGTGATACTGGGCTCTGCAGGTTCATACCCCTCCCTCGCTGTGATACTGGGCTATGCAGGTTCACGCCCCTCCCCCGCTGTGATACTGGGCTCTGCAGGTTCATACCCCTCCCTCGCTGTGATACTGGGCTGTGCAGGTTCACGCCCCTCCCCCACTGTGATACTGGGCTCTGCAGGTTCATACCCCTCCCTCGCTGTGATACTGGGCTATGCAGGTTCATACCCCTCCCTCGCTGTGACACTGGGCTATGCAGGTTCATACCCCTCCCTCGCTGTGACACTGGGCTATGCAGGTTCATACCCCTCCCCCGCTGTGATACTGGGCTATGCAGGTTCATACCCCTCCCCCGCTGTGATACTGGGCTATGCAGGTTCATGCCCCTCCCCCACTGTGATACTGGGCTATGCAGGTACACGTCCCTCCCCCACTGTGATACTGGGCTATGCAGGTTCATGCCCCTCCCCCACTGTGATACTGGGCTATGCAGGTTCATGCCCCTCCCCCACTGTGATACTGGGCTATGCAGGTTCATGCCCCTCCCCCACTGTGATACTGGGCTATGCAGGTTTATGCCCCTCCCCCACTGTGATACTGGGCTATGCAGGTTCATGCCCCTCCCCCGCTGTGATACTGGGCTATGCAGGTTCATGCCCCTCCCCCACTGTGATACTGGGCTCTGCAGGTTCATGCCCCTCCCCCACTGTGATACTGGGCTATGCAGGTTCACGCCCCTCCCCCGCTGTGATACTGGGCTATGCAGGTTCACGTCCCTCCCCCACTGTGATACTGGGCTATGCAGGTACACGCCCCTCCCTCGCTGTGATACTGGGCTATGCAGGTTCACGTCCCTCCCCCACTGTGATACTGGGCTATGCAGGTACACGCCCCTCCCTCGCTGTGATACTGGGCTATGCAGGTTCATGCCCCTCCCCCACTGTGATACTGGGCTATGCAGGTTCATGCCCCTCCCCCACTGTGATACTGGGCTATGCAGGTTCACGCCCCTCCCCCACTGTGATACTGGGCTATGCAGGTTCATGCCCCTCCCCCGCTGTGATACTGGGCTATGCAGGTTCATGCCCCTCCCCCACTGTGATACTGGGCTATGCAGGTTCATGCCCCTCCCCCACTGTGATACTGGGCTATGCAGGTTCACGTCCCTCCCCCACTGTGATACTGGGCTATGCAGGTACACGCCCCTCCCTCGCTGTGATACTGGGCTATGCAGGTTCACGCCCCTCCCCCACTGTGATACTGGGCTATGCAGGTTCATGCCCCTCCCCCACTGTGATACTGGGCTATGCAGGTTCATGCCCCTCCCCCACTGTGATACTGGGCTCTGCAGGTTCATACCCCTCCCTCGCTGTGATACTGGGCTATGCAGGTTCACGCCCCTCCCCCGCTGTGATACTGGGCTCTGCAGGTTCATACCCCTCCCTCGCTGTGATACTGGGCTGTGCAGGTTCACGCCCCTCCCCCACTGTGATACTGGGCTCTGCAGGTTCATACCCCTCCCTCGCTGTGATACTGGGCTGTGCAGGTTCACGCCCCTCCCCCACTGTGATACTGGGCTCTGCAGGTTCATACCCCTCCCTCGCTGTGATACTGGGCTATGCAGGTTCACGCCCCTCCCCCGCTGTGATACTGGGCTCTGCAGGTTCATACCCCTCCCTCGCTGTGATACTGGGCTGTGCAGGTTCATGCCCCTCCCCCACTGTGATACTGGGCTATGCAGGTTCATACCCCTCCCTCGCTGTGACACTGGGCTATGCAGGTTCATACCCCTCCCTCGCTGTGATACTGGGCTGTGCAGGTTCACGCCCCTCCCCCACTGTGATACTGGGCTATGCAGGTTCACGCCCCTCCCCCGCTGTGATACTGGGCTATGCAGGTTCACGTCCCTCCCCCACTGTGATACTGGGCTATGCAGGTACACGCCCCTCCCTCGCTGTGATACTGGGCTATGCAGGTTCACGTCCCTCCCCCACTGTGATACTGGGCTATGCAGGTACACGCCCCTCCCTCGCTGTGATACTGGGCTATGCAGGTTCATGCCCCTCCCCCACTGTGATACTGGGCTATGCAGGTTCATGCCCCTCCCCCACTGTGATACTGGGCTATGCAGGTTCACGCCCCTCCCCCACTGTGATACTGGGCTATGCAGGTTCACGCCCCTCCCTCGCTGTGATACTGGGCTATGCAGGTTAATGCCCCTCCCCCGCTGTGATACTGGGCTGTGCAGGTTAATGCCCCTCCCCCGCTGTGATACTGGGCTATGCAGGTTCATACCCCTCCCTCGCTGTGATACTGGGCTATGCAGGTTCACGCCCCTCCCCCGCTGTGATAGTGGGCTCTGCAGGTTCATACCCCTCCCTCGCTGTGATACTGGGCTGTGCAGGTTCACGCCCCTCCCCCACTGTGATACTGGGCTCTGCAGGTTCATACCCCTCCCTCGCTGTGATACTGGGCTGTGCAGGTTCATGCCCCTCCCCCACTGTGATACTGGGCTATGCAGGTTCATGCCCCTCCCCCACTGTGATACTGGGCTATGCAGGTACACGTCCCTCCCTCGCTGTGATACTGGGCTATGCAGGTTCATGCCCCTCCCCCACTGTGATACTGGGCTCTGCAGGTTCATGCCCCTCCCCCACTGTGATACTGGGCTATGCAGGTTTATGCCCCTCCCCCACTGTGATACTGGGCTATGCAGGTTTATGCCCCTCCCCCACTGTGATACTGGGCTATGCAGGTTCATGCCCCTCCCCCGCTGTGATACTGGGCTATGCAGGTTCATGCCCCTCCCCCACTGTGATACTGGGCTATGCAGGTTCATGCCCCTCCCCCACTGTGATACTGGGCTATGCAGGTTCACGTCCCTCCCCCACTGTGATACTGGGCTATGCAGGTACACGCCCCTCCCTCGCTGTGATACAGGGCTATGCAGGTTCACGTCCCTCCCCCACTGTGATACTGGGCTATGCAGGTTCATGCCCCTCCCCCACTGTGATACTGGGCTATGCAGGTTCATGCCCCTCCCCCACTGTGATACTGGGCTATGCAGGTTCATGCCCCTCCCCCACTGTGATACTGGGCTATGCAGGTTCACGCCCCTCCCTCGCTGTGATACTGGGGTATGCAGGTTAATGCCCCTCCCCCGCTGTGATACTGGGCTATGCAGGTTCATACCCCTCCCTCGCTGTGATACTGGGCTGTGCAGGTTCACGCCCCTCCCCCACTGTGATACTGGGCTCTGCAGGTTCATACCCCTCCCTCGCTGTGATACTGGGCTATGCAGGTTCACGCCCCTCCCCCGCTGTGATACTGGGCTCTGCAGGTTCATACCCCTCCCTCGCTGTGATACTGGGCTGTGCAGGTTCACGCCCCTCCCCCACTGTGATACTGGGCTCTGCAGGTTCATACCCCTCCCTCGCTGTGATACTGGGCTGTGCAGGTTCACGCCCCTCCCCCACTGTGATACTGGGCTCTGCAGGTTCATACCCCTCCCTCGCTGTGATACTGGGCTATGCAGGTTCACGCCCCTCCCCCGCTGTGATACTGGGCTCTGCAGGTTCATACCCCTCCCTCGCTGTGATACTGGGCTGTGCAGGTTCATGCCCCTCCCCCACTGTGATACTGGGCTATGCAGGTTCATACCCCTCCCTCGCTGTGACACTGGGCTATGCAGGTTCATACCCCTCCCTCGCTGTGATACTGGGCTGTGCAGGTTCACGCCCCTCCCTCGCTGTGATACTGGGCTATGCAGGTTCACGCCCCTCCCTCGCTGTGATACTGGGCTGTGCAGGTTCACGCCCCTCCCCCACTGTGATACTGGGCTATGCAGGTTCATACCCCTCCCTCGCTGTGACACTGGGCTATGCAGGTTCATACCCCTCCCTCGCTGTGACACTGGGCTATGCAGGTTCATACCCCTCCCCCACTGTGATACTGGGCTCTGCAGGTTCATGCCCCTCCCCCACTGTGATACTGGGCTCTGCAGGTTCACGCCCCTCCCCCACTGTGATACTGGGCTCTGCCGGTTCATGCCCCTCCCCCACTGTGATACTGGGCTATGCAGGTTTATGCCCCTCCCCCACTGTGATACTGGGCTCTGCAGGTTCATGCCCCTCCCCCACTGTGATACTGGGCTATGCAGGTTCATGCCCCTCCCCCACTGTGATACTGGGCTCTGCAGGTTTATGCCCCTCCCTCGCTGTGATACTGGGCTATGCAGGTTCATGCCCCTCCCCCACTGTGATACTGGGCTATGCAGGTTCATGCCCCTCCCTCGCTGTGATACTGGGCTATGCAGGTTCATGCCCCTCCCCCACTGTGATACTGGGCTGTGCAGGTTCACGCCCCTCCCCCACTGTGATACTGGGCTCTGCAGGTTTATGCCCCTCCCTCGCTGTGATACTGGGCTATGCAGGTTCACGCCCCTTCCCCGCTGTGATACTGGGCTATGCAGGTTCATGCCCCTCCCCCACTGTGATACTGGGCTATGCAGGTTCACGCCCCTCCCCCACTGTGATACTGGGGTATGCAGGTTTATGCCCCTCCCCCACTGTGATACTGGGCTATGCAGGTTTATGCCCCTCCCTCGCTGTGATACTGGGCTATGCAGGTTCATGCCCCTCCCCCACTGTGATACTGGGCTCTGCATGTTCATGCCCCTCCCCCACTGTGATACTGGGCTATGCAGGTTTATGCCCCTCCCCCACTGTGATACTGGGCTATGCAGGTTTATGCCCCTCCCTCGCTGTGATACTGGGCTATGCAGGTTCACGCCCCTCCCCCACTGTGATACTGGGCTCTGCAGGTTCACGCCCCTCCCCCACTGTGTTACTGGGCTATGCAGGTTCATGCCCCTCCCCCACTGTGATACTGGGCTATGCAGGTTTATGCCCCTCCCTCGCTGTGATACTGGGCTATGCAGGTTCACGCCCCTCCCCCACTGTGATACTGGGGTATGCAGGTTCACGCCCCTCCCCCACTGTGATACTGGGCTCTGCAGGTACACGTCCCTCCCCCACTGTGATACTGGGCTATGCAGGTTCATGCCCCTCCCCCACTGTGATACTGGGCTCTGCAGGTTCATGCCCCTCCCCCACTGTGATACTGGGCTATGCAGGTTCATGCCCCTCCCCCACTGTGATACTGGGCTATGCAGGTTCATGCCCCTCCCCCACTGTGATACTGGGCTATGCAGGTTCATGCCCCTCCCCCACTGTGATACTGGGCTCTGCAGGTTCACGTCCCTCCCCCACTGTGATACTGGGCTCTGCAGGTACACGTCCCTCCCCCACTGTGATACTGGGCTATGCAGGTTCATGCCCCTCCCCCACTGTGATACTGGGCTCTGCAGGTTCACGCCCCTCCCCCGCTGTGATACTGGGCTATGCAGGTTCATGCCCCTCCCCCACTGTGATACTGGGCTATGCAGGTTAATGCCCCTCCCTCGCTGTGATACTGGGCTATGCAGGTTCACGCCCCTCCCCCGCTGTGATACTGGGCTATGCAGGTTCATGCCCCTCCCCCACTGTGATACTGGGCTATGCAGGTTCATGCCCCTCCCTCGCTGTGATACTGGGCTATGCAGGTTCATGCCCCTCCCCCACTGTGATACTGGGCTATGCAGGTTTATGCCCCTCCCTCGCTGTGATACTGGGCTATGCAGGTTCATGCCCCTCCCCCACTGTGATACTGGGCTATGCAGGTTCACGCCCCTCCCCCACTGTGATACTGGGGTATGCAGGTTTATGCCCCTCCCCCACTGTGATACTGGGCTATGCAGGTTTATGCCCCTCCCTCGCTGTGATACTGGGCTATGCAGGTTCATGCCCCTCCCCCACTGTGATACTGGGCTCTGCAGGTTCATGCCCCTCCCCCACTGTGATACTGGGCTATGCAGGTTCATGCCCCTCCCCCACTGTGATACTGGGCTCTGCAGGTTCATGCCCCTCCCCCACTGTGATACTGGGCTATGCAGGTTTATGCCCCTCCCTCGCTGTGATACTGGGCTATGCAGGTTCACGCCCCTCCCCCACTGTGATACTGGGCTCTGCAGGTTCACGCCCCTCCCCCACTGTGATACTGGGCTATGCAGGTTCATGCCCCTCCCCCACTGTGATACTGGGCTATGCAGGTTCATGCCCCTCCCCCACTGTGATACTGGGCTCTGCAGGTTCACGCCCCTCCCCCACTGTGATACTGGGCTATGCAGGTTCACGCCCCTCCCCCACTGTGATACTGGGCTATGCAGGTTCATGCCCCTCCCCCACTGTGATACTGGGCTCTGCAGGTTCACGCCCCTCCCCCGCTGTGATACTGGGCTATGCAGGTTCATGCCCCTCCCCCACTGTGATACTGGGCTATGCAAGTTAATGCCCCTCCCTCGCTGTGATACTGGGCTATGCAGGTTCACGCCCCTCCCCCGCTGTGATACTGGGCTATGCAGGTTCATGCCCCTCCCCCACTGTGATACTGGGCTATGCAGGTTCATGCCCCTCCCTCGCTGTGATACTGGGCTATGCAGGTTCATGCCCCTCCCCCACTGTGATACTGGGCTATGCAGGTTTATGCCCCTCCCTCGCTGTGATACTGGGCTATGCAGGTTTATGCCCCTCCCCCACTGTGATACTGGGCTATGCAGGTTTATGCCCCTCCCTCGCTGTGATACTGGGCTATGCAGGTTCACGCCCCTCCCCCGCTGTGATACTGGGCTGTGCAGGTTCATGCCCCTCCCCCACTGTGATACTGGGCTATGCAGGTTCATACCCCTCCCTCGCTGTGATACTGGGCTATGCAGGTTCATGCCCCTCCCCCACTGTGATACTGGGCTATGCAGGTTCATACCCCTCCCTCGCTGTGATACTGGGCTATGCAGGTTTATGCCCCTCCCCCGCTGTGATACTGGGCTATGCAGGTTTATGCCCCTCCCCCACTGTGATACTGGGCTGTGCAGGTTCATGCCCCTCCCCCACTGTGATACTGGGCTATGCAGGTTCATGCCCCTCCCCCACTGTGATACTGGGCTATGCAGGTTCACGCCCCTCCCCCACTGTGATACTGGGCTCTGCAGGTTCATGCCCCTCCCCCGCTGTGATACTGGGCTCTGCAGGTTCATGCCCCTCCCCCACTGTGATACTGGGCTATGCAGGTTCATGCCCCTCCCCCACTGTGATACTGGGCTATGCAGGTTCACGCCCCTCCCCCACTGTGATACTGGGCTCTGCAGGTTCATGCCCCTCCCCCGCTGTGATACTGGGCTATGCAGGTTCATGCCCCTCCCCCACTGTGATACTGGGCTCTGCAGGTTCATGCCCCTCCCCCACTGTGATACTGGGCTATGCAGGTTCATGCCCCTCCCCCACTGTGATACTGGGCTATGCAGGTTCACGTCCCTCCCCCACTGTGATACTGGGCTCTGCAGGTTCATGCCCCTCCCCCACTGTGATACTGGGCTATGCAGGTTCATGCCCCTCCCCCACTGTGATACTGGGCTATGCAGGTTCATGCCCCTCCCCCACTGTGATACTGGGCTATGCAGGTTCATGCCCCTCCCCCACTGTGATACTGGGCTATGCAGGTTCACGTCCCTCCCCCACTGTGATACTGGGCTATGCAGGTTCATGCCCCTCCCCCACTGTGATACTGGGCTATGCAGGTTCAAGTCCCTCCCCCACTGTGATACTGGGCTCTGCAGGTTCATGCCCCTCCCCCACTGTGATACTGGGCTATGCAGGTTTATGCCCCTCCCCCACTGTGATACTGGGCTATGCAGGTTCACGCCCCTCCCCCACTGTGATACTGGGCTATGCAGGTTCACGCCCCTCCCCCACTGTGATACTGGGCTATGCAGGTTTATGCCCCTCCCCCACTGTGATACTGGGCTCTGCAGGTTCATGCCCCTCCCCCACTGTGATACTGGGCTCTGCAGGTTCACGTCCCTCCCCCACTGTGATACTGGGCTATGCAGGTACACGCCCCTCCCTCGCTGTGATACTGGGCTATGCAGGTTCATGCCCCTCCCCCACTGTGATACTGGGCTATGCAGGTTTATGCCCCTCCCTCGCTGTGATACTGGGCTATGCAGGTTCATGCCCCTCCCCCACTGTGATACTGGGCTATGCAGGTTCATGCCCCTCCCCCACTGTGATACTGGGCTATGCAGGTTTATGCCCCTCCCCCACTGTGATACTGGGCTATGCAGGTTCATGCCCCTCCCCCACTGTGATACTGGGCTCTGCAGGTTCACCCCCCTCCCCCACTGTGATACTGGGCTATGCAGGTTTATGCCCCTCCCCCACTGTGATACTGGGCTATGCAGGTTCACGTCCCTCCCCCACTGTGATACTGGGCTATGCAGGTA
Source organism: Heterodontus francisci (assembly GCF_036365525.1). Taxonomy (NCBI): domain Eukaryota; kingdom Metazoa; phylum Chordata; class Chondrichthyes; order Heterodontiformes; family Heterodontidae; genus Heterodontus; species Heterodontus francisci. Next base: position 4,638,661 of record NC_090387.1, on the reverse strand, counting down.
CACGCCCCTCCCTCGCTGTGATACTGGGCTATGCAGGTTCACGCCCCTCCCCCACTGTGATACTGGGCTATGCAGGTTCATGCCCCTCCCCCACTGTGATACTGGGCTATGCAGGTTTATGCCCCTCCCCCACTGTGATACTGGGCTCTGCAGGTTCATGCCCCTCCCCCACTGTGATACTGGGCTATGCAGGTACACGCCCCTCCCTCGCTGTGATACTGGGCTATGCAGGTTCATGCTCCTCCCCCACTGTGATACTGGGCTATGCAGGTTTATGCCCCTCCCTCGCTGTGATACTGGGCTATGCAGGTTCACGCCCCTCCCCCACTGTGATACTGGGCTATGCAGGTTCATGCCCCTCCCCCACTGTGATACTGGGCTATGCAGGGGAAGTCTGGTGTTTGATTCTCTGCCCTGCGTGGCTCAGCTGTGTTGTATCTGGGAACAAAATTGGAAACGGAATGAATGATAAATGCTTGGTCCCAGCTGTCGGCAGCAGTTCTGAAGAAGGATTAAAATATATACAAAGCATAACGTTCAGTTGTATCTTAATCAGGTGGAGTTTGGACAGGTTGCTGACACAGGCATCTACACTCGGCAATAACATATGGACAATTACAGGACCTAGAGCAACGGAATCCATTCAAATATCCATCTGTTCTCCCTCAGGGACACACAACACTCCCCCAGCACCATAACTGCTGAATTAAACCACCTCTCAACCACATCCATTCCAGGCAAAGTGAACGACTTGCATTTATATAACAATCTCAGGACATCCTGTAGCACTTACAGCCAATGAAATACTTTTGAAGTGTCACAGCAGCCAATGTGTGCACAGCAAGCTCCCACAAACAGCAATGCGATAGTGAACAGATGGTCTGTTTTTCAATGATGTTGGTAAAGGGACAAATATTGGTCAGGACACCAGGGAGAATTTCCCTGCTTTCTTCTGAATCGTGGCCATGGGATCTTTTACATCCACCTGAGAGGGCAGTCGGGGCCTCGATTCAATGTCTCAAAACAAGATAGCACCTCTGACAGTGCAGCACTCCCTCAGTACTGCACTGGAGTGTCAGCCTAGATTGTTGTCCTCAAGTCTCTGGAGTGCACTGTCTGAGAGTATGGTGGAGGCAGGTTCAATCGAGGCATTCCAGAGGAAATTGCACAGTTATCCGAAAAAGAAGAATGTGCAGGATTATTGGGAGAAGGCAGGGGAATGGCACTAGGTGAATTGCTCACTTGGAGAACTGGTGCAGACGTGATGGGCCGAATGGCCTCCTTTTGTGCTGTAACCTCAATCATTCTTTCCTTGCCACAGCTTCTTTCTGATTGTGTGCGCAGAGTTTCAGTCTCTGCTTTCATATTGATGTTCCTTCATTACTGCACGGGACTGGAGAGGACCTGAGTTCTGTGACTCTGGGATGAGTGGGTAACACTCTCGCCACTGAGTCTGGAAGACATTGGTTCAAATCGCAGTCCAGCAACTTGAGTACAAAAACTCGGCTGGCACTGTCAGTACAGCGCGGATGGAGAACTGGAGATGTCACCCTTTAGAAGAGCTGTTAAACTGAGGCCCTGTTTGCCCTCTCAGATGGAGAATAGTGACACTCCAGTGCAGTACTGAGGGAGTGCTGCACTATTTGAGAAAGAGCATGATAGTTCTCCCAGTGACCCTCCAACTAACAAAACAATCAAAACAGAAACTACTGGAAATGCTTGTGTAACATCTGTGGAGAGAGAAACTGTGCCACAGACCTGAAACGATAACTCTGTCTTTCTCTCCACAGATGCTGAGCATTTTCTGTTTTTATTTTGTATTTCCAGCATGTGCTATATTTTTGCTTTTGTGTCACTAACAAAACAGCTGAGCTTTTCATTATCACATTGCTGTTTGTGACATCTTGCCGTGTGCAATTTGACTGCTATATTTCCTACATCACAACAGTGACTACACTTCAAAACTACTCCGCTGTTTATTAAGTGCTTTGCGATGTCCAGGGATCGTGTCTTTTCTTTCTGCTTGTGCAGAGAGAGAGAGAGAGAGAGGGGGGAATATTTATCTTCCCTCTTGTGATGGAATGACATGAGTGAAATGGGCCTTAAATTAAAGGACAGACCAAGGACACAGCCCTCCAGCAGAGGAAGGGGGATTTGAGTGACAGGGTAGTGTTTGACTTTGTAGCTGCATCTGACTTGCTGCTGAAATATTAATTAGCAGCAACATTCTGAACCCACAGTTGGTGGCCCAGGAGGTCACAGGTCATGTTCCTGGGTTAACAGACTGTCAGGAGTGAGTTCCAGCCAACAGAGGATGGCTGTGCTGGGCTGAAACAACAGAGTCCCTGACATAGAATTACACAGAATTTAAAGCACAGAAACAGGCCATTCGGCCCAGCTCGTCTATTCCAGTATTTCTACTCCACTTGAACCTCCACCCACTTTGCTTCATCTCATCCTATATCACCATATCTTGGTATTCCTTTCTCCCTCGTCTACTTAACTAGTTTTCCCTGAAATACATTTATTATATCCACCTCAATCGGAGAGTGAGCTCCACATTCTCACAGTGGCGCAGTGGTTAGCACCGCAGCCTCACAGCTCCAGCGACCCGGGTTCGATTCTGGTTACTGCCTGTGTGGAGTTTGCAAGTTCTCCCTGTGTCGGCGTGGGTTTCCTCCGGGTGCTCCGGTTTCCTCCCACAGCCAAAGACTTGCAGGGTGATAGGTTAATTGGCCATTATAAATTGCCCCTAGTATAGGTAGGTGGTAGGGAAATATAGGGACAGGTGGGGATGTGGTAGGAATATGGAATTAGGGTAGGATTAGTATAAATGGGTGGTTGATGGTCGGCATAGACTCGGTGGGCCGAAGGGCCTGTTTCAGTGCCGTATCTCTAAACTAAACTAAACATTCTCTGGGTGGAGAGGTTTCTCCCGAATTCCCGATTGGATTTGTTAGTGACTATCTTATATTTATGGACCTGAGTTTTGGACTCCTCACAAATGGAAACATCAGGCTAAAAGTTTGTCTGCCCTGTTTTTTTTGGGCTGCTCATGCCAGTAACTGTGAGAGGCGGGCAGCTCGCAGACTTGGTGCTCTCACCTCATTACCATGATTGTAGCTTGGGACCAAGCGAGTTCCTCACTGCTGATGTCCTCTTCATGGTGCCAGCTGCCTCCGCGATCAGCAGGAGGCCAAGCAGCGTTGTGCTGAGAGTATGTGGTACAGCCAGCCTTCTGTTCTTAAAGGTAGGCTATCCCTCTTAAAGGGAAACTACATTGAATAATATTGCTGGAAGTTAAAAGATGGGAAGAGAGAGAGCTCCAGGGTCACAAATGTGGCGCTGGAAACCTTCATGTTGGAAGTGGACAGGAAGAGAGACGCCATGGTTCTACGGCAGTGGGGGTGAGGGGGAGCAGGTGACCCTTCAGGACCACCCTCAGAAGTGAGTGGGAGAAAGTGGCCAGGGAGTTTAATTCCCAGAGTCTGGTCCTGAGGACCTGGAGCGGTGCCGCAAGAAGTCTAATGACCTCACACGGGTGGTGAAGGTCAGTGAAGCATCTTCACATACCATCTCCTACCCACCACATCACTAAACTCTCACACTGCTCTATGCACCACACCCCCTTCACTCACCCAGCAGCACCCCCAACACTCAGGACTCACACCTAACATCCAGATACTCCAACTCACTCTCATTGAAATGATGCAAGTCCCACTCCCACCTCTTGCAGCTTCCACATACTTTCAGCTATTCAGCTGTGGCAGGCACATCACCCAAACAAAATGCACACACTCACTGACATTCTGCCCTCTCTCTCTTGCGGGACAAGGTGACACACAATAGAGGGAGCAGAGCAGAACCAGTGGGGGACAAGGACTCCTGCATCTCCTGAGCCCTATGGCTCTCACCATCATGGGACTGGCTGTGACTGTGCCTCTGACGTCCGGGATCACTGAGAATACAGAGGATGACGGCATCTTCCTGCCTCATTCCCCTTCTCAACTCCCAGCTCACCATCATCCTGCTATCTGGCATGGTGAGCAAGCGGCTGACGGTGTGACCATGGACCTCTTACTCTGCATCCAAACCCTGTTCCCTCACCCCAACCTGCTCTATTCTGATTTTCTGTTTTCAAACACCCAGGATCACCCGCCTGCCCGGGAGGCGGAGAGAGAGCAACACCACAACATTTATGAAGAAACCCCACAACTTGATCTGACACTCACAGCCACCAGCTCAGATACTCACACTGCATGTACTTTAGAGGGTAGTATACAGCTGGGATCTGCACGAGTTGGCTGCAGCCTGACCGGGGGAAAGGATAGTTGGTTTGCCAGCTCACTGGAAGGCGAGGTTGCAGACGGGTTCTGCTACGGGAACTCAGATGAGGACTTCTCTGGAGCACATACAGGAGAATGCTGATGAACCTGCACACTTCTCAATAAAGAGTTAGTGTGTGCAGTGCACCCCATTGTTTGAGCACTGACTGAGCTCTAGGTGAATGAGGGAGGTCTGTTGATCATCATTATTTATTGGAGTCCAGATGTGAGTTGCAGCAATCCTTTAGATCTCTAGATTACTATCTGAGCTACGAGCAAATTGGAGTAGCGTAAATAAGATCACAGAGTTGAATGCATGGCTTAAAGATTGGTGTGAGAGAAATGGGTTTCGATTCATGGGGCACTGGCACCAGTACTGGGGAAAGAGGGAGCTGTACCGTTGGGATGGTCTTCACCTGAACAGTGCTGGGACCAGTGTTCTGGTGAATTGTATAACTAGGGCTGCAGAAAGGGCTTTACAGTAAATAGTGAGGGGGACGGTTCAGGTGAGGGGATATTTAGAAAGTTAATGAGAAAGGATGACACAATAATACAGGGTAGTGAAATGGGTAATGATAACCAGAGTGTGACAGGAAGGGACAGAGTGTACAAAGGTAAGAGCGTACAAGTAAATAAGGTCAGAGTAGGGAAAAATGGTAAAAAGACAGAATTAAATGTTCTTTATCTGAATGCACACAGCATTCATAACAAGATATATGAATTGACAGCACAAATAGAAATAAATGGGTATGATATGATAGCCATTATAAAGACATGGTTGCAAGGTGACCAAGGCTGGGGACTAAATATTGAAGGGTGTTTGATATTTCGGAATGATAGGAAGAAAGGAAAAGGAGGTGGGGTTCTTCTGTTAATAAAGGATGAGATCAATTGTCAGTTATCCCCCGATCCGAGGATGATGTCTACTCAAGGTCGTGGGTTTCTGCCATGGGTCTTCAGGTCCTCAGGCCAATTCTCGACTCACAGATCTTTGGGCACATGGGGCAGGTTGGCCCATGAGGTAGTGAGATCCGGAGTGCAGGATTTGCTTCCTTTTCTTTCCTTCTCTGTCGCCGCTCTGCTTCATCATTGAGGCATTTGGACTCAAAGCGTGAGGCACTTTGATGGACAAGTTGTCGCCATTTTGAACAATTGGTAGCAAGCTTCTCCCAGTCATCAATGCCGTGTCTCAAAGAGAGCCTCAGAGTGTCTTTGAAGTGTTTTCTTTGTCCTCCCCTGGAGCTCTGGCCATTTGAGAGTTGAGAAAACAAGACCTGGTGTTGGAGATGGTTTTCGGCCATCAAAGTTGGTTTTGCAGGAGTTTTGCCTCATTGCCTGCGGAGCTGGCTTCAAGAAGGACACTAGTGTTTGTTTGACGGTCCTCCCATTGAATCCGGAGGATGCAGCGGAGACATTGCTGATGCAATTTCTCTACCGTTTACACAGTCCAGGTCTCACTGCAGTACAAGAGTGTGGTGACAACTCCTCTGTACACTAGGACTTTTGTTGATTTCCAGAGGTCTTTGTTGTCAAACACTCACTGCTGTAGTTTGTAGAAGGCTGAGCTGATGCAGCTGATCTGGTGTTGGATCTCCTCATCAAGCCTTTTGAGAGAGGTGGCTGCCAAGGTACAGGAAGTTTTTTTAATTTATTCGTTCAGGGAATGTGAGCATCACTGGGCAGGCCAGCATTTATTGCCCATCCCTAATTACCCTTGAGAAGGTGGTAGTGAACCGCTTTCTTGAACCACTGCATTCGATGTGGTTTAGGTACACCCACAGTGCTGTTAGGAAGGGAGTTCCAGGATTTTGACCCAGTGACAGTGAAGGAACGACGATATAGTTCCAAGTCAGGATGGTGTGTGACTTGAAGGGAAACTTGCAGGTGGTGGTGTTCCCATGAATCTGCTACCCTTGTCCTTCTAAGTGGTAGAGATTGCGGGTTTGGAAGGTGCTGTCTAAGGAGCCTTGGTGCGTTGCTGCAGTGCATCTTGTAGATGGTACACACTGCTGCTACTGTGCGTCGGAGATGGAGGGAGTGAATGTTGAAGGTTGTGGATGGGGTGCCAATCAAGTGGGCTGCTTTGTCCTAGATGGTGTCGAGCTTCTTGAGTGTTGTTGCAGCTGCACCCATCCAGGCAAGTGGAGAGTATTACATCACACTCCTGACTTGTGCCGTGCAGATGGTGGACAGGCTTTGGGGAGTCAGGAGGTGAGTTACTCGCCGCAGAATTCCCAGCCTCTGACCTGCTCTTGTAGCCACAACATTTATGTGACTGGTTGAGTTCAGTTTCTGGTCAATGGTGAACCCCAGGATGTTGATAGTGGGGGATTCAGCGATGGTAATGCTGTTGAATGTCAAGGGGAGATGGTTAGATTCTCTCTTGTTGGAGATGGTCATTGCCTGGCACTTGTGTGGCGCAAATGTTACTTGCCACTTATCAGCCCAAGCCTCGATATTGTCCAAGTCTTGCTGCATTTCTACACGGACTGCTTCAGTATCAGAGGAGTCACGAATGGTGCTGAACATTGTGCAATCATCAGCGAACATCCCCACTTCTGACCTTATGATTGAAGGAAGGTCATTAATGAAGCAGCTGAAAATGGTTGGGTCTAGGACACTACCCTGAGGAACTCCTGCAGTGATGTCCAGGGACTGTGATGATTGACCTCCAACAACCACAACCATCTTCCTTTGCGTTAGGTATGACTCCAACCAGTGGAGAGTTTTCCCCCTGATTCCCATTGACTCCTGTTTTGCTAGGGTTCCTTGATGCCATATTCGGTCAAATGCTGCCTTGATGTCAAGGGCAGTCACTCTCACCTCACCTCTTGAGTTCAGCTCTTTTGTCCATGTTTGAACCAAGGCTGTAATGAGGTCAGGAGCTGAGTGGCCCTGGCGGAACCCAAACTGAGCATCACTGAGCAGGTTATTGCTAAGCAAGTGCCGCTTGATGGCACTGTTGATGACACCTTCCATCACTTTACTGATGATTGAGAGTAGACTGATGGGGCAGTAATTGGCCGGGTTGGACTTGTCCTGCTTTTTGTGTACAGGACATACCTGGGAAATTTTCCACATTGCAGGGTAGGTGCCAGTGTTGTAGCTGTACTGGAACAGCTTGGCTGGGGGCACAGCAGGTTCTGGAGCACAGGTCTTCAGTACTATTGCCAGAATGTTGTCAGGGCCCATAGCCTTTGCAGTATCCAGTGCCTTCAGCTCACTCTTGATATAACGTGGAGTGAATCTGATTGGCTGAAGTCTGGCATCTGTGATGCTTGAGACTTCAGGAGGAGGCCGAGATGGATCATCAACTCGGCACTTCTGGCTGAAGATTGTTGCAAATGCTTCAGCCTTATCTTTTGCACTGATGTGCTGGGCTCCCCCATTATTGAGGATGCAGATATTTGTGGAGCCACCTCCTCCTGTTACTTGTTTAATTGTCCACCACCATTCACGACTGGATGTGGTAGGACTGCAGAGCTTAGATCTGATCCGTTGGTTATGGGATCGCTTAGCTCAGTCTATCGCATGCTGCTTCTGCTGTTTGGCATGCACGTAGTCCTGGGTTTTAGCTTCACCAGGTTGACAACTCATTTTGAGGTATGCCTGGTGCTGCTCCTGGTATGCCCTCCTGCACTCTTCATTGAACCAGGGTTGGTCTCCTGGCTTGATGGTAATGGTAGAGTGGGGGATATGCCAGGCCATGAGGTTACAGATTGTGGTTGAGTACAATTCTGCTGCTGCTGATGGCCCACAGCGATTGGAAGCCTGTGACCAGTGGTGTCCCGCAGGGATCGGTGCTGGAACCCTTGCTGTTTATAGTGTACATTAATGATTTAGACGTGAATATAGGAGGTATGATCAGTAAGTTTACAGATGACATGAAAATTGGTGGTATAAATAGTGAGGAGGAAAGCCTTAGAATACAGGATGATATAGATGGGCTGATAAGATGGGCGGAGCAGTGGCAAATGGAATTTAATCCTGAGAAGTGTGAGGTGTTGCATTTTGGGAGGACTAACAAGGCAAGGGAATATACAATGGCTGGTAGGACACTAGGAAGTACATAGGGTTAGAGGGATCTTGGTGTACTTGTCCATAGATCACTGAAGGCAGCAGCATAGGTAGATAAGAAGATTAGGAAGGCATATGGGATACTTGCCTTTATTAGCCGAGGCATAGAATATAAGAGCAGGGAGGTTATGTTGGAGCTGTATAAAATGCTTGTTAGGCCACAGTTGGAGTACTGTGTACAGTTCTGGGCACCACACTATAGGAAGGATGTGATTGGATAGGGTGCAGAGGAGATTCACCAGGATGTTGCCTGGGCTGGAGCATTTCAGCTATGAAGAGAGACTGGATAATCTAGGGTTGTTTTCCTTAGAGTAGAGAAGGCTGAGGGGGGACCTGATTGAGGTATACAAAATTATGAGGGGCATTGATAGGTTAGATAGGAAGAAACTTTTTCCCTTAGGTGAGGTGTCAATAACCAGGGGACATAGATTTAAGGTAAGGAGCAGGAGGTTTAGAGGGAATTTGAGGAAAATTGTTTTCACCCAGAGGGTAGTTGGAATCTGGAACACACTGTCTGAAAGAGTGGTAGAGGCAGGAACCCTCACAACATTTAAGAAGTATTTAGATGAGCACTTGAAACGCCATAGCATACAAGGCTACGGGCCAAGTGCTGGAAAATGGGATTAGAATATTTAGGTGCTTGATGGCCGGCGGGAGCACAGTAGGCCGATGGGAATGTTTCTGTGCTGTAGAACTCTGAGTCTATGACTCATGGATGCCCAGTTTTAAGCAGCTAGATCTGTTTGAAATCTATGCCATTTAGCACAGTGGTAGTGCCACACAACACGATGGTGGGTACCCTTCATGTGAAGACAGGACTTCATCTCCACAAGGTCTGTGCGGTGGTCACTCCTACCAGTACTGTCATGGACAGATGCATCTGCGACAGGTTGATTGGTGAGCACGAGGTCAAGTAAGCTTTTCCCTCTTGTTGGTTCCCTCACCACCTGCCGCAGACCCAGTCTCGCAGATATGTCCTTTAGGACTCGGCCAGCTCGGTCAGTAGTGGTGTTACTGCGCCATTGTTGGTGATGGACATTGAAGTCCCCCACCCAGAGTACATTCTGTGCCCTTGCCACTCTCAGCGCATCTTCCAACTGGTGTTCAACATGGAGAAGCACTGATTCATCAGCTGAGGGAGGGCGGTAGGTGGTAATCAGCAGGAGGTTCCTTGCCCATGTTTGACCTGATGCCATGAGACTTCATGGGGTCCGGAGTTGATGTTGAGGACTCCCAGGGCAACCCCCTCAGGACTGTATACCACTGTGCTGCCAGCTCTGGTGGGTCTGTCCTGCCGGTGGGACAGGACATGCCCAGGGATGATGATGGCAGTGTCTGGGACATTGTCTGTCAGGTATGATTCTGTGAGTATGACTGTCAGGCTGTTGCTTGACTAGTCTGTGGGACAGCTCTCCCAACTTTGGCACAAGCCCCCAGATGTTAGTAAGGAGGACTTTGCAGGGTCGACAGGGCTGGGTTTGCTGTTGTCGTTTCCGGTGCCTAGGTCGATGCCGGGTGGTCCGTCCGGTTTCATTCCCAACATATTCCAAAGTCTCTCCGTCAACATATATGGGAGGTGATATATTTGACTGACCAGGTGTGGGTTGATATATGAGTTTTGTTTTGGTAACGTTCAAGGACAGGCCGAGTCTCTTGTATGCAGAATTGAAGAAATCGAGAGCAGCTTGCAAATCTGGTACAGAGTGGGAACCGATACTGCAGTCATCCACAAACTGTAGATCATATATGTCTATGGTGGTCAGTTTAGTTCTGGCACGAAGGCGACTGAGGTTAAAGAGTTTTCCATCTAGGTGGGTTTAAATACATCAGAGGGCAGCTGATCTTTCATGATGTGACGAGCATCATGCAGATCCCTCACCTGCCAAAATTGATTTTAAACTGTTGCTAGAGTGAGGAAATGACTTGTTAAACAGATTTTGTTTATTTTTATTTTTTTTTTATTTTGAGATACAGCACTGAAACAGGCCCTTCAGTCCACCGAGTCTGTGCTGACCATCAACCACCCATTTATACTAATCCTACACTAATTCCATATTCCTACCACATCCCCACCTGTCCCTGTATTTCCCTACCACCTACCTATACTAGGGGCAATTTATAAAGGCCAATTTACCTATCAACCTGCAAGTCTTTTGGCTGTGGGAGGAAACCGGAGCACCCGGAGGAAACCCACGCAGACACAGGGAGAACTTGCAAACTCCACACAGGCAGTACCCAGAATTGAACCCAGGTCACTGGAGCTGTGAGGCTGCGGTGCTAACCACTGCACCACTGTGCCGCCCCAGCCATGGCTGGAAAAAACATTTACATACTAACAGACAGTGCTTGGAGAGACAAAGGGGTATTCCCTGCTCCAATTTAATCCACAATGGACTTTGAGTACCAGGTATTGTGTGTAAGAAGAGACATTCCAAGGTCGACTAAGACAAGAGAATCCACAAACAGACGTGGTCAGACCAGCCAGTCACATGACTAACTTGCTTGGTAACCTGGGTTTTTCTGAATTGTACAAAGAGTTTGAACTGAGAAAGACTGTTTGCTCCTGGAGTGAGAAGACCTCTCCTGCCTGCTCCCATCTCTTTCTCACAAGTCTCTGGACTCACTGAGGACACATGAACTTCAAGAGACAAAAGTCTCCTATATCGAACAAGGTTTAAGAAGAATACTGGGCCCCAATGAAAAGCAAGACCTACCTACAATCAGGGACTTTACAGCGAGCTCGAAGAACAGTAACCAGAACCATTTGCATTTATTGCCTCAAACTTTTCCACTTTCTTTCTTCTGCTCTCTTCTGTCTCTATCTGCATGTGTGTATCGCGTATGCATGCTAGCGAGGGCATGCCGCGTATCCGTAGGTGTTAACCAAATTAGAGTTTAAGTTTAATAAAGTTCAACCTTTTTTCTTTAAACCTAAGAAAATCTGTTTGGCTAGTTTGTTTATTTTATAATTGAAAGTTAGTGAGCAAGGATTCACTAAGGGAGAGCTAAAAACAGTGTTTTAAAATTGAACCCTGTTATGATAAGACAGGGTGAAGGCTGAGAGGGAATCCTTTTTCACCTGGTTGTAACACTAGTCACTGTCAGGTAGATTGTAAATAGTTTGGAGGCTATCACACAGCCTTGCTTCACCCCGGTCTCGATGTTTCAGATCTCCCACTCAAGACAGTTGAAGTCATATCATCATAGAGCAATTGCAGGATTGTGATGAAGTTTCTTGGACATCCAAATCTTTGGAGCACAATCCACAGAGCCTCATGATTTACTGAGTCAAACGCTTTAGTCAGATCAATGAATGCAATGAACCAGGATGAGATCAGTGCACTAGTGATAAATGATCTTGGCTCGGATGATTAAGATGTGGAATCAGTTTGGGTGGAGATAAAAAATAGCAAAAGAATGAAGTCACTGGCGGGAGTTTATAGGCCCCTAACAGTAGCTACATTTAAGACAGAATATAAATCAAGAAATAATGGGGGTTTGCAGGAAAGCTACTGCAATAATCATGGCTGATTTTAATCATCATATAGATTGGACTAATCAAATTAGCAAAGGTAGCCTGGAGGATGAGTTCACAGAGTGTATTAGGGACAGTTTCTTAGACCAATACGTTCTGGAACCAACCCAGGAACTGGCTATTTTAAACCTGGTAATGTGTGATGAAACAGGATTAATAAATGACCTCATAGTAAAGGATCCTCTAGGCAAGAGTGATCATAACATGATAGAATTTCACATTCAGTTTGAAGGTGAAAAGTTTGGGTCTGAAACTAGTGTCTTAAACTTAAATAAAGGCAATTACAACGGTCTGAAGATAGAGTTGGCTAAAGTGGACTGGGAAATAGGTTAAACAGTAAGACAGTAGAGAAGCAGTGGCAGACATTTAAGGAGATATTTCATAACTCTCAACAAAGATATATTCCATTGAGAAAGAAAGGCTCTCTGAGAAGAATCCATGGCTAACTAATGAAGTAAGGATGGTATCAAATTGAAAGAAAAGGCATACAATTCTGCCAAGACTAGTGGTAGACCAGAATATTGATAAAAGTTTAGAAAACAGCAGAGGATGACTTAAAAATGGAAAAATTAAGTATATGAGAGTAAATTAGCACAAAATATAAAAACAGACAGTAAAGGCTTCTACAAATATATTAGGGGATTTGAGTACAGGGGTAAAGATTTGGAGTATAAAAGTGGGGACGTCTGCTACAACTGTACAGGGCATTGGTGAGACTGCATTTAGAGTACTGCCAGACAGCAGTGGAGGATGGGTCATTTGAATATATTCAAGGCTGAGTTAGACAGATTTTTGATCTGCGAGGGAGTGGAGGGTTATGGAGGGACAGGTCGGAAAATGGATCTTATTGAGTGGCGGAGCAGGTTCGAGGGGCCAAATGGCCGACTCCTGCTCCTATTTCTTATGTTTTTATTATTATATGTTCTTTCCAAAGCAGCTGATTCTATAATGTCAACGTTACTCCGAGATATCTGCGATAATACTTCTGTGAAGGGCCTTGGGACTTTTTATTATGTTAATGGTGCTATATAAATCTAAGTTGTTGTTGTCACTGAGTTATGAAGGAGATTGCCTTGGGTCACACTATCTGCCTGTTGCCTTGCTGCTAACCCTGGGTCCTGCTGTCTTCAGCTCAAATCACCACGTGTGTGTTGCTGAGTGGAAATATTTTTGGTCAGAATGCACGTTGATTCAATTGTTGGAAAAATTCAAAAATTTCACTGATCACTTGATCTTTACCATGAATATTTTCCCGACTTTTAACTTTCTGGTGATGGGAAGTTTGAGCTCAGGTACAATTCCTGGCCTGACAACAATGAGCCTCACAGAGTGATCATTAGCAGGCTATTCAACTATACAGGCAGCACTACTGGGTGAAGTTATGATACCGGCAGAAGAGTTTTGGATGGGCTCAAGTTTATGGAAAGTGGGAGGCCGGGCAGGAGAGCCTCGGAATAGTTGAGTTTAAATATAACAAAGGGCGCGGTGAGAGGGTTTCAGCAGCAGATGAACTGAGGCAGGGGTGGAGTCGGGTGATGTTACAAAGGTGTAAGCAGGCAGTCTTGGTGATGGAGATGATATGAGATTGGAAATCCAGTTCAGGCTATTAGTAGAACAGTCTGTTTCAGTCTGAGACAGTGAGCAGGGAGAGGGATAAAGTTGGTGGGAGAAGCACAGAAATTTTATTGGGGGTCAAAGATGATGGCTTCAGTCTTAGTAATGTTTAGGCACCTTGTATTGTTGAAATTTTATCATAATCTTCCAATATTCCCTATTTATAGGGGGATGCCGAAAGAGTGGTAAATATGACAGCCTTATTCAAGGAAGGGCGTAAGAACATTCCTCGTGCTTTCAGGTCAGTTAGTTTAATATCACTGGTGGATAAGGTTTTAGAAACAATAATGAGGGAAAAATTCAACAGGCATTTGGAGAGGTTTGAGTTAATTAAGGGTAGCCAGCACAGATTTGTAAAATGCAGATTGTACTTGACTAATCTAATTGAAGTTTTGATGAAGTAACAGAGAAGATTGATAAATGGGTCATTTTCGGGTTGGCAAACTGTAACTAATGGAGTGCCACAGGGGTCAGTGCTGGGACCTCAACTATTTACAATTTACATCAATGACTTGGATGAAGGGGCAGAATGCAAGGTTGCTAAATTTGCTGATAGGTAGGAGAGTAATTTGTGAAGAGGGCATAAGGAGTCTGCAAATGGATATAGATAGGTTAAGTGAGTGGGCAAAGACTTGTCAGATGGAGTATAATGTGGGAAAGTGTGAACATGTCCACTTTGGTCAGAAAAATAGAAAAGCAACATATTATTTAAATGGAGAGAGATTGCAGAACTCTGAGATGCAGAGGGATCTGGGTGTCCTAGTACACGAAATACAAAAAGTTAGTATTCAGGTACAGCAAGTGATTAAGAAGGCAAATGCAATGTTGTCATTTATTGCAAGGGGAATGGAATATAAAAGTAGAGACAATTTGTTACAGTTGTGCAGGGCATTGGTGAGACCACATCTAGAGTATTGTGTACAGTTTTGGTCTCCTTATGTAAGAAAGGATATAATTGAATTAGAAGCAGTTCAGCAGGTTCATCGACTGATTCCAGGATGAAGGGTTATCTTATAACAAAAGGTTGGACAGGTTGGGCCTATATGCATTAGTTTAGAAGAATGAGAGGTGATCTTATTGAAACATATAAGATCCTGCGGGGACTTGAGAGGGTAAATGTGGAAAGGATGTTTCCCCTTGTGGGAGAGACTAAAACTAGGGGCCACAGTTTAAAAATAAGGGGCCTCCCATTTAGGACAGGGATGAGGAGAATTTTTTTTCTCAGTGGGTCGTGAGTCTGTGGAACTCTCTTCCCCGGAGAGCGATGAAGGCTGGGTCATTGAATGTTTTTAAGGCAGAAGTAGACAATTCTTGACAAACGAGGGAGTCAAAGGGGGTAGGGAGGAAAGTGGATAAAACAAATCACAAACAGATCAGCCATAATCTTATAGAATGGCGGAGCAGGCTGCAACAGGACAAGATAAGCTAGCAGAATGGGCAGACAAGTGGCAGATGGAATTCAATGCAGACAAATATGAGGTGATGCATTTCGGCAAAAGGGATGGGGTGAGGCAATATAGGCTTAATGGCGCAGTTCTGAAGAGTGTGCAGCAACAGAGGGACCTGGGGTTACTTGTTCATTAATCTTTGAAGGTGACAGGACATATTGAGAGAGTGGTTAGCGAAGTATATGGGATCTTGGGCTTCATAAATAGACATATTGAGTACAAAAGCAGGGAAGTTACGCTGAACTTTTACAAAGTTCCGGCTAGGCCCCAGCTGGAGTATTGCATCCAGTTCTGGTCACCACACTTTAGGAAGGATGTGAGGGTCCTTGAGAGGGTGTAGAGGAGATTTACCAGAATGGTTCCAGGGATGAAAGAATTTAGTTACAAGGTTTGGTTGGAGAAGCTGGGGTTGTTTTCCTTGGAGCAAAGGAGATTGAGGGGAGATTTGATTGAGGTATAAAGATTATGACAGGTTTAGATAAGTTAAAGAAAAAAACTGTTTCCATTAACTGAAAATACAAGAACTGGGGTCAGAGATTGAAAGTTTTGGGCTAGAGATACAGGGTGTCGCGCTAATGAAGGGAACAGTGATGAAATATGAAATGAACTGGAGAAAATATCACAGAATCACAGAATTGTTACAGTATAGAAGGAGGCCACTCAGCCCATTGTGTCCACACTGGCTTTCTGAAAGAGCAATTCCCTCAGTTCCATTCCCCCGCCCCTTCTCCCCGTAGCCCTACACATTGTTCCTTTTCCGATAACAGTCTAATTTCCTTTTGAATGCTTCAATTGAACCTGCCTCCACCACACTCTCAGGCAGCGCATTTCAGACCTTAACCACTCTCTGTGTGAAAGTTTTTCCTCGTGTTACTTTTGCTTCTGTTAGCAAATACTTTAAATCTGTGCCCTCTCGTTCTCGATCCTTTCACGAGTGGGAACAGTTTCTCTCTATCTACTCTGTCCTGACCCCTCATGATTTTGAATACCTCTATCAAATCACCTCTCAGCCTTCTCTTCTCCAAGGAAACCAGTCCCATCTTCTCCAATCTATCTTCATAACTGAAATTCTTCATCATTCATTCTCGTGAAACTTTTCTGTACTCTCTCCAATGTCCTCACGTCTTTACGAAAGTGCGGTGCCCAGAACTGGACACAATACTCCAGCTGAGGCTGAACTAGTGTCTTATACAAGTTCAACATAACTTCCTTGCTCTTGTAATCTATGCCCCTATTAATAAAGCCCAGGATACTGTATGCTTTATTAACCGCTCTCTCAACCTGTCCTGCCACCTTCAATGACTTATGCACATATACACCCAGGTCCCTCTGCTCCTGCACCCCCTTTAGAATTGTACCCTTTATTCTATATTGTCTCTCCATGTTCTTCCCACCAATATGAATCACTTCACATTTCTCTGCATTGAACTTCATCTGCCACCTGTCTGCCCATTCCACCAACTTGTCTATGTCCTTTTGAAGTTCTACACTATCCTCCTCACAGTTCACAATGCTTTCAAGTTTCATATCATCTGCAAACTTTGAAATTGTGCCTTGTACACCAAGGTCTTGGTCATTAATATATATCAGGAAAAGCAAGGGTCCCAACACTGATCCCTGGGGAACTCCACTACAAACCTTCCTCCAGCCCGATAAACATCCATTAACCACGATTCTTTGTTTCCTGTCACTCAGCTAATTTCGTTTCCATGTTGCTACTGTCCCTTCTTTTCCATAAGCTACAAGTTTGCTCACAGGTCTGTTGTGTGGCACTGTATCAAACGTCTTTTGAAAGTCCATGTACACTACATCAACAGTATTTCCTTCATCAACCCTCTCTGTTACCTCCTCAAAAAACTCCAGTAAGTTAGTTAAACATGATTTTCCCTTAAGAAATCCATGCTGGCTTTCTTTAATTAACTCGCATTTGTCCATGTGGCTATTGATTTTGTCTCGAATTATTTTTTCTAGAAGTTTTCCCACCATTGAAGTTAAACTGACTGGCCTGTAGTTGCTGGGCTGATCTTTACACCCTTTTTTGAACAAGGGTGCAATGTTTGCAATTCTCCAATCCTCTGGCACAACGCCCGAGTCTAGGAAGACTGAAAAATCATGGCCAGTGCCTCTACAATTTCTACCCTCACTTCCCTCAGTATCCTTGGATGCAATTCATCTGGTCCTGGCAGAAGATGTCTGCAGCTGGGAATCCGCAGCAATCAATAAGGATTTTCTTAATAAAGTAGGTATGGTCAACTGGTGTATCTTCTTCATTATAAAGATTGCTTCAATTAATGCGTGTAGCATTAAATCCACTACCTTGCCAAAGACAAAGCCGACCCGCTGTTTCTGCAGGAGGGTGGAATCCTGCACCTCAGCACTTACAGGAAATGGTGGTCCCACGGGCCATCGACCTGGTCAGGGGGAAGTGATTCCCGTTCCTCCAGCCTGGGCATTCTGCTGCAGGGAGCCAACTTCACCATCTCCGAAGTTAAGGAGGTGGTGGGCGGTCGCCTCCTCGTAGCAGATGTAATGTACAACAATGCTCTACTGCGGATAATCAACGTGTACGCCCTGGTTCAATGCAGCAAGTGACTGACCGTCCTCCAGCAGCTCCCACTGCTGCTGGCGACATCCAGGCCGCTCATTCTCGATGACTTCAACTGCATCACTGATACAACAGTGACGACAGCAAAATGGACGCTACGTCCAGATTCCTAATGGAAACCGTAAAAGATGCCAAGCTGCACGATGTCTTCAGCAGACCTGATGCAGCACGGCAAAGATACACCTGGTCAAGACCAGACGGGTCTGCCCGTTCCAGGATTGACTTCCTGTTTGTGTCCCGCGCTTTCACGGTCAGATCCACCATTCTTCTCTGATCACTGCCTCTTACTGGCCGACAGTTACTTACAGGATGACCAGCGGGTTGGTAAAGGGACATGGAAGCTGAATGTTACACTACTAACCCCAGAGTACACGAAGAAACTCAAAAGGGATTACAAAGCTTGGAGAACCGTGAGACTCCTCTTTGAGTCTCTTGTGCACTGCTGGGAAGCGATCAAGGAGAAGATCAAGAGGCTCCTTATCCTCAATGGTGTTCAGAGGGTGAGAGAAACACAGAGAGAAATATCCTGACTCCAGAAAAGAATGCAAAAACTGCTCCGGCTGCAGTCGAGGTCCAGGAGGATCTCCAAGAGGTGAAGAGCCAGCAGGCCTCGCTCTTTACCACGGAGGCCTCCAGGATCATCTTCCGATCCAGAGTCCGCTCTGTTGAGCAGGATGTGCTTGCATTACTTCTTCCAAAAGGTAGAGAGAGAGAGCTCTGTGATCAGCAGCCTGAAGGAAGAGGATGGTTCGGTAACGTCTTTGCAGTCTGACATACTAAGGATTAGCAAATCCTTCTATGCTGGGCTGTACGACGTGAAGCCCACGAACAGCACGGCCTCCCAGACCTTCCTGTCATCTATCACGGAGGTTTTAGATGACAGCATGCGGGACGGTCTGGACAAACCACTAACTCTGGACGAGCTGACAAAGGCCGTCAGGTCCTTCGAGACGAGTAAAACTCCCTGAAGCGATGGCTTACTAGTTGAGTTTGACTCTGTGGGGCTGGATCAGCCCAGACCTGCTGGAAGTGTACGAGAGTATGCTTCTGGCCAGCAGCATGTTAAAATCCACGATGAAAGGGATCATCGCCCTCATCTACAAGTGGAAGGGGGAGAGGGCGGAAATCAGAAATTGGTGGCCCATCTCACTGCTTAATGTTGACTACAAGATTCTGTCCAAAGTCATCGGCAGTCGGGTCAAGTCTGCTCTGGAGCTGGTGATTCACCCCGATCACTGTACCCGGCAGGAAGATCTCTGATAGTCTCGCGCTACTCAGGGATACGATCGCCTATGTACGGGACAGGAGGGTGGACACCTGCCTCATCAGCCTGGACCAGGAGAAGGCTTTTGACAGGATATCGCACACCTACATGATGGACGTGCTTTCCAAAATGGGGTTTGGGGATGGAATCTGCAATTGGATCCAACTGCTCGACACAAACATCAGTAGCGCAGTCTCAATCAACGGGTGGGAATCGGAAAGTTTCCCGATCAAATCTGGAGTCAGACAGGGCTGTCCTCTGTCCCCGGTCTTGTTTGTTTGCTGTATTGAACCCTTTGCTGAGTCTATTAGGGTGGATGCGAGTATAAGAGGGGTGACAATCCCAGGCAGTGGAGGCACTCAGGTTAAAACCTCCCTGTACATGGATGACGTCGCCGTCTTCTGCTCGGATCCGCTGTCCGTGCGCAGACTGATGAGCATCTGCAACCAGTTCGAACTGGTCTTGGGAGCCAAAGTTAACCACGGCAAGAGCGAGGCCATGTTCTTTGGGAATTAGGTCGACCAATCCTTTGTCCCCTTCACCGTCAGGTCAGACTACCTGAAGGTGCTGGGGATATGGTTCGGAAGGGCCACAGCATGTGCCAAAACCTGGACGGAGTGAGTAGCCAGGGTACATCATAAACTGAGCATGTGGGAGCAGCGATCTCTCTCCATTGTGGGTAAGAACCTGGTCATCAGGTGCGAGGCACTCACGTTGTTGCTCTACGTGGCGCAGGTCTGGCCCATACCCCACTCCTGCGCTGTGGCAGTCACCCGAGCCATTCTCCACTTCATCTGGAGATCCAAAATGGACCGGGTCCGGAGGGACACGATGTTCAAACCTCTGGATAAAGGTGGAAAGAATGTACCCAACGTTGTCCTCATCCTGATGACCACCTTCGTGTGTGGCTGCATCAAGCTGTGTGTAGACCTCCAGTACGCAAACTCCAAGTGTCACTACTTGCTGAGGTTCTATCTGTCCCCGGTGTTGCGAAGGATGGGCCTGGTCACATTGCCGCGGAACGCTCCATCCAGTTGGACCGTGCCGTACCACCTATCCTTCGTGGGAAAGTTTCTGCGGGAAAACACTTTTGACCACCAATCCATCAGGCAGTGGTAAGCACGGAATGTCCTCAAGGCCCTACGGGAAAAGGAGATGGTGGATCCTGTCGGATGGTTCCCCGAGCAGACTGCCAAAGTCATTTGGCAGAATGCCTCATCAGCAGAACTTTCAAACAAGCATCAAGACGTAGCTTGGCTGGTGGTGAGAAGGGCCCTCCCCGTTAGATCATTCCTGTATGCCCGGAATCTCACTGCCTCTGCACGCTGCCCTCAAGATGGCTGTGGTGGAGAAGAGACGGTTGCCCACCTCCTTCTAGAATGTGCCTTTGCAAAGCAGGTGTGGAAAGAGATGCAGTGGTTTTTGTCGAGGTTCATCCCAAGCAGCTCTGTAACACAGGAGTCTGTGCTCTACGGGCTGTTCCCAGGGACGCACACCGAGACAAACATCAACTGCTGCTGGAGGACTATCAATTCGGTGAAAGACGCCCTTTGGTCTGCCCGAAACTTGCTGGTCTTCCAGCGCAAAGAGTTGTCCACGACCGAGTGTTGCAGACTGGCACATTCCGAGGTCCAGGACTACGTGCTGAGGGACGCACTAAAGTTTGGGGCAGCCGCAGCAAAGGTTCAATGGGGATAGACCACAGTGCAAGGCTCTCCCACCAAGGTGAACTGAGGAGCTGGACCCATGGAAAACCCCTCGGGCTATATACACCAAATATGTTTTTGCTGTAAAATGTACATGGCATGTAAAATGGAACGGAAGGGTTGTGAGGCAACTCACTCCGGTATTGAAGAAAACTCATTTCCTTTGCACTTTCTGGAATATCAACTTGCTGCTGTTTTGAACTGTTTTGTAATTTTTTTTACAGATTTTTATGAATAAAGTATATTTTTGAGATAAAAAAGTTTCTACCTTAAAAGGTATCTCTCTGGAGAGAGAGGGGAAGAACAGTGAGAGAAGTTCTTTTCCAGTCAGAACACAGCTGTGAGAAAGTTCTGCTGGGAAAATCTTTTAACTCCTGCAGCAGTGAAATTGCAAGGTGAGTTTGGAACTCCTCATCGTTTTTTTATATTCATTCCCGGGATGTGGGCGTCACTGGCCAGGCCAGCATTTATTGCCCATCCCTAATTGCCCTTGAGAAGGTGGTGGTGAGCTGCCTTCTTGAACCGCTGCAGTCCATGTGGGGTAGGTACACCCACAGTGCTGTTAGGAAGGGAGTTCCAGGATTTTGACCCAGTGACAGTGAAGGAACGGCGATATAGATCAAAGTCAGGATGGTGTGTGACTTGGAGAGGAACTTGCAGGTGGTGGTGTTCCCATGCATTTGCGGCCCTTCTCCTTCTAGTTGGTAGAGGTTGTGGGTTTGGAAGGTGCTGTCATCTGCGAAAGTGAACCTGGATTTCTGCCATCAACTTCAGATTGAGGCTTAACCACAAGGAGCTTGCAACACTTCATCCTTTGTAACACTTCATTTTTGCAAGACGAAGAGCATTCAGGCCTGTACTGCTGAAAAGCTTCTAAAGGTTTTTTAAAACAACGAGCTCTTTTATAACAATTGGACTCTAATTGCACACTACCCTCTACTGTCTACCTTCTCTTCTGTGTGTGTGTTTGTCTGTGTGTGAATGCATGAGTGGGTAAAGTCGCGATTATTTTTCGGTTATTGTGTAAAAATAAGTATTTATCTTCATTTTTTAACCTATGAGAAAACCAGTTGATTGTCAATTTATTTGACCCTCAAAACACTCAGAGACTAAAACATTATTTTTAAAAGACTACCTGTGGTCAGTTGAGAGTTGAACAGTGAAAGTTACCCATACCACCTCCCATCTATCCGTAACAAAAGGGGGATGTGAGTAAGAATGTTTTTACATGGCGAGTGGTAATGACCTGGAACTTGCTGCCTATGTGGGTGGTGGAAACAGAGATAATTAATGATTTCAGAAGGAAGTTGGATGGGCACTTGAGGGAAATCAACTTGCAGGGCTACGGGGATCGAGTGGAGGAGTGGGACTGAGTGGATAGCTCTGCAGAGAGCCAGCAGGGATGTGATGGGCCGAATGGCCTCCTTCTGTACCATAAATGACTCTAGTTGGTGATTTCATTCAGAGAAATGCTGGAAATTGGCATGCTGGTGTAGCAGGGACTGTGGGTAATCACACTTTGATGGGCACAAAATTCACAAAAAGACTGTTAGTTCAAATCTTCAGCAGATACTCCAAACTTTGACACACTTACTGAGTGACACTTGGTGACAGACTGTGCATGAATTCTAACGCATACCCGGAACAATCCGCACAAAGTGCAGGCATGGTGCACTCCCATCACTTTTTAATATCTTTTCATTTCGACAGAGAACTCTTTGCCAAGTCTCCTGCTGCCGAGGTTCAGAGCTTTTAAGCTGCAACGTAACACGCTATTTCATTGAGATGCATCCGATCATTAAATATTCATGACATGAAAGTGATTTTAATACAGATAAAATGAAACTGGGGGATAGATTATGCAGCTACTAATTCAAAAGGAGACAGAGCAAATCCTTTGGAACTGTGCATCCAGCTCGAACCTGCTCTATTACAGACCGACACAACATTTAAGTCTCCAATTTTCTGTCATATTCCTTCGTCACTTAAAGCAGCCAGGTCTGTCCCGAGAGTGGGGCCCACACTCCCATCTGCACCCTAATCAGCATGCACGTGCAACCCAGTTTAAAGGCACAGTTATTTGCAACCCACACATGTCTGGGCTGAGTCTCACCGACAGCTCCTGCACATTTATGAGGAAATGGACCAACTGCAATAATGCTGATAAATCCCACTTTCAGAAGTCACAAGAGATACACACGGACTGTACAGTTCCAGACAGGAGTGAATGGTTCCCTTGTTGTTTGACCACTCCTGACTGACCCTCTCCTTGAGCCCAGTGCTCGCTGACCCTCTCCTTGAGCCCAGTGCTCGCTGACCTTCTCCTTGAGCCCAGTGCTCAGTGATCCTCTCCTTGAGCCCAGTGCTCACTGACCCTCTCCTTGAGACCACTGCTTGCTGACCCTCTCCTTGAGCCCAGTGCTCACTGACCCTCTCCTTGAGACCAGTGCTCACTGACCCTCTGCTTGAGCCCAGTGCTCAGTGATCCTCTCCTTGAGCCCAGTGCTCACTGACCCTCTCCTTGAGACCACTGCTTGCTGACCCTCTCCTTGAGCCCAGTGCTCGCTGACCCTCTCCTTGAGACCAGTGCTCACTGACCCTCTGCTTGAGCCCAGTGCTCACTGACCCTCTCCTTGAGACCAGTGCTCACTGACCCTCTGCTTGAGCCCAGTGCTCACTGACCCTCTCCTTGAGACCAGTGCTCACTGACCCTCTTCTTGAGCCCAGTGCTCACTGACAAAGAACAAAGAACAAAGAACAAAGAAAATTACAGCACAGGAACAGGCTCTTCGGCCCTCCAAGCCTGCGCCGATCCAGATCCTCTCTCTAAACATGTCGCCTATTTTCTAAGCTTCTGTATCTCTTTTCTTCCTGCCCATTCATGTATCTGTCCAGATACATCTTAAAAGACTCCATCGTGCCCGCGTCTACCACCTCCGCTGGCAATGCGTTCCAGGTGCCCACCACCCTCTGCGTAAAGAACTTTCCACGCATATCCCCCCTAAACTTTTCCCCTTTCACTTTGAACTCGTGTCCTCTAGTAATTGAAACCCCCACTCTGGGAAAAAGCTTCTTGCTATCCACCCTGTCTATACCTCTCATGATTTTGTACACCTCAATCACGTCCCCCCTCAACCTCCGTCTTTCTAATGAAAATAATCCTAATCTACTCAACCTCTCTTCATAGCTAGCGCCCTCCATACCAGGCAACATCCTGGTGAACCTCCTCTGCACCCTCTCCAAAGCATCCACATCCTTTTGATAATGTGGCGACCAGAACTGTATGCAGTATTCCAAATGTGGCCGAACCAAAGTCCTATACAACTGTAACATGACCTGCCAACTCTTGTACTCAATGCCCCGTCCGATGAAGGAAAGCATGCCGTATGCCTTCTTGACCACTCTATTTACCTGCGTTGCCACCTTCAGGGAACAGTGGACCTGAACACCCAAATCTCTCTGGACATCAATTTTCCCCAGGACTTTTCCATTTACTGTATAGTTCACTCTTGAATTGGATCTTCCAAAATGCATCACCTCGCATTTGCCCTGATTGAACTCCATCTGCCATTTCTCTGCCCAACTCTCCAATCTATCTATATTCTGCTGTATTCTCTGACAGTCCCCTTCACTATCTGCTACTCCACCAATCTTAGTGTCGTCTGCAAACTTGCTAATCAGTCCACCTATACTTTCCTCCAAATCATTAATGTATATCACAAACAACAGTGGTCCCAGCACGGATCCCTGTGGAACACCACTGGTCACACGTCTCCATTTTGAGAAACTCCCTTCTACTGCTACTCTCTGTCTCCTGTTGCCCAGCCAGTTCTTTATCCATCTAGCTAGTACACCTTGGACCCCAAGCGCCTTCACTTTCTCCATCAGCCTGCCATGGGGAACCTTATCAAACGCCTTACTGAAGTCCATGTATATGACATCGACAGCCCTTCCCTCATCAATCAACTTTGTCACTTCCTCAAAGAATTCTATTAAGTTGGTAAGACATGACCTTCCCTGCACAAAACCATGTTGCCTATCACTGATGAGCCCATTTTCTTCCAAATGGGAATAGATCCTATCCCTCAGTATCTTCTCCAGCAGCTTCCCTACCACTGACGTCAGGCTCACCGGTCTATAATTACCTGGATTATCCCTGCTACCCTTCTTAAACAAGGGGACAACATTAGCAATTCTCCAGTCCTCCGGGACCTCACCCGTGTTTAAGGATGCTGCAAAGATATCTGTTAAGGCCCCAGCTATTTCCTCTCTCGCTTCCCTCAGTAACCTGGGATAGATCCCATCCGGACCTGGGGACTTGTCCACCTTAATGCCCTTTAGAATACCCAACACTTCCTCCCTCCTTATGCCGACTTGACCTAGAGTAATCAAACATCTGTTCCTAACCTCAACATCCGTCATGTCCCTCTCCTCGGTGAATACCGATGCAAAGTACTCGTTTAGAATCTCACCCATTTTCTCTGAGTCCAAGCATAACATTCCTCCTTTGTCCTTTAGTGGGCCAATCCTTTCTCTAGATACCCTCTTTCTCCTTATATATGAATAAAAGGCTTTGGGATTTTCCTTAACCCTGTTTGCTAAAGATATTTCATGACCCCTTTTAGCCCTCTTAATTCCTCGTTTCAGATTGGTCCTACATTCCCGATATTCTTTCAAAGCTTCGTCTTTCATCAGCCGCCTAGACCTTATGTATGCTTCCTTTTTCCTCTTAGCTAGTCTCACAATTTCACCTGTCATCCATGGTTCCCTAATCTTGCCATTTCTATCCCTCATTTTCACAGGAACATGTCTCTCCTGCACGCTAATCAACCTCTCTTTAAAAGCCTCCCACATATCACATGTGGATTTACCTTCAAACAGCTGCTCCCAATCTACATTTCCCAGCTCCTGCCGAATTTTGGTATAGTTGGCCTTCCCCCAATTTAGCACTCTTCCTTTAGGACCACTCTCATCTTTGTCCATGAGTATTCTAAAACTTACGGAATTGTGATCACTATTCCCAAAGTAGTCCCCTACTGAAACTTCAACAACCTGGCCGGGCTCATTCCCCAACACCAGGTCCAGTATGGCCCCTTCCCGAGTAGGACTATTTACATACTGCTCTAGAAAACCCTCCTGGATGCTCCTTACAAATTCTGCTCCATCTGGACCTCTAACATTAAGCGAATCCCAGTCAATGTTGGGAAAATTAAAATCTCCTATCACCACCACTCTGTTGCTCCTACATCTTTCCATAATCTGTTTACATATTTGTACCTCTATCTCACGCTCACTGTTGGGAGGCCTGTAGTACAGCCCCAACATTGTTACCGCACCCTTCCTATTTCTGAGTTCTGTCCATATTGCCTCACTGCTCGAGTCCTCCATAGTGCCCTCCTTCAGCACAGCTGTGATATCCTCTTTGACCAGTAATGCAACTCCTCCACCCCTTTTACCTCCCTCTCTATCCCGCCTGAAGCATCGATATCCTGGGATATTTAGTTGCCAATCATGCCCTTCCCTCAACCAAGTCTCAGTAATAGCAATAACATCATACTCCCAGGTACTAATCCAAGCCCTAAGTTCATCTGCCTTACCAACTACACTTCTTCCATTAAAACAATTGCACCTCAGACCACCAGTCCCTTTATATTCATCATCTGCTCCCTGCCTGCTCTTCCCCTTAGTCACACTGACTTCATTATCTAGTTTCTTACAGGCTTTTGTTACTACCTCCTTACTGTCAACTGACCTCAATTGGTTCCCATCCCTCTGCCACATTAGTTTAAACCCTCCCCAACAGCGTTAGCAAAAGCACCTCCAAGGACATTGGTTCCAGTCCGGCCCAGGTGTAGACCGTCCAATTTGTAATAGTCCCACCTCCCCCAGAACCGGTCCCAATGTCCCAAAAATCTGAACCCCTCCCTCCTGCACCATCTCTCAAGCCACGCATTCATCCTGAATATTCTTTCATTTTTACTCTGACTATCACGTGGCACTGGTAGTAATCCTGAGATTACTACCTCTGAGGTCCTACTTTTTAACTTGGCTCCTAACTCCCTAAACTCTGCTTGTAGGACCTCATCCCGTTTTTTTACCTATATCATTAGTGCCTATGTGCACAATGACAACTGGCTGTTCACCCTCCCCCTTTAGAATGTTCTGCAGCCGATCTGAGACATCCCTGACCCGTGCACCTGGGAGGCAACATACCATTCGGGAGCCTCGTTTTCGACCACAGAACCGCCTATCTACTCCCCTTACAATCGAATCCCCGATGACTATAGCCCTTCCACTCTTTTTCCCGCCCTTCTGAACAGCAGAGCCAGCCACGATGCCATGGACCTGGCTACTGCTGCCTTCCCCTGGTGAGCCATCTCCCTCAACAGTATCCAAAACGGTATACCTGTTTTGGAGGGAGATGACCGCAGGGGACACCTGAGCTGCCTTCCTGCTCTTTCTCTGCTTTTTGGTCACCCATTCCCTTTCTCCCTCTGCAATCCTAATCTGCGGTGTGACCAATTCACTAAACGTGCTATCCACGACCTCCTCAGCATCGCGCATGCTCCAAAGTGAGTCCATCCGCAGCCCCAGAGCCATCATGCGGTCTAACAAGAGCTGCAGCTGGACACACTTCCTGCACGTGAAGGAGTCAGGGACATCAGCCATGTCCCTGAGCTCCCACATTGAGCAAGAGGAACATGACACGGGTCTGAGATCTCCTGCCATTTTTAATCTTAAGTTTAAACTTAGTTAAATGAAAAAGGAACGAAAAGTTTTTACCAATCACAATAAAACCAGAGAAATCGAAAAAGCCTTACCTTATAAACACCCCACCGAGTCCTTTTTTTTTTGGTTAGAGGAGGAGGGCGGGTGGGAGACACTACAAGTGTGGTGTCTCGGGTTCAGAAACTGCCCAAATATATCGTGTTTTACTTACCCAGCAGCCCCCCAGCAGTCCCCTGGCCTCCGCCGAAAAACAAAAGGAAATTAAATTTACTTTCAAACTGACTTTCCCAGCTGCTCACTCGCTCACACGCTGCTCCCTCTCCTTGAGCCCAGTGCTCACTGACCCTCTCCTTCAGCCCAGTGCTCACTGACCCTCTGCTTGAGCCCAGTGCTCACTGACCCTCTTCTTGAGCCCAGTGCTCACTGACCCTCTCCTTGAGCCCAGTGCTCACTGAACCTTTCCTTGAGCCAGGTGCACACTGACCCTCTCCTTGAGCCCAGTGCTCATTGACCCTCTCCTTGAGCCCAGTGCACACTGACCCTCTCCTTGAGCCCAGTGCACACTGACCCTCTCCTTGAGCCCAGTGCTCACTGACCCTCTCCTTGAGCCCAGTGCACACTGACCCTGTCCTTGAGTCCAGTGCACACTGACCCTCTCCTTGAGCCCAGTGCTCGCTGACCCTCTCCTTGAGCCCAGTGCACACTGACCCTCTCCTTGAGCCCAGTGCACACTGACCCTCTCCTTGAGCCCAGTGCTCGCTGACCCTCTCCTTGAGCCCAGTGCACACTGACCCTCTCCTTGAGCCCAGTGCACACTGACCCTCTGCTTGAGCCCAGTGCTCACTGACCCTCTCCTTGAGCCCAGTGCACACTGAACCTTTCCTTGAGCCAGGTGCACACTGACCCTCTCCTTGAGCCCAGTGCACACTGACCCTCTCCTTGAGCCCAGTGCTGACTGACCCTCTGCTTGAGCCCGTGCTGGCTGACACTCTCCTTGAGCTAGCCCAGTGCACACTGACCCTCTCCTTGAGCCCGTGCTGGCTGACACTCTCCTTGAGCCCAGTGCACACTGACCCTCTCCTTGAGCCCAGTGCACACTGACCCTCTCCTTGAGCCCAGTGCTCACTGACCCTCTCCTTGAACCCGTGCTGGCTGACACTCTCCTTGAGCCCAGTGCACACTGACCCTCTCATTGAGCCCAGTTTTCACTGACCCTCTCCTTAAGCCCAGTGCTGACTGACGCTCTCCTTGAGGCCAGTGCTCACTGACCCTCTCCTTGAGCCCAGTGTTGACTGACCCTCTGCTTGAGCCCACTGCTCACTGACCCTCTCCTTGAGCCCAGTGCTGACTGACCCTCTTCTTGAGCCCAGTGCTCGCTGACCCTCTCCTTGAGCCCAGTATTCGCTGACATTCTCCTTGAGCCCAGTGCTCACTGACCCTCTCCTTGAGCCCAGTGCTCGCTGACCCTCTCCTTGAGCCCAGTGCACACTGACCCTCTCCTTGAGCCCAGTATTCGCTGACATTCTCCTTGAGCCCAGTGCTCACTGACCCTCTTCTTGAGCCCAGTGCTCGCTGACCCTCTCCTTGAGCCCAGTGCACAGTGACCCTCTCCTTGAGCCCAGTGCTCATTGACCCTCTCCTTGAGCCCAGTGCACACTGACCCTCTCCTTGAGCCCAGTGCTCGCTGACCCTCTCCTTGAGCCCAGTGCTCACTGACCCTCTCCTTGAGCCCAGTGCTGACTGACCCTCTCCTTGAGCCCAGTGCACACTGACCCTCTTCTTGAGCCCAGTGCTCGCTGACCCTCTCCTTGAGCCCAGTGCACAGTGACCCTCTCCTTGAGCCCAGTGCTCATTGACCCTCTCCTTGAGCCCAGTGCACACTGACCCTCTCCTTGAGCCCAGTGCTCACTGACCCTCTCCTTGAGCCCAGTGCTGACTGACCCTCTCCTTGAGCCCAGTGCACACTGACCCACTTCTTGAGCCCAGTGCTCGCTGACCCTCTCCTTGAGCCCAGTGCACACTGACCCTCTCCTTGAGCCCAGTGCACACTGACCCTCTCCATGAGCCCAGTGCTGACTGACCCTCTCCTTGAGCCCAGTGCACACTGACCCTCTCCTTGAGCCCAGTGCACACTGACCCTCTCCTTGAGCCCAGTGCTCGTTGACCCTCTCCTTGAGCCCAGTGCACAGTGACCCTCTCCTTGAGCCCAGTGCACACTGACCCTCTCCATGAGCCCAGTGCTGACTGACCCTCTCCTTGAGCCCAGTGCACACTGACCCTCTCCATGAGCCCAGTGCTGACTGACGCTCTCCTTGAGCCCAGTGCTCACTGACCCTCTCCTTGAGCCCAGTGCTCGTTGACCCTCTTCTTGAACCCAGTGCTCGTTGACCCTCTCCTTGAGCCCAGTGCACACTGACCCTCTCCTTGAGCCCAGTGCTGACTGACCGTCTCCTTGAGCCCATTGCTCACTGACCCTCTCCTTGAGCCCAGTGCTGACTGACCCTCTGCTTGAGCCCAGTGCTCACTGACCCTCTCCTTGAGCCCAGTGCACACTGACCCTCTTCTTGAGCCCAGTGCTCGCTGACCCTCTCCTTGAGCCCAGTGCTGACTGACCCTCTGCTTGATCCCAGTGCACACTGACCCTCTCCTTGAGCCCAGTGCACACTGACCCTCTCCTTGAGCCCAGTGCTCGTTGACCCTCTCCTTGAGCCCAGTGCTCACTGACCCTCTCCTTGAGCCCAGTGCACACTGACCCTCTCCTTGAGCCCAGTGCTCGTTGACCCTCTCCTTGAGCCCAGTGCACACTGACCCTCTCCTTGAGCCCAGTGCTCGTTGACCCTCTCCTTGAGTCCAGTGCACACTGACCCTCTCCTTGAGCCCAGTGCTCACTGACCCTCTCCTTGAGCCCAGTGCACACTGACCCTCTCCTTGAGCCCAGTGCTGACTGACCCTCTGCTTGAGCCCAGTGCTCGTTGACCCTCTCCTTGAGCCCAGTGCACACTGACCCTCTCCTTGAGCCCAGTGCTCGTTGACCCTCTCCTTGAGTCCAGTGCACACTGACCCTCTCCTTGAGCCCAGTGCTCGTTGACCCTCTCCTTGAGCCCAATGCACACTGACCCTCTCCTTGAGCCCAGTGCTCGTTGACCCTCTCCTTGAGTCCAGTGCACACTGACCCTCTCCTTGAGCCCAGTGCACACTGACCCTCTCCTTGAGCCCAGTGCTCGCTGACTATCTCCTTGAGCCGAGTGCTCATTGACCCTCTCCTTGAGCCCAGTGCTGACTGACCCTCTGCTTGAGCCCAGTGCACACTGACCCTCTTCTTGAGCCCAGTGCTCGCTGACCTTCTCCTTGAGCCCAGTGCACACTGACCCTCTCCTTGAGCCCAGTGCACACTGACCCTCTCCTTGAGCCCAGCGCTCGTTGACCCTCTCCTTGAGCCCAGTGCTCGCTGACTATCTCCTTGAGCCGAGTGCTCACTGACCCTCTCCTTGAGCCCAGTGCTGACTGACCCTCTGCTTGAGCCCAGTGCTCACTGACCCTCTCCTTGAGCCCAGTGCTGACTGACCCTCTTCTTGAACACAGTGCTCGTTGACCCTCTCCTTGAGCCCAGTGCACACTGACCCTCTTCTTGAGCCCAGTGCTCGTTGACCCTCTCCTTGAGCCCAGTGCTCACTGACCCTCTCCTTGAGCCCAGTGTTCACTGACCCTCTTCTTGAGCCCAGTGCACACTGACCCTCTCCTTGAGCCCAGTGCTGACTGACCCTCTCCTTGAGCCCAGTGCACACTGACCCTCTCCTTGAGCCCAGTGCTGACTGACCCTCTCCTTGAGCCCAGTGCTCATTGACCCTCTCCTTGAGCCCAGTGCACACAGACCCTCTCCTTGAGCTCAGTGCTGACTGACCCTCTCTTTGAGCCCAGTTCTCGCTGACCCTCTCCTTGAGCTCATTGCTGACTGACCCTCTCTTTGAGCCCAGTTCTCGCTGACCCTCTCCTTGAGCTCAGTGCTCACTGACCCTCTCTTTCATGTGTCTTTACTGAATACAGTCGGGTGAATCAGCACAGAATCTCCTTTTGGGAACACAAGGCGGAGGCTCTTTTTTAGACCTGTCTCCCTGCTGCTCTCAGATTGATTTTTATTTCCCTTTCTGTCCCTTGTTGTTCCTGCAAAGTCACATTACTATCAGAGTAGTCAGGCTGGAAAGAAATCACCTAGCTTCATCTCCTTCATGAAAGATTTCAATTGATTGACCCAGATCCTCAGCAGATTTATTTCTGCAGATGACATCCTGTATCCAGAGTGACAGAACCCAGGAAGCTCCAGAAAAAGATTCTTACATTTAATGCTCACAGGACAGATACAGCACGGGGTTAGATACAGAGTAAAGCTCCCTCCACACTGTCCCATCAAACACTCCCAGGACAGGTACAGCACGGGGTTAGATACAGTGCCGACTCTGGGGACGGTCCGGCGGGCGGAGGAGTAGCCGAAACCCCCAGGACGCCCCTCACTGCGGGTGGCGAGGGGGCTCGGGAGTGCGGAGCGATCCCGGCCGAGCTGACTCCCGCTCGGCCGGAACTGCTCATCGGACCCAGGCCCCGAAACCCTCCTCGGGAGCCGGTCCCGCACAACCCGAGCCGCCTCTCGGAAATGCCCTCCGTGCCATTCCAATCGGTGCAGAGGGGTTTCCTGTACAGGCTGCTCCTGCACACTCTCCACTTCCTCGCCCTCGTCAGCTGGCCGGACACGCCCTGGTCCACGTTGCCATCTGGCGGCGAGGGGAAACCCCGATGGAGGTCTCTCTACGCGGGAGTCTTCCCCCTTTACATCGGGGACCTGGGATGGAGGGTGCTGCACAGAGCAGTCCCGTGCAATAGACTTTTAAGTAGGTTCACGGACTCCCAGGCCGCCTGTACTTTCTGCGGCCTGGACGAGTCCGTGATCCACGTTTATACGGAGTGTGCGAGGTTGCAGCCCCTCTTTGAGTATCTGAAGGGGCTGCTCCTCAAATTCTGGCTGCACTTCAGTCCCACGCTCCTGATCTTTGGGCACCCGGTGCGGAGGGGCTTGGGCCGGGAGGAGGATCTCCTCGTCGGTCTGCTCCTGGGCCTGGCCAAGGTGGCAATTCACAGGTCCAGGTTGCGGGCCGTCGGGGGTTCCGTCCTCCCCGATTGCCTGCCCCTCTTCCGCGGTTACATTCGCGCCCGGGTGTCCCTGGAGAAGGAGCATGCGGTGTCCGCCGGTACACTTGAGTCCTTCCGCGACCGGTGGGCACCGAAGGGACTGGAGTGCATCTTTGACGCCGAGAATGGCATTTTAATTTGAGTTTTTTGTTTATTTATCTGGTTTTAATAAAGTTATTTTAAAACTGTAAATATGTACATAAAGGGGGCCTGAGGAATAAAGGCCCCCTCGATGTGAAAAATATAAAAGGGGCCTGGGGTATAAAGGCCACCTTAAAAAAAAAACAGGGGTTAAATACAGAGTAAAGCTCCCTCGACACTGTCCCCATCAAACACTCCCAGGACAGGTACAACACGGGGGTTGGCTGCTTCCTAATTGGGACTCCAGAGTGCATCAATGAGGTGCAGCTGACTGTGGCTGGGTGCAGAGGCTGGAGGCTGTGTGACTGCTGCAAGAGGGAGAGACTCAAACTGAAACAAAGGTTTTTCCACATTTTCAACAAAGGAAGCTCTTTTGTGAGTTTGTTTTATACTGGAAGGGCAGTGGATGTTATCTATATGGACTGCAGTAAAGCCTTTGACAAGGTCCCTCATGGCAGACTGGTACAAAAGGTGAAGTCACACGGGATCAGAGGTGAGCTGGCAAGATGGATACAGAACTGGCTCAGTCATAGAAGACAGAGGGTATCAGTGGAAGGGTGCTTTTCTGAATGGAGGGATGTGACTAGTGGTGTTCCGCAGGGATCAGTGCTGGGACCTTTGCTGTTTGTAATATATATAAATGATTTGGAGGAAAATGTAGCTGGTCTGATTAGTAAGTTTGCGGACGACACAAAGGTTGGTGGAGTTGCGGACAGTGATGAGGATTGTCAGAGGATACAGCAGGATATAGATCGGTTGGAGACTTGGGCGGAGAAATGGCAGATGGGGTTTAATCCGGACAAATGTGAGGTAATGTATATTGGAAGGTCTAATGCAGGTGGGAGGTATACAGTAAATGGCAGAACCCATAGGAGTATTGACAGGCAGAGAGATCTGGGTGTACAGGTCCACAGGTCACTGAAAGTGGCAATGCAGGTGGATAAGGTAGTCAAGAAGGCATACGGCATGCTTGCCATCATCGGTCGGGTCATAGAGTATAAAAATTGGCAAGTCATGCTGCAGCTGTACAGAACTTCAGTTAGGCCACACTTAGAATATTGCATGCAATTCTGGTCGCCACACTACCAGAAGGACGTGGAGGCTTTGGAGAGGGTACAGAGGAGGTTTACCAGGATGTTGCCTGGTCTGGAGGGCATTAGCTATGAGGAGAGGTTGGGAAAAGCTCGGATTGTTTTCACTGGAACGACGGAGGTGGAGGGGCGACATGATAGAGGTTTACAAAGTTATGAGCGGCATGGACAGAGTGGATAGTCAGAAGCTTTTTCCTAGGGTGGAAGAGTCAGTTACTAGGGGACATAGATTTAAGGTGCGAGGGGCAAAGTTTAGAGGGGATGTGCGAGGCAAGTTCTTTACACAGAGGGTGGTGAGTGCCTGGAACTTGCTGCCGGGGGAGGTGGTGGAAGCAGATACGATAGCGACGTTTAAGAGACATCTTGACAAATATATGAATAGGAAGGGAATAGAGGGATACGGTCCCCGGAAGTGCAGAAGGTTTTAGTTTAGGCAGGCATCAAGATCGGCGCAGGCTTGGAGGGCCGAATGGCCTGTTCCTGTGCTGTACTGTTCTTTGAAGTCTTTTTTATTGGATTGTTGGGGGTGGGGAAAGAAGAGACCTGAAGACCTTGGGTGGGGCTGTATTGTTCAATAGGGAGCTCCTGTGTTTAACACCTTTGGATAGGGAGCTCCCTCCCCACCCCAACTACTAAGCCTGGGACAGCTGGAGCTGCCCAGGTGAAGAGACTTATTATCTCAATATTGAAAGAGGCGTGTGCCTGGGCAGCTTACAGCTGACCCAGGTGAAGACATCTCCCCACCCTCCCAACTGGAAGACCAGCTAAAAGACATCTTTTAAAATACCAACAAAGACTGATTCCTCCTGACCTCCCTCTCCCTCAGCCTCTTCCCCTGTGCTTACAATCCTTTAAGTGTTTGCATTTTTGATTTATTATTGTATTTGCTCTTTTCTTTTTTTTGCTCTCAACACACAGTGTGTGTAACTCTTCTCCCCCATGACTTCTGAGTCCTCTCCGGTGGCGGGGCCCTCCTGTGCTGTAGCACCTGCGGCAGGTGTTCCTGTGGCCCCATCACCGTTTAAAATCTTAACAGCAAAGAGTTACACCCACCCTACCATGACTATTGAGGCTTGTGTTAAAGCAATGGCTGAGGTTGTCGGCCCCTCGGCAATTGTGGCAGCCTCAAGGATGTACGGGAAGGCTGTGTTCTTCCTGAAGACCGAGCAGGCGTTGTCCCTCGCCCAAAGTACGGGGCTCACAGTGGGTGGGATATTCCTGCCGGTGGACCCTCTGGGGGCCACTGCGCAGCGGGTAATCTTATCAAACGTCCCACCCTTCATTCCTGATGAGCTCCTCCTCCCCCACCTGCACCATCTGGGGGAGGTGAGTTCGGGGATCACCCCAGTCCCGCTTGGTCTTCGGGAGCACAGCCTCCGACATGTCTACTCCTTCCGCCGCCAGCTTTTCATGCAGCTGGTGCGGGAGGAGGTCTTGGAGGGCCACTTCAGTGTAGAGTTCCAGGGGATGGTCTATCATGTCTTTTGGACCTCGGACGGGGCGTGGTGCCACATCTGCAAGGGGGTGGGGTATGTTCGTAAGAACTGCCCCAACCTCCCGACGGCAGCTCCACCTTGGCTGCCCAAGGTGGTTCCACAGCACTTCCTCCCACTCCCCCCACACATCCAACAGACACCCCTCAGTCGGTTCCGGAGGCTGTGGTTTTCACAGCCTTCGGCGAGGAGGGGAGTGCCCGTCCAAGTGAAAGGAAGACGCGGAGGAAAAAGAAACATCAAGAGGCGCGTCCCCTGGACGCATTGACACAACCCGAGCCTGAGCTCAGCCCAAAGCCCATTCCCACGGAATCCACTTGCCCCAGGGCTGGGCTCAGGCCCAGGGTGACTTAAAAAAAGGAGGGTGTGGAGGCGGAGGTCTCTGATGACATGGAGGGCTCTGAGCCTCCGCGCCCTGGTGGGAAAAAGAGGAGAAGGCACCCCTCCACAGAGGTAACAATGGGCCCTGAGGTGCAGGGTCCATCTGTTGTAGGGGAGCTGTCTCCTGTTTCAGGTCCTCAGGTTTCCCCTACACCACCACCAACATCAAGGCTGTAAAGTCTGGGCAGGAGATCCCTATTCCTCAGGCTGGAGGGGAGGGGGAGACACCTGTACATGTGGCCCCTCCGGGGGAAGCCAGTGGAGCCCTGCTTGTGGTGGGGGAGCCTGGGGACGCTTCCCATTCTGTAACTGCCACTGGGTCGGGTGCCCTGAGTAGAGGGGAGGGCGGGGACCCAGAGGGTCGGCCCTCCCAGCCGGAGTCCACCACCAACCAGGAGACACCCGACCCGGTTATAACCGTGAATGCTGCCCCATCTGCTGGGCCTGTGGGTGCTGGCTCTCTCCGCCTCCGGTCTCGGCTCCGGCTGGATTTCCGGAGTCGGGAACTTCCGTCTCCCCTGGACCGCTCATTGGCTTGAGGACGGAGGTGGAGGGGGGTCCTGAACTGCTGGCGCTCACAGGCTCCAGTTCCATCTTAGAACCCAGAGAGGAGGACTCCGCCATCGATCCTGGGGATGGGATCGTGACGGAGGGGGGACCAGCTGGCGCGGCCAGGGCGTCCGCCCCACAGTGTGTGGTGGATGTGTCGGCCGCTGGCGGTGACGACCCGGAGGAGGATGGGGATTCGGTGTGGGGCACGGAGGACGACCTTGATTCCATCACCAGTGAGGTGGTGGAGTCCCTCGTGTTCCCACCGAATCTCCTCTCATCCCCACTGCGGAACGCCGGGATTTCCTCATGGCTTGCAGGGGTTGCCACGATAAAGTTCAGCTGGCCCTCGGCTGCTGGTCGAATCTGGCGCTGATCATACAGTCCGTCCGGGCCGCCCTCAAGAAAGCGGGCATTCGTGTGGGCGTGAAACTGGTTGAGAGGCGCCGTTTTAATGGGTTGCTGGGGGAGTGGAAGGCCAGGTGCACTTCCACTCCCTCCTCACAGTGAGCTGTTGGTGACGGGTTTTAAGTACCTTTGACATGAAGATAACCATAGCCAGCCTCAACATCAACGGCAGCAGGGGGTCTCACCGCAGTGGGGGATCGCTCAGGTCCCCAGCGCGGCCAAGCGTCGGTGGAGAAGTTGAGGGGACTGATCAGCTCCCTTAACTTGGTGGACAATCTCTCAGCCCGGGAGACGAAACCACCTAGCTCCTGGAGTGGCAAGGTGGGGTATACATGAGTCACCTCACCCCTATTTCTAGTGGGGTGGCTATCTTGTTGGCCCCGACTTTTCAGCCGGAGATCTTGGGGGTCAAGGAGCTAGTGCCGGGCCGCTTGCTCCACCTCGCCGTTTGCCTGGGTAGCGTGCCGCTCCACTTTGTGAACGTGTACGCGCCCAGGCCCGGCGCGTTGCAAGCGCGCTTCTTTGAAGAAGTGTCCGCTCTCTTGAGCTCCATCGATAGCAGCGAGTGCATCATTCTCGGAGGGGGGGGGAGGATTTTAACTGCACCCTTGAGGTGGGGGATCGCTCCGGTCCCCAGCGTGGCCAAGCGTCGGTGGAGAAGTTGAGGGGACTGATCAGCTCCCTTAACTTGGTGGACGTCTGGCGGAATCTCCATCCTGACTCCAGCACCTTCACGTGGAGGTCTGGAGGAGGAGGGTCGCGAATCGACCGCCTCTACTTTTCGCAGGTGTACGTCTCCCGCGTCTCGGCGGCCTCCATGCGGCTGGTGCCGTGCTCGGACCACTGCCTGGTGCGGGCGGAGTTCACTCCGCTCCGCACGCGGACGGGGTCCGCGTACTGGCACTTTAACAACCAGCTGCTGGAAGACGAGCGATTCCGGGACTCGTTCTGTCGACTCTGGGTCGACTGGAGAAGGAAGCGGGGGGGCTTCCCCTCCTTGAGGCTATGGTGGGATGTGGGCAAGACTCACATCCGCGTCTTCTGTCAGGAGTACGCGAGGGGGTCGACCAACAGGCGGGAAGCCGAGATCGGGCGCCTAGAGAGGGAGGTACTCGACTTGGAGTCCCGCCTCGGTCATGCCGTCGCGGACCCAGCCCTGTGGCAGGTGTACAAAGAGAGGAAGGGCGCGCTGAGGAATCTGCAGCTCATAGGGTCCCGAGGCGCATACGTGAGGTCGCGGATCCAGATCCTGGAAGATTTGGACCGCGCCTCACCCTTCTTCTACTCGCTGGAAAAATGGCGGGGGGTCCGTAAGAAGCTCGTTGAGCTGCTGACCGACGACGGATCCTCGATTGCGGATCCGGAGGGAATGGGCCTCCTGGTCCGTACTTATTACAGTGCGTTGTTCTCTCCGGATCCGTCCAGCGAGGATGCGCGCAGAGGTTCGTGGGAGGACCTGCCGCAGGTCAGCCCGGAGGGCACCGAAGGATTGGAGGCTCCGCTCACGTTGGTGGAGCTGACTGGCGCCCTCCAGCAGCTCTCAAGGGGCAAATCCCCGGGGCTGGATGGGCTGACCATGGAGTTCCTCAGGGCATTCTGGGACGTCCTGGGGGACGAATACACGCGAGTCCTGGGGGAAATGCTGGCGATCGGGGAGATGCCCCTCTCGTGGCGCAGGGCGGTCATCGTCCTGCTGCCGAAGAGGGGCGATCTCCGCCTGCTTAAAAACAGGCGCCCGGTCTCCCTCTTCAGCATGGATTATAAGATCTTTGCCCGGGCTATGTCTACCCGCCTGGGCTCCGTGCTGGCCCACATGATCCACCCCGACCAGTCCTACACGGTCCCGGGCCGTTCCAT
This sequence comes from Heterodontus francisci, assembly GCF_036365525.1. Taxonomy (NCBI): domain Eukaryota; kingdom Metazoa; phylum Chordata; class Chondrichthyes; order Heterodontiformes; family Heterodontidae; genus Heterodontus; species Heterodontus francisci. The sequence continues at coordinate 4,600,257 of NC_090387.1, read as the reverse complement.
CCAGGACAACATCCACCTGGTCCGGGACCTGATCCATCTTTCTCAGAGGACTGGTCAGTCGGTCGCCTTTCTCTCCCTCGATCAGGAGAAGGCGTTCGACTGGGTGGATCACGAATACCTTTTCGGGACTCTGCGCGCTTTTGGACTCAGGCCACATTTTGTGGCCCGGGTCTGACTTTTATACGCTGCCGCAGAGTGTCTAGTCAAGGTTAACGGTCCTTGACGGCGCCCCTTCGCTTTGGGAGAGGAGCGCGTCAGGGGTGCCCCATGTCCGGCCAATTGTTCACCATCTGCGTGGAGCCCTTCCTGTGCCTGCTTCGCAGGAGGTTGATGGGATTGGCTCTGTGTGAGCCGGCCATGCTGGTCGTCCTCTCGGCTTACGCTGATGACGTGCTCCTCGGGGTTACAGATCCCGTTGACTTGCGGAGGATGCGCGACTGCCAGCAGACCTTTTCTGCCGTGTCCTCCGCGAGGATCAATTGGGATAAATGTTCCCATCTCCTGGTGGGTCAGTGGCGGGTGGACTCCCTGCCGGAGGAGATGACACCTTTTGCGTGGAGCACCACGCACCTCCTCTATCTGGGAGTCCACCTTAGCCCCGCTGAGGAAGCCTGGCCGGCAAACTGGCCGGGGTTGGAGGCGAAAGTCACCACTCGGCTGGGGCGTTGGACAGGACTGCTCCGAGTGCTTTCATACAGGGGCCGAGTGCTGGTCATAAACCAACTGGTGGCCTCCATGCTGTGGCACCGGTTGGTCACTTTGGCCCCGCCCCCTGCATTCGCCACCAAGATCCAGAAGAAACTCGTCGATTTCTTCTGGGGCAAGAGGAAACACTGGGTCTCTGCCGCGGTCCTGAGTCTCCCGATCGAGGAGGGCGGTCAGTCGCTGGTGTGCATCCGCACCCAGGCTGCGACTCTCCGCCTTCGGACCCTGCAGAGATACCTGTACGTCGAGTGTCCTCCCAGATGGTGTGCGCTGGCAACATATTTTTTCTGCCAGTGTCACTGCCTTCAAGACGACACGCAGCTCCCGGTGGAGTCCGTTAGCCGCGCCTCTCTGAGCGAGTTGCCTGTCTTTTACCGGGATCTATTCCGAGTCTGGAACATGGTCGCCTCCAGTCAGGGCGCTCCCCCGCCGGCGGAGGAGAGCACCTTGGCTGTCCGGGCGGCCGACTCCGGGGACGGGCCAACGGGTGGAGGAGTAACCGAAGCCCCCGGGACGTCCCTCGCTGCGAGTGGCAAAGGGGCTCGGGAGAGCGGAGCACTCTCGGGCGAGCTGACCCCAGCTCGACCGGAACTGCTCATCGGACCCAGGCTCCTCCTCGGGAGCCAGTCCCGCACAACCCGAGCCGCCTCTCAGAAATGCCCTCCATGCCATTCCAATCGGCGCGGAGGGGTTTCCTGTACGGGCTGCTCCTGCACACTCTTCAGTTCCTCGCCCTCGTCAGCCGGCTGGACACGCCCTGGCGGTCCGCGTTGTCATCTGGCGGCGAGGGGAAACCCTGATGGAGTTCTCGCTACGCGGGAGTCTTCCCCCTTTACATTGGGGACCTGGGGTGGAGGGTGTTGCACAGGTCAGTCCCTTTCAATAGACTTTTAAGTCGGTTCACGGACTCCCAGGCTGCGTGTACTTTCTGCGGCCTGGACGAGTCCGTGTTTCACGTTTATACGGAGTGTGCGAGGTTGCAGTCCCTATTTGAGTATTTGAAGGGGCTGCTCCTCAAGTTCTGGCTGCACTTCAGTCCCACGCTCCTGATTTTTGGGCACCCGGTGCGGAGGGGCGTGGGCTGGGAGGAGGATCTCCTCGTCGGTCTGCTCCTGGGCCTGGCCAAGGTGGCAATTCACAGGTCCAGGCTGCGGGCCGTCGGGAGGTCCGTCCTCCCTGATTGTTTGCCCCTCTTCCACGTATATGTTCGCACCTGGGTGTCCCTGAAGGAGCATGCGGTGTCCGCCACAGGGACTGGAGAGCATCGTCGATGCCGAGAATGCCATTTTAAGTTGAGTTTTTGATTTATTTATCTGTTTTTAATATAGTTATTTTAAAAATATGTATATAAAGGCAGCCTGAGGAATAAAGGCCCACTCGACATAAAATATATAAAAGGGGCCTGGAGTATAAAGGCCACCTTATATTAAAAAAAAACCGGGGTTAGATACAGAGTAAAGCTCCCTCTACTCTGTCCCCATCAAACACCTCTTTGTGGCCTCTCTGCTTCGTGCTGTGAACTCATATGCTATAAGCTGACGCCAGCTGCTTTCACACACAACATGTGCCCAGCAGACAGAGGGGCTTTCAGTCAACTAGTCCGAGCTGAATTGATATCTTGGTCTCAAAAGCGTCAAGATGGTATCGAACTCACTGGAGCAGGTCTGTACACTGACTGCCTGCTTAGTCTCATCCTTCATTTAGATTGAGGCATATGAGAGACGGTGGGTAGGAGGGATTGAGGGATATGGGGAGAGGGTGGGTGTGTGGGATTGAGGGATATGGGGAGAGGGTGGGTAGGGGAGGTTGAGGGATATGGGGAGAGGGTGGGTAGGGGAGGTTGAGGGATATGGGGAGAGGGTGGGTAGGGGAGGTTGAGGGATATGGGGAGAGGGTGGGTAGGGGAGGTTGAGGGATATGGGGAGAGGGTGGGTAGGGGAGGTTGAGGGATATGGGGAGAGGGTGGGTCGGGGAGGTTGAGGGATATGGGGAGAGGGTGGGTCGGGGAGGTTGAGGGATATGGGGAGAGGGTGGGTCAGGGAGGTTGAGGGATATGGGGAGGGTGGGTCGGGGAGATTGAGGGATATGAGGAGAGGGTGGGTCGGGGAGGTTGAGGGATATGGGGAGAGGGTGGGTCGGGGAGGTTGAGGGATATGGGGAGAGGGTGGGTGGATGGTTGGGATTGAGGGATATGGGGAGAGGGTGAGTAGGGGAGGTTGAGGGATATGGGGAGAGGGTGGATGTTTGGGATTGAGGGATATGGGGAGAGGGTGAGTGTGTGGGATTGAGGGATATGGGGAGAGGGTGGGTAGGGGAGGTTGAGGGATATGGGGAGAGGGTGGATGTTTGGGATTGAGGGACATGGGGAGAGGGTGGATGTTTGGGATTGAGGGACATGGGGAGAGGGTGGATGTTTGGGATTGAGGGATATGGGGAGAGGGTGGATGTTTGGGATTGAGGGATATGGGGAGAGGGTGGATGTTTGGGATTGAGGGATATGGGGAGAGGGTGGATGTTTGGGATTGAGGGATATGGGGAGAGGGTGGATGTTTGGGATTGAGGGATATGGGGAGAGGGTGGATGTTTGGGATTGAGGGATATGGGGAGAGGGTGGATGTTTGGGATTGAGGGATATGGGGAGAGGGTGGATGTTTGGGATTGAGGGATATGGGGAGAGGGTGGATGTTTGGGATTGAGGGATATGGGGAGAGGGTGGATGTTTGGGATTGAGGGATATGGGGAGAGGGTGGATGTTTGGGATTGAGGGATATGGGGAGAGGGTGGATGTTTGGGATTGAGGGATATGGGGAGAGGGTGGATGTTTGGGATTGAGGGATATGGGGAGAGGGTGGATGTTTGGGATTGAGGGATATGGGGAGAGGGTGGATGTTTGGGATTGAGGGATATGGGGAGAGGGTGGATGTTTGGGATTGAGGGATATGGGGAGAGGGTGGGTGGGATTCGGGATTTGGGGAGAAATTGTGTGTTTCGTGTTTTTGAAAGTCGTTTTGTTTCTCTCTTTGCCTCTGGAGAATCAGTTGTCCCCCCCATTGCTCTGTTGGTGATCCATGTGACATTGGGATCTTGCTGTGTATGGTAACTCCAGACTCTGTGACAGGCTCCATTGTGGAATAACATTGCAGTTATTGTAGCAAATGCAAATTTTCTTTAAGCATTATTTGAGGAGTGGGAGCGAATGCTTTGGTTTGATGAGCGGGTCCCTGAATCGGAGCTGTCAGGAGACATAAACATCAATCCACACAAGTGGCTGACAAGTTGTTCTGTGTTAGCTTTCATTACAAGGATTGGATTGGCTATTAGAAGCTGATTCATTGATTATTTCATGGTGACAGTTTATTTTTCCAATCTCTGGCTTCTGTGAAACAACCAAGAACCAAGGGCGGCACAGTGGCGCAGTGGTTAGCACCGCAGCTTCACAGCTCCAGGGACCCGGGTTCAATTCCGGGTACTGCCTGTGTGGAGTTTGCAAGTTCTCCCTGTGTCTGCGTGGGTTTTCTCCGGGTGCTCCGGTTTCCTCCCACAAGCCAAAAGACTTGCAGGTTGATAGGTAAATTGGCCATTATAAATTGTCACTAGTATAGGTAGGCGGTAGGGAAATATAGGGACAGGTGGGGATGTTTGGTAGGAATATGGGATTAGTGTAGGATTAGTATAAATGGGTGGTTGATGTTCGGCACAGACTCGGTGGGCCAAAGGGCCTGTTTCAGTGCTGTATCTCTAATAGCTAAGAGAGCTCTTGGGCCAACCATCAAGAAGATCACCCCCCTCAAATCTAAATCGGGGGACATAATCACTGACCAACGCAAACAGATGGACCGCTGGGTTGAGCACTACCTAGAACTGTACTCCAGGGAGAATGCTGTCACTGAGACTGCCCTCAATGCAGCCCAGCCTCTACCAGTCATGGATGAGCTGGACATACAGCCAACCAAATCGGAACTCAGTGATGCCATTGATTCCCTAGCCAGCGGAAAAGCCCCTGGGAAGGACAGCATTACCCCTGAAATAATCAAGAGTGCCAAGCCTGCTATACTCTCAGCACTACATGAACTGCTATGCCTGTGCTGGGACGAGGGAGCAGTACCCCAGGACATGCGCGATGCCAACATCATCACCCTCTATAAAAACAAAGGTGACCGCGGTGACTGCAACAACTACCGTGGAATCTCCCTGCTCAGCATAGTGGGGAAAGTCTTTGCTCGAGTCGCTCTGAACAGGCTCCAGAAGCTGGCCGAGCGCGTCTACCCTGAGGCACAGTGTGGCTTTCATGCAGAGAGATCGACTATTGACATGCTGTTCTCCCTTCGTCAGATACAGGAGAAATGCCGTGAACAACAGATGCCCCTCTACATTGCTTTCATTGATCTCACCAAAGCCTTTGACCTCGTCAGCAGACGTGGTCTCTTCAGACTACTAGAAAAGATCGGATGTCCACCAAAGCTACTAAGTATCATCACCTCATTCCATGACAATATGAAAGGCACAATTCAACATGGTGGCTCCTCATCAGAGCCCTTTCCTATCCTGAGTGGTGTGAAACAGGGCTGTGTTCTCGCACCCACACTTTTTGGGATTTTCTTCTCCCTGCTGCTTTCACATGCGTTCAAATCCTCTGAAGAAGGAATTTTCCTCCACACAAGATCAGGGGGCAGGTTGTTCAACCTTGCCCGTCTAAGAGCGAAGTCCAAAGTACGGAAAGTCCTCATCAGAGAACTCCTCTTTGCTGACGATGCTGCTTTAACATCTCACACTGAAGAATGCCTGCAGAGTCTCATCGACAGGTTTGCGTCTGCCTGCAATGAATTTGGCCTAACCATCAGCCTCAAGAAAACGAACATCATGGGGCAGGATGTCAGAAACGCTCCATCCATCAATATTGGCGACCACGCTCTGGAAGTGGTTCAAGAGTTCACCTACCTAGGCTCAACTATCACCAGTAACCTGTCTCTAGATGCAGAAATCAACAAGCGCATGGGTAAGGCTTCCACTGCTATGTTCAGACTGGCCAAGAGAGTGTGGGAAAATGGCGCACTGACACGGAACACAAAAGTCCGAGTGTATCAGGCCTGTGTCCTCAGTACCTTGCTCTACGGCAGCGAGGCCTGGACAACGTATGCCAGCCAAGAGCGACGTCTCAATTCATTCCATCTTCGCTGCCTTCGGAGAATACTTGGCATCAGGTGGCAGGACTATATCTCCAACACAGAAGTCCTTGAAGCGGCCAACATCCCCAGCTTATACACACTACTGAGTCAGCGGCGCTTGAGATGGCTTGGCCATGTGAGCCGCATGGAAGATGGCAGGATCCCCAAAGACACATTGTACAGCGAGCTCGCCACTGGTATCAGACCCACCGGCCGTCCATGTCTCCGCTATAAAGACGTCTGCAAACGCGACATGAAATCGTGTGACATTGATCACAAGTCGTGGGAGTCAGTTGCCAGCATTCGCCAGAGCTGGCGGGCAGCCATAAAGACAGGGCTAAATTGTGGCGAGTCGAAGAGACTTAGTAGTTGGCAGGAAAAAAGACAGAGGCGCAAGGGGAGAGCCAACTGTGCAACAGCCCCAACAAACAAATTTCTCTGCAGCACCTGTGGAAGAGCCTGTCACTCCAGAATTGGCCTTTATAGCCACTCCAGGCGCTGCTTCACAAACCACTGACCACCTCCAGGCGCGTATCCATTGTCTCTCGAGATAAGGAGGCCCAAAAGAAATCTCTAATCTAAACTGGGAGCAAGAGAGAGAAACTGTTCACGCAGTAACTGGAGCCATGAACAGAGACACAAACAGATAGACAAACACACACACAGAGATACACACACAGATAGAGACACACTGATAGACACAAACGGACAGACACTCAGATAGACAGACAGACAGATAGATGCACACTCACAGATAGACACACACACAGACAGCCATGCACACACATGTACAGATAGACACTCACTGACAGAGATGCACACACAGAGCGTGTGGGGCGGCACAGTGGCGCAGTGGTTAGCACCGCAGCCTCACAGCTCCAGCGACCCAGGTTCAATTCTGGGTACTGCCTGTGTGGAGTTTGCAAGTTCTCCAGACAAAGTAGAGGGTGGCAGTAAAGGGTCGTTCTTCAGAATGGCAGATGGTGGGTACTGATATTCCACAAGGATCAGCGCTGACACCACTACTGTTCATAATTTACACAATGATTTGGATGTTGGAATCAACATCACCATTTCTAAATTTGTGGATGACAATACCGAGGAGGACTGCAACAAATTATAGGAGGATATTAATAAACTTGCAGAATGGGAAAATAATTGGCAAATGAAGTTCAACATAGAAAAATGTCAGGTTGTACATTTTAGTCGGAAGAATAGGGATGTCAATTATTACTTGGAAGGTGTAAGTCTAGGTGGGGTAGAGAAAAAAGGGATCATAGAGTACAAGTACACCAATCAATAAAAGTCTCACAATGAGTTAGTAAGGCTATAAAAAGCAAACCAAGCACTAGGCTTTATTATTAGAGGAATAGAATTGAAAAGTAGAGAAGTATCGAACCTTGTTTAGACTTTGTGTCTTGCAGACAGTTCTGGTCGGTATATTATAGAAAGGATATAAAGGCATAGAGGAGAGTGCAGAGAAGATTTACAAGGATTATATCAGAAATGTGTGGGTATCCATATCAGGAAAGGATTGACAGGCTGGGTCTCTTTTCTATTGAAAACAGAAGACTGAGGGGTGACCTAATAGAGGTCTTTAAAGTTATGAACGGTTTTGATAGAGAGAATGATTCCACTTGTGGGGAAGAGTGAAACTAGAGGCCATCGATATATGATAGTCACCAAGAAATCCAATCGGGAATTCAGAAGAAACTTCTTTCCCAAACAGGAGTGAAAATGTGGAACTCACTACCACAGGGAGTGGTTGAAGTGAATAATTTAGTTGCATTTAAGGGAAGGTAGACAAGCATATGAAGGAGAAGAGAGTAGCAGAGTATGATGATAAATTTAGATGAGGAAAGGTGGGAGGAGGCTTGAGTGGAGCATAAACGCTGGCATGGACTGGTTGGGCTGAATGGCCTGATTTTGTGCTGTATATCCTATGTAGTGATATGTAAAAAAAAACCTTTCAAAAGCATTTAATTTAAAGGTTTGTGTGTGTGGGGAAATTATAAAATTATCAACTGCAGAACTTGTCTCAGTCATCGTGGAAGACCCAAGGTTAACTTTGGATTTCAGCGGCAGGAACAATATCGATTCATGCCCGAGGAAGTTCAGTTTCAGCGTTCTGATCAAACTGAATCTGATTGGGGGGATCCACTAATACAAAAACAAAATACAGCAGAGGCTGGAAATCGGAACCAAAAACAGAAATGCTGAAAATATTCAGCAGGTCTTGCAGCATGTGTGGAAAGAGAAACAGAGTTAACCTTTCAGGTCGATGACCTTTCATCAGAACAGTTCCTTTGAAACAGTTAACCACATCATCCTCCTCTAACACCTCTCCGCTGTTGTCCAGCTGGGTGGGACTGCTCTCACCTCATTCCATTCTGATCAATCTAATCATAGCCAGAGAATCACTTGTAATGGCTTCTCCTCCTGCTCCCACACTGTTACCTCTGGTGTCCTCCAAGGATCTATCCTTGGCCAGCCTATCTACATGCTGCCCCTCAGCGACACCATCTGAAAGCACAGCGTTAATTTTCACATTTATGCCGACAGCACCCAGCTCTAACTCACCACCACCTCTCTCGACTCCTCCACTGTTGCGAAATTATCAGACTGCTTCTCCGACATCCAGTACTGAATGAGCAGAAATTTCCTCCAATATTGGGAAGATTGAATTTGGTCCCCGGCACAAACTCCGTTCCCTAGCCACCGACTCCATCCCCATCTCTCAACAGTCTGAGGCTGAACCAGTCTGTTTGCAACCTTGGTATCACATTTGGCCACTGAGATGAGCTCCTGACTGCATTTTTGCACCGTCACTAAAACCGTCTATTTCTACCAACATCGCCCAGCTGCACCCCTGTCTCAGCTCATCTGCTGCTGAAATTCCTTATTCATGGTTTTGTTACCTCCAGCCTTGACTATTCCAACACACTCCTGGCCGGCCCCCACTTTCTCCCCTCTTTAAAGTTGAGGTACTCCAAAACTCTGCTGCCTGTGTCCTAGCTCGAACCAAGTCCCATTCACCTATCACCTCTGTGCTCGATGACCTACATTGGCTGCAGGTGAAGCAATGCCTCAATTTTAAAACTCTCATCCTCGTTTCCAAATCCTCCATGGCCTCACCACTCACTGTCTCTGAAACCTCCTCCAGCCTTACTTCCCCCACAAGATCTCTGCGTTCATCCATTTGGTCCCTTGAGCATTCCTGATTCCCATCGCTCCACCATCGGTGACCATGCCTTCAGCTGCCTGGGCCCAAAGCTCTGGAATTCCCTCCCTATATCTCTCTGCCTCTCCACCTCACTTTCCTCCTTTAAGCTTCTCCTTAAAACCTACCTATCTGATCATGCTTTTGGTCATTTGACCAATATCTCTATGTGGTTCAGTGTCAAGTTTTGTTTGATAACTCATGCAAAGCGCATTGGGGCTTTTCTTTACATTAAGACTCTATATAGATGCAAGTTGTTATTGTAATATAAGGTAGTTAAACATATAGAAAAGTAAATCCAGAATATAACTTCAGGATAAATTGTTAGAGTAGGACAAGAGGCCAGAGATTAAAAGTAAAAGTTAACTATAAGACTGATATCAGACGTTTTCCTTCACACAGAGAGTGACCAACACATGGAATGAACTCCCCAGGTAGGCTAGTACTAGACTAATCCACGGAATAATTTAATGAAACAACTGGAAGCAGCAAAGGGGAGGTAGGAGAGTGTCGAGTCTTTTGAGTAAGCTCAGTACGTCAGTATAAAAGACAAGGCTGAAGCATTTGCAACCATCTTCAGCCAGAAGTGCCGAGTGGATGATCCATCTCAGTCTTCCCCTGAGGTTCTCAGTATCACAGATGTCAGTCTTCACCCAGTTTGATTCATTCCACGTGATATCAAGGAATGGCTGAAGGCACTGGATTACAGCAGACTATGGGCCCTGACAACATCCAGGCTGTAATACTGAAGACCTGTGCTCCAGAACTTGCTGCACCCCTAAACAAGCTGTTCCAGTACAGCTACAACACTGGCATCTACCCTGCAATGTGGAAAATTCCCAGGTATGTCCTGTTTACCAAAAGCAGGGCAAATCCAATCTGACCAATTACATCCTATTATTAACACTGGACTTTGTAGTAAGATTATGTTTTTAAATGCTGTGATTTTTAATACAGTGTAAAAATGATTCGGAGGAGACATGTGACCTCACACCAACTTTATCTAGAGACGAGAGATTATCAAGCGGACGAGGAACCCCGATCAAAGACCCTTTTCAAAGCAGAAGGCAAGGTTGCAGAACCTGAAGACAATGGGTTTCTCTCTCCCAGACTCTCAGACCATAAACAGGGAGCTAAACTTGAGTTGAAATTTTTAATACCTGGAAACAAAGGAGGGCCCGGGTGGTTCTGCTGTGGCCAGACTTGTGGACATTGCATATTGAAAAAGGCAAATTGCTATTGACTTTTGATTCTGGATAAATTCAACAGGCTTACAGAAGTCTTGAGGCTGTAAGGAATACCAGAAAGCAAAGACCAGCAGTGACAGCCTCAGAAGAGAGAGAGAGATAACATCTGCTCTCACAACATTGATATAGCGAAAGGCTGCAAGACTTGAACCCAATTCGAGATTTGTGGAGGAAAAAGACCAACGGGGTCTCCAATGATTGCTTTATTCACGGATGTCCCAGTCGAAAGTGCTCGGAAGAAGGAGGCGTTGACTTTGAGAAGGACTGGGAGATCCAACCCATTGCAACTGGGAGGAGTTTGGGACTTTTAATGTTGGGCGAGTTGTTTCTGTGGTGTTTCAGGGCATTCTAGAGAAATTCTTAGGGCTGAATTTTACGCAGCTCCAGCGGGTCAGTTGGCTCTGGGAGGCCTACCCGCCCTGCTCCTGCTTTCGGTGAACTTTACAGCGGTTGGCCGGGGGAACGGCCCACCCACCCGAGGCCAATCAAGGCCCATAAGTGGCCACTTAACGGCCACTTAAGGGCCGCGCCCACCTCCACGGGTATTTTACCCATGGCAAGCAGGTGTGCTGGGGACGTGAAAGGCCGCCCAGCGATAGCTGCTGGCCTTTCCATGCCCTGGGGGGGGCCATGGCATTTGGGCACAGGGTGCCTGATTGAGGGCCGCCCCTACCTCCCAACCCACCCCTGGGTCCCAAGATGCCAAATGACTACTCCAGCCTCACCAGGGAAGGACCGAGCCCCCTGATGAGGCAACCCCAACTTATCTCATCTCCAGGCTCCATGGCATCGGCTGGGCTGCAGTCCCAGCAGTGGCCACTGTTCCCAGTGGTGCTGCTGGGATTAAGAGCTGCTGGCCCGCTGATTGGCCGGCAGTTCACTGAGGTGGGACCTCCTCCCTCAAGCGGGTGGAAGTCCCGCCTTGGGACAATTAAAGCCCGGGGACCCGTAAAATACGGGACGGATCCCCGGGCTAGGCGGAAGTGGGTTCACCACCAACTTTTACGTTGGGGGCGAATTCCCGTCCACCTAAGAGAGCGGGCGGTGGGGGGGGGGGGGGGGGAGAGAGCGGGCGGTGTGGGGGGGGGGGAGAGAGAGGGCGGTGTGGGGGGGGGAGAGAGTGGGGGGGGGGAGAGAGTGGGCGGGGGGGAGAGAGCAGGTGGTGGGGGGAGGAGAGCGGGAGGTGGGGGGGTGGAGAGAGAGGGCGGTGAGGGGGGGGGAGAGAGCGGGCGGGGGGGAGAGAGCAGGTGGTGGGGGGAGAAGAGAGCGGGAGGTGGGGGGAGAAGAGAGCGGGCGGAGAGAGTGGGTGGGTGGGGGGGGAAACAAGGAGTCAGTGGCCGGGGGGGTGCGGGGAGGAGAACAGCGCACCCGCAGCAGCCACCACCAAGATCTTTGGTCGCTCTCTCCCCGCTTCCTCCCCGCGCTCTCCCCCGCTTCCCCCCCGCGCTCTCCCCGCTTCCCCCCCGCGCTCTCCCCGCTTCCCCCCGCGCTCTCCCCGCTTCCCCCCCGCGCTCCTCCCCGCTTCCCCACCCGCGCTCTTCCCGCTTCCCCCCGCGCTCTCCCTGCTTCCCACCCGCGCTCTCCCCGCTCCCCCCCGCTCTCCCCGCTTCCCCCCCCGCTCTCCCCGCTTCCCCACCCCGCGCTCTCCCCGCTTCCCCTGCGCTCTCCCCGCTTCCCCCCCGCTCTCCCCGCTTCCCCCCGCGCTCTCCCCGCTTCCCCCCGCGCACTCCCCGCTACCCCCCCGCACAGTCCCCGCTTCCCCCCCGCGCTTTCCCCGCTTCCCCCCCGCGCTCTCCCCGCTTCCCCCCACCGCGCACTCCCCGCTACCCCCCCGCGCACTCCCCGCTTCCCCCCCCCGCGCACTCCCCGCATCCCCCCGCGCTTTCCCCCGCCTTCCCCCCCGCGCTTTCCCCGCTTCTCCACCTGCGCTCTCCCCGCTTCCCCTCCCCGCTCTCCCTGCTTCCCCCCCCGCTCTCCCTGCTTCCCCCCCCCCGCTCTCCCTGCTTCCCTCCCCGCTCTCCCTGCTTCCCCCCCCGCTCTCCCTGCTTCCCCCCCCCCACTCTCCCCGCTTCCCCCCCGCGCTCTTCTCGCTTCCCCCCCCGCTCTCCCCGCTTCCCCCCCCGCTCTTCTCGCTTCCCCCCCCCCCGCTCTCCCTGCTTCCCCCTCCCGCTCTCCCCGCTTCCCCCCTCGCGCTCTTCTTGCTTCCCCCCCGCTCTCCCCGCTTCCCCCCTCGCGCTCTTCTCGCTTTCCCCCTGCGCTCTCCCCGCTTCCCCCCGCGCTCTCCCCACTTCCCCCCGCGCTCTCCCCACTTCCCCCCGCGCTCTCCCCGCTTCCCCCCGCGCTCTCCCCGCTTCCCCCCGCGCTCTCTCCCGCTTCCCCCCGCGCTCTCCCCCGCTTCCCCTGCGCTCTCCCCGCTTCCCCCCCGCGCTCTCTCCCGCTTCCCCCCCGCGCTCTCCCCGTTTCCCCCCCGCGCCCTCCCCGCTTCCCCCCGCGCACTCCCCGCTTCCCCCCGCGCTCTCCCCGCTTCCCCCCCGCGCTCTCCCCGCTTCCCCCCGCGCTCTCCCCGCTTCCCCTGCGCTCTCCCCGCTTCCCCCCCGCGCTATCCCCGCTTCCCCCCCGCGCTCTCCCCGTTTCCCCCCGCGCCCTCCCCGCTTCCCCCCCGCTCTCCCCGCTTCCCCCCCCCGCTCTCCCCGCTTCCCCACCCGCGCTCTCCCCGCTTTCCCCTGCGCTCTCCCCGCTTCCCCCCCGCCTCTCCCCGCTTCCCCCCCGCGCTCTCCCCGCTTCCCCCCCGCGCACTCCCCGCTACCCCCCCCCGCCACAGTCCCCCGCCTTCCCCCCGCGCTTTCCCCGCTTCCCCCCCGCGCTCTCCCCGCTTCCCCCCGCGCACTCCCCGCTACCCCCCCCGCGCACTCCCCCGCTTCCCCCCCGCGCACTCCCCGCTTCCCCCCCGCGCTCTCCCCGCTTCCCCCCCCGCGCTCTCCCCGCTTCCCCACCCGCCGCTCTTCCCGCTTCCCCCCGCGCTCTCCCTGCTTCCCCACCCGCGCTCTCCCCGTTTCCCCCCGCGCCCCTCCCCGCTTCCCCCCCGCTCTCCCCCGCTTCCCCCCCCCCGCTCTCCCCGCTTCCCCACCCGCGCTCTCCCCGCTTCCCCTGCGCTCCTCCCCGCTTCCCCCCGCTCTCCACCCGCTTCCCCCCCGCGCTCTCCCCGCTTCCCCCCCGCTCTCCCCGCTTCCCCCCCGCGCTCTCCCGCTTCCCCCGCGCTCTCCCCGCTTCCCCCCGCGCACTCCCCGCTACCCCCCCGCACAGTCCCCGCTTCCCCCCGCGCTTTCCCCGCTTCCCCCCCGCGCTCTCCCCGCTTCCCCCCGCGCACTCCCCGCTACCCCCCCGCGCACTCCCCGCTTCCCCCCCCCGCGCACTTCCCCGCTTCCCCCCCCGCGCTTTCCCCCGCTTCCCCCCCGCGCTTTCCCCGCTTCTCCACCTGCGCTCTCCCCGCTTCCCCTCCCCGCCTCTCCCTGCTTCCCCCCCCCGCTCTCCCTGCTTCCCCCCCCGCTCTCCCTGCTTCCCCTCCCCGCTCTCCCTGCTTCCCCCCCCGCTCTCCCTGCTTCCCCCCCCCACTCTCCCCGCTTCCCCCCCGCGCTCTTCTCGCTTCCCCCCCCGCTCTCCCCCGCTTCCCCCCCCGCTCTTCTCGCTTCTTCCCCCCCCCCCCCGCTCTCCCTGCTTCCCCCTCCCGCTCTCCCCGCTTCCCCCCTCGCGCTCTTCTTGCTTCCCCCCCCGCTCTCCCCGCTTCCCCCTCGCGCTCTTCTCGCTTCCCCCTGCGCTCTCCCCCGCTTCCCCCCGCGCTCTCCCCACTTCCCCCCGCGCTCTCCCCACTTCCCCCCGCGCTCTCCCCGCTTCCCCCCGCGCTCTCCCCGCTTCCCCCCGCGCTCTCCCCGCTTCCCCCCGCGCTCTCCCCGCTTCCCCTGCGCTCTCCCCGCTTCCCCCCCGCGCTCTCCCCGCTTCCCCCCCGCGCTCTCCCCGTTTCCCCCCGCGCCCTCCCCGCTTCCCCCCGCGCACTCCCCGCTTCCCCCCGCGCTCTCCCCGCTTCCCCCCCGCGCTCTCCCCGCTTCCCCCCCGCGCTCTCCCCGCGCTCTCCCCGCTTCCCCCCCCCGCGCACTCCCTGCCTTCCCCCCCGCGCTCTCCTGCCTTCCCCCCCCGCTCTCCCCGCTTCCCCCCCCCCGCTCTCCCCACTTCCCCCCCCCCCGCTCTCCCCACTTCCCCCACCGCGCTCTCCCTGCCTTCCCCCCCGCGCTCTCCCTGCCTTCCCCCCCCGCTCTCCCCGCTTCCCCCCCCCCCCGCTCTCCCACTTCCCCCCCCCCGCTCTCCCCACTTCCCCCCCCGCGCTCTCCCTGCCTTCCCCCCCGCGCTCTCCCTGCCTTCCCCCCGCGCTCTCCCTGCCCTTCCCCCCCCGCGCTCTCCCTGCCTTCCCCCCCGCGCTCTCCCCGCTTCCCCCCCCGCTTCCCCCCCCGCGCTCTCCCTCACTTCCCCGCGTTACGGAATGACATCATCTGAGCATGCGCCAACCAGTCCTGGCAACGCAGAAGGCTGCGCACGTGCAAGAGAGCAGGAGCCTGTTTGCACATGTGCGCAGCTTGATGCAGTCGGATGACGTCAGCGGCCGGCTGCGTCGTCAAGAATCACTTTGTTATTATTTACAGTTACTATATACAGTCGCCTTAAGCCACCTAAGCTGGCATCCTTTGTGCTGCTATACCTTCTTCTCAAGCCGATCTCATATGACTGTTAGAGTTTTGCTTGTACAGGGGGAGGGTGTCTCTCTCACTGTCTTCGGTATTAACCCTTTACATCCTTAAACTACATTTAACTGCAAAGATATCACTTCAATGAGGACACTGTGTAATGTATAAATGTGGTGTGGGGTCTTCAAATGTTTTAATAAGTTAAAGGAAATACCTGTCTCTCTAATTTAGTGTATTAGCTACTTCCAAGGTATTGTTTTAGTTAATGTTGATTTTTAGTTTAGTTGTTCTGGTAAAGGTCGTAAAACGTGAAATCTTTTTGTGTAATTCTTTAATTTGGTCTGGGGAGTTCATATCTCGTGTTTTGATGTTAACGGTCTCACTGAGGTAACACCACTCCATCAGTCTACTCTAAATCATCAGTAAAGTGATGGAAGATGTCGTCAACAGTGCTATCAGGTGGCACTTGCTCAGCAATAACCTGCTTGCTGATGCTCAGTTTGGGTTTCCGCCAGGGCCACTCAGCTCCTGACCTCATTACAGCCTTGGTTCAAACATGGACAAAAGAGCTGAACTCAAGAGGTGAGGTGGGAGTGACTG
Organism: Heterodontus francisci; assembly: GCF_036365525.1. NCBI lineage: Eukaryota > Metazoa > Chordata > Chondrichthyes > Heterodontiformes > Heterodontidae > Heterodontus > Heterodontus francisci. The sequence goes on along the minus strand of NC_090387.1, from coordinate 4,584,587 downwards.
CCCTTGACATCAAGGCAGCATTTGACCGAGTATGGCATCAAGGAGCCCTAGCAAAACAGGAGGTCAATGGGAATCAGGGGGAAAACTCTCCGCTGGCTGGAGTCATACCTAGCACAAAGGAAGATGGTTGTGGTTGTTGAGGACAATCATCTCAGCTCCAGGACATCACTGCAGGAGTTCCTCAGGATTGTATCCTAGGCCCAACAATCTTCAGCTGCTTCATCAATGACCTTCCTTCAATCATAAGGTCAGAAGTGGGGATGTTCGCTGATGATTGCACAATGTTCAGCATCATTTGCAACTCCTCAGATACTGAAGCAGTCCGTGTAGAAATGCAGAAAGACCTGTACAATATCCAGGCTTGGGCTGATAAGTGGCAAGGAACATTCGCACCACACAAGTGCCAGGCAATGACCATCTCCAACAGAGAGAATTTAACCCCCTCCACTTGATATTTAATGGCATTACCATCACTGAATCCCCCACTATCAGCATCCTGGGGGATGTTTGACCAGAAACTGAACTGGAGTAGCCATATAAATACTGCAGCTACAAGAACTGGTAATTCTGTGGTGAGTAACTCACCTCCTGACTCCCCAAAGCCTGTTCACCATCTACAAGGCACGTGTGAATGTTGGAGAGTAGTTTATTATTTTTACTTAGATAGGGTTTTGATTTTAAGTACAATAAACTAACCTCTTTCCTGTTTAAAATCAAGAAAACCTATCCAATTGGTTCTTTATGATCATATCACACAAAGGGTTAAACTGAATTGGTAAGCATTAAAAAGGAGAAACCTGTTGTGGTCAAACAAGGAGAGGTACAAGAGGGGAGCCTTTCTACCCCTCCTCACTGACCATAACACTCTTCTTGTGGATGGAGAAAAAGTGCGAGATGAAACCAACATTTCTCCCTCAAAAGGCACCATTTGTGCTGAAGGCTGTTTGTGGGATCTTTCTGTGTGCAATAATGGCTGACACATCTTTTTACACAACTGTCACTGCACTTCAAAGCAATTTATTGAATGGGTGAAATTTTGAGATGTTTCTGCCAGATGAGTCCGTGCTTTGTGGTTTGTCCCAGTGATGATACCTGAGGCAATTGTCATTTCAGAATCCGACAATACACTGAATAAACAGATCTGTACTGGTAGCTATTATTGATTGAAGACTGGCTACAAACCGGGAGTTCAGTGCAGTGCTTTATGTGTACCAGAGAGGTTCCCCGACCTGACAGCTCAGAGAGGCTGACGAATTGTAAAGCCATGTGAAAGTTATGAACACACAGAATCTGAAAAGAAACTGCGACTCGCATTTCAAGCAACAACACCTTGCATTTATATAGCAACTTTAACATAGTAAAACGTCCCAAGGTGCTTCACAGGAGCGATTGTCAAACAAGATTTGACACCGAGCCACAGGTGACTAAAAGCTTGACAAAGAGGAAGGTTTTAAGAAGAGTCTTGGAGGAGGGGAGAGAGAGATAGTGTAGCAACAAGGTTTGGGGAGAGAATTCCAGAGCTTAGGGCCCAGGTAACTGAAGGTCCGGTGGCCAATGGTGGAGCGATGGAAATCAGGGATGCGCATGAGGCCAGAATTGGTGGAGTGTGTGTAGTGTACTGTATTGAACTGATTGTATTGTGATAGCTAAGTTTTGTATCCTGCCACACTGCCTCTCTGCTGCCCTCTCTGTTGGGAGGTGTAAATAAAGTTGTCAACATGGCTGTTCCCAGTAAAGCACGGCACAGTGGTGCAGTGGTTAGCACCGCAGCCTCACAGCTCCAGAGACCCGGGTTCAATTCTGGGTACTGCCTGTGTGGAGTTTGCAAGTTCTCCCTGTGTCTGCGTGGGTTTCCTCCGGGTGCTCCGGTTTCCTCTCACAAGCCAAAGACTTGCAGGTTGATAGGTTAATTGGCCATTAGCAATTGCCCCTAGTATAGGTAGGTGGTAGGGAAATATAGGGACAGGTGGGGATGTGGTAGGAATATGGAATTAGTGTAGGATTATTATAAATGGGTGGTTGATGGTCGGCACAGACTCGGTGGGCCGAAGGGCCTGTTTCAGTGCTGTATCTCTAAACTATATAGATTTACTTTGTGAATACACAACAGAAACATAGCGACGAAGTGGAATTGAACTTTTTTTTAACATTCATTCAAGAGATAGAAGTCTGAAGAAAATTCAGACACACTTTTTGGAACTCCCAAGTCGATTTTGAGGAAGTTGGGTGATTTGAAAGATTGTTCTGGATGTGTCTGCAATTCACGTTCAAGTACAACTCTGTGAGTTAGCATGCTACATTATTGAAAAAAAAATGGCACTGAAGACATATTTTGGGACAATGAGGGAATTTAACCCTAACAAAGGGAACTGGTGTAATTATAAAGGAAGGTTACACAGTTGGCTGCAAGCTAATAAAATAGGAGATGAGGATAAAGTGAATGTATTCCTCACCGTGATGGGGCTGGATGCTGTTGAGATGGTGTTTAACCAATACTGCCCACAAGATCCCAGTACTTTGGACTATTCAGGAATTAAGAAGATTCTGGAGACTCATATTATGACACGACTAAGAATTGCATTTTGTGAAAGGAAGCAGTTGCCAAGTGAGTCTATTGCAGATTATATTCTTGAATTAAAGACACTGTTTTGTCACTGTGCTTATGGGGTGACCTTAGAGTCAACCTTAGAGACATGTTTGTTGGAGGTTTAAAGAACAGTAAAATCTAGACCAAGCCTTTGAGTAAAGGCAATAGTTACCTGGAAGGAGGCATGTGATGAGGCCATAGCCATGGAAATGGAAGAAAGCGATAGGGGCAGATTGCAAGGAAGTTCTTTTCCTGAGCTGGCTGGGGAGACCCACTGCATTTCAGCAGGAACCAGGCCACAGAAGCCAAGTTTACAGACTCAGAGTCAGAAATTTAGATGCTACCATTTCCAGTCAAAGTGCGATGCCTGTGGGAAAGTCGGTCATGTGCAGACAACAGGCAAGAGTAGAGGGAACAGTAATGCTCCAGGTCATGGAAAAGCTCCAGGTTTCAGCAATCCACCAGATCGAGGTTATGGTGGACCTAAAGATAGCTCAGGCTCCTGTAAGTCCTTGAATGTGCACATGATAGATATCGAAACAGAAGTTGCCGTTATCTGGTGTGAAACTGACTAGTTATTGCAATAACAGTATTCCAGTATTGGGGGAAGTTAGTGTTAGGGTGGAATACAATGATGCATCCTATTATTTGTAATTGGTAGTAGTGTGAGGGAACAAAGTCTCCCTGGTGGGAAGAAATTGGCTTAAGAAAATACAGTTAAACTGGACAGTAGGGATCACTAAGAGTATGTCTGACATTGAGGAACTGAAGACTGATACAATTTTAGCCAATGAGTTACCTGTGAATTGCTTTACATACACAAATGACATACCAATGTCTGCCAGAGAAATTTCTGGAAACTCGCCAGGATGTGGTGCTCAGTATAGTATTCAGTTATGTCTTGAATGGCTGGTCTAAAGAGTGTGATGATGAGAAATTGCAGGAGCATTTCACACATAGAAATGAACTGAGTGTAGATCAAGGCTGTCTCCTGTGGGGTTTAAGGGGTTATTATTCCGCCAAGGTTTAAAGAGAGATTGTTAGTGGAACTTCAACAAGAGCATACAGTAACAGTCTGAATGAAAACAGTAGCAAGAAGCTATTTTTGGTATACAAAGGTTGATAGAGATATTGAGGAGTTGGTGAAAGGTTAGGAAGTGTGTTTCAGAATGAGAAATGATCCAACCAAGCTTCCTTTCATTCCCTGGTCAAACACAACAAACTGTGGGAATGACTACATGTTGATTTCTTTGAAGTGGAAGGTAGAGAGTATTTTGTTTGTCGATAGCTATAGCAAGTGGATAAATGTTGAGCTTATGCCCAATGCTATTTGTGGCAAAACTATTGAGGTTTTGAGAAGTTGATTTGCAATTTATGGGTTGCCAGAAGTGTTGGTGTCAGATAACTGTCTATAGTTTACATCAGAAGAGTTTGAAATATTTCTGTGCAAGAATGGAGCCAAACACACTCTAATACTACCATATCACCCAGCATTGAATGGTGCTGTAGAAAGAAGTGTACAAACTGTGGAGAGGGCTTTGCAAAATTATTTTCTAGGCCATAAGCTAGGCAGTAATTTCCATGTTTCTCTTTGACACAGGTTATACAATTTTCTGTTCTCTTACAGAATAACTCCACAATCTACAACAGTTACTCACCTTATGATGTAGTGTTTAAACACGCTCCTGGGACAAGCTTTAGTTTGCTTAAGCCTGACATCAACAGCAAAGTAAGAGAAAAACAAGACAGAGCGAAAATGAGTCATAATACTCGAGGCATGAAACTTAGAGAGTTCAGTGCTGGCCAGAAGATCATGGTGAAAAACCATTGAGGTGAACAGGAGAAGTATGTGTTTGGAGTCGTTGCAAAAAGACTAAGTGTTCACATATTTAGTGAGGATTGGAGAGAGACTCTGTCAACGCCATGTAGATCATTTGCTTGAAAAGGGAAATCTGACAAGGGGAGAGTATGAGAAACCTCCTATAGTCTAAGTTCCTACCGTCCCAAGAGAAAGTCTGAATGAAAATGGGAGTCACAAAGAAATTGAAAGTTTGCAGGTATCACAGAATCCACCGGTAGAGCAAAGTGAGTCAGGATCTTTGATTAAGACTAATCAATCAACTTCACAGTCCCAACCATTAAATGGAGTTTGTAGTCAAAGTCAAAGTTCAGAGTTGACACTGTCTGAGATGTTGGGAGAGCAGAGTCAAGCTAATGGAAATGGAAGAAGATACCCAGACAGAAAGAGAAAGAAGCCAGATAGATTAATTGAAAGTATGTAGGAAGAAAGAAGAAATAGGTTGTTCTTTTCATTACTTTTTGTCAATGATGATATTTTTGTTAAAGTCATACTGGTGTTAAAGAAAACAATTCTTTTATACGTAAATTACTCTGGAAATATTGGTTATATATGTTTTAGTTGTGATTACAGTATGCAACCCAAATTGTTAACTTTCAGAGTATTGTTATTGTATCCTGGGAAATTGTATACAAGAACCAGTTTCCATTTAATGATTAAGTTGTTTTGTTTAAGCGGGTGGGAGTGTAGTGTACTGTATTGAACTGGCTGATTGTACTGTGATAGCTAAGCATTTTTATCCTGCTATACTGCCTCTCTGCTGCCCTCTCTGTTGGGAGGTGTAAATAAAGTTGTCAACATGGCTGTTCCCATGTAGATTTATTTTGTGAATACACAACAGTGCAGATATCTTGTAGAGTTATTGGGCTGGAAGAAGTTACAGAGATAGGGATAAGCAAGGCCATAGAGGGAGTTGAAAACAAGGGTGATAATTTTTAAATTGAGGCTTTGCCAGCCTGACAGCAGAAGGGTGATGGGTAAATGGGAGGGTGTGAGTTAGGATAGGGACAGCAGAGATTTGGATGAACTCAAGTTTACAGAAACCTTCATTAATGAAGCCATAGGTATTTGAACATGCTGCTCACCAACCTTGTGATCGTGAGCAGTGGCTTATAAAGTAATCTGCATGGGGACACCCCTTTAAATACTGACACACTTCCGGGACCCCTTTAAATACTGATTCACTTGCGGGATCCTTTTAAATACTGACACACTTCCGGGATACACCCCTTTAAATACTGACACTTCCGGGATCCACCCCTTTAAATACCGATAGACCTCCGGGATCCCTTTAAATACTGATATACTTCCGGGATCCCTTTAAATACTGACACTTCCGGGATCCACCCCTTTAAATACCGATAGACCTCCGGGATCCCTTTAAATACTGACTCACTCCCGGGATCCACCCCTTTAAATACTGACACACTTCCGGGATCCCTTTAAATACTGACTCACTCCCGGGATCCCTTTAAATACTGACACTTCCGGGATCCACCCCTTTAAATACTGACACACTTCCGGGATCCCTTTAAATACTGACACATTTCCGGGATCCCTTTAAATATTGACACTCCGGGATCCACCCCTTTAAATATTGATACACTTACGGGACCCCTTTAAATACTGACACACTTCCGGGATCCACCCCTTTAAATATTGATACACTTACGGGACCCCTTTAAATACTGACACTTCCGGGATCCACCCCTTTAAATACTGACACATTTCCGGGATCCCTTTAAATATTGACACTCCGGGATCCACCCCTTTAAATATTGATACACTTACGGGACCCCTTTAATTCCTGACACACTTCCGGGATCCCTTTAAAAACTGACACACTTCCAGGATTCCTTTAAATACTGACACACCTCTGGGATCCCTTTAAATACTGATTCACATCCGGGATCCACCCCTTTTTTTTTGGTGCAGCAACTTTGACAGAAGCGGAGGTGCGGAGCGAACTTGCAGCTGGGAGGTCAGTTTCAGTGTAAGTTAAAGTTAATTCCCTTTTGTTTTCGGAGGACCAGGGGACTGCTGGGTAAGTAAAAACTATATACTTGGGTGGTGGCTGTACCCGAGACACTACACGTGTCGTGTCTCCCACCCACCCTCCTCCTCTAACCAAAAAAAAAGGACTCTGGTGTGTTGTAAGGTAAGCTTTTTATTTAGAAAGTTCTGTCCGTTGGATTGCTAAGCTAACAAGTTTTGACTTTTTGTTTTTGGTTTTTCAGTTGATTTGTTGGGAATTGAGAATAGAGGGAATGGAGGTTAAGGCAGTTGTATGTTTCTCCTGCAGAATGTGGGAGGTAAGGGTCGCCAAGAGTGTCCCTGCTGACTGCATCTGCGGGAAGTGCAGCCAACTCCAGCTCCTCGAGAACCGCATTAGGGAACTGGAGCTGGAGCTGGATGAACTTCGGATCATTCGGGAGGCGGAGGGGGTTATTGAGAGGAGTTATGGGGAGGTAGTCACACCTCAGGTAAAAGAAGTAGGTAGATGGGTTACCGTCAGGGGAAGGAGAGGGAACCAGCAGGCAGTGCAGGGATCCCCTGTGGCCGTTTCCCTCAACAACAGGTATACCGTTTTGGATACTGTTGCGGGGGACGACTTACCAGGGGTAAGCAATGGGGTACAGATATCTGGCACAGAGTCTGTCCCTGTTGCTCAGAAGGGAAGGGGGAAGAGGAGCAGAGCATTAGTCATTGGGGACTCCATAGTTAGGGGAACAGATAGGAGGTTCTGTGGGAACGAGAGAGACTCACGGTTGGTATGTTGCCTCCCAGGTGCCAGGGTTCGTGATGTCTCGGATCGTGTTTTTGGGATCCTTAAGGGGGAGGAGGAGCAGCCCCAAGTCGTGGTCCACATAGGCACCAACGACATATGTAGGAAGAGAGATGGTGATTTAAGGCAGAAATTCAGGGAGCTAGGGTGGAAGCTTAGAGCGAGAACAAACAGAGTTGTTATCTCTGGGTTGTTGCCCGTGCCACGTGATAGCGAAGCGAGGAATAGGGAGAGAGAGGAGTTGAACACGTGGCTGCAGGGATGGTGTAGGAGGGAGGGTTTTGGTTTCCTGGATAATTGGGGCTCTTTCTGGGGTAGGTGGGACCTCTACAAACAGGATGGTCTTCACCTGGACCAGAGGGGTACCAATATCCTGGGGGGGAGATTTGCTAGTGCTCTTCGGGGGGGTTTAAACTAATTCAGCAGGGGGATGGGAACCTAAATTGTAGTTCCAGTGCACAGGATGTTGAGAGTAGTGAGGTCAGGGATAAGGTTACAAGGACGCAAGAGGGCACTGGCAAGCAAGAACTTGGTTTAAAGTGTGTCTACTTCAACGCCAGGAGCATCCGGAATAAGGTGGGTGAGCTTGTAGCATGGGTTGGTACCTGGGATCTCGATGTTGTGGCCATTTCGGAGACATGGGTAGAGCAGGGGCAGGAATGGATGTTGCAGGTTCCGGGATTTAGATGTTTCAATAAGAACAGAGAAGATGGTAAAAGTGGGGGGGGGGGGGGGGGGTGGTGTGGCATTGTTAATCAAGGAGAGTATTACAGCGACAGAAAGGACGTTTGAGGACTCGTCTACTGAGGTAGTATGGGCCAAGGTTAGAAACAGGAGAGGTGAGGTCACCCTGTTGGGAGTCTTTTATAGACCTCCGAATAGTTCCAGAGATGTAGAGGAAAGGATAGCGAAGATGATTCTCGACAGGGGCGAGAGTAACAGGGTAGTTGTTATGGGGGACTTTAACTTTCCAAATATTGACTGGAAATACTATAGTTCGAGTACTTTAGATGGGTCAGTTTTTGTCCAGTGTGTGCAGGAGGGTTTTCTGACACAGTATGTAGACAGACCAACCAGGGGTGATGCCACATTGGATTTGGTACTGGGAAATGAACCCGGCCAGGTGTTCGATTTAGATGTAGGTGAGCACTTTGGTGATAGTGATCACAATTCGGTTAGGTTTACCTTAGCGATGGGCAGGGACAGGTATATCCCGCAGGGCAAGAATTATAGCTGGGGGAAAGGAAATTATGATGCGATTAGGCAAGATTTAGGATGCGTAGGATGGGGAAGGAAACTGCAGGGGATGGGCACAATCGAAATGTGGAGCTTATTCAAGGAGCAGCTACTGCGTGTCCTTGATAAGTATGTACCTGTGAGGCAGGGAGGAAGTTGTCGAGCGAGGGAGCCGTGGTTTACTAAAGAAGTTGAAGCGCTTGTCAAGAGGAAGAAGAAGGCTTATGTTAGGATGAGACGTGAAGGCTCAGTTAGGGCGCTTGAGAGTTACAAGCTAGCCAGGAAGGATCTAAAGGGAGAGCTAAGAAGAGCGAGGAGAGGACACGAGAAGTCATTGGCGGATAGGATCAGGGAAAACCCTAAGGCTTTCTATAGGTATATCAGGAATAAACGAATGACTAGAGTTAGATTAGGGCCAATCAAGGATAGTAGTGGGAGGTTGTGTGTGGAATCAGAGGAGATAGGGGAAGTGTTAAATGAATATTTTGCGTCAGTATTTACAGTAGAGAAAGAAAATGTTGTCGAGGAGAATACTGAGATTCAGACTACTAGGCTAGATGGGATTGAGGTTCACAAGGAGGAGGTGTTGGCAATTTTGGAAAGTGTGAAAATAGATAAGTCCCCTGGGCCAGATGGGATTTATCCTAGGATTCTCTGGGAAACACTTCCGGGATCCACCCCTTTAAATACGGAAACACTTCTGGGATCCACCCCTTTAAATACGGATACACTTCCGGGATCCACCCCTTTAAATACGGATACACTTCCGGGATCCACCCCATTAAATACTGAAACATTTCCGGGATCCACCCCTTTAAATACGGATACACTTCCGGGATCCACCCCTTTAAATACTGATACACTTCCGGGATCCACCCCTTTAAATACGGATACACTTCCGGGATCCACCCCTTTAAATACTGATACACTTCCGGGATCCACCCCTTTAAATACTGATACATTTCCGGGATCCACCCCATTAAATACTGAAACATTTCTGGGATCCACCCCTTTAAATACGGATACACTTCCGGGATCCACCCCTTTAAATACAGATACACTTCCGGGATCCACCCCTTTAAATACTGAAACACTTCCGGGATCCACCCCTTTAAATACAGATACACTTCCGGGATCCACCCCTTTAAATACTGAAACACTTCCGGGATCCACCCCATTAAATACTGAAACATTTCTGGGATCCACCCCTTTAAATACTGAAACACTTCCAGGATCCACCCCTTTAAATACTGAAACATTTCTGGGATCCACCCCATTAAATACTGAAACATTTCCGGGATCCACCCCTTTAAATACGGATACACTTCCGGGATCCACCCCTTTAAATACGGATACACTTCCGGGATCCACCCCTTTAAATACGGATACACTTCCGGGATCCACCCCTTTAAATACTGATACACTTCCGGGATCCACCCCTTTAAATACTGATACATTTCCGGGATCCACCCCTTTAAATACGGATACACTTCCGGGATCCACCCCTTTAAATACGGATACACTTCCGGGATCCACCCCTTTAAATACTGATACACTTCCGGGATCCACCCCTTTAAATACTGATACACTTCCAGGATCCACCCCTTTAAATACTGAAACATTTCTGGGATCCACCCCATTAAATACTGAAACATTTCCGGGATCCACCCCTTTAAATACGGATACACTTCCGGGATCCACCCCTTTAAATACGGATACACTTCCGGGATCCACCCCTTTAAATACGGATACACTTCCGGGATCCACCCCTTTAAATACTGATACACTTCCGGGATCCACCCCTTTAAATACTGATACATTTCCGGGATCCACCCCATTAAATACTGAAACATTTCTGGGATCCACCCCTTTAAATACGGATACACTTCCGGGATCCACCCCTTTAAATACAGATACACTTCCGGGATCCACCCCTTTAAATACTGAAACACTTCCGGGATCCACCCCTTTAAATACAGATACACTTCCGGGATCCACCCCTTTAAATACTGAAACACTTCCGGGATCCACCCCATTAAATACTGAAACATTTCTGGGATCCACCCCTTTAAATACTGAAACACTTCCAGGATCCACCCCTTTAAATACTGAAACATTTCTGGGATCCACCCCATTAAATACTGAAACATTTCTGGGATCCACCCCTTTAAATACAGATACACTTCCGGGATCCACCCCTTTAAATACTGAAACATTTCTGGGATCCACCCCTTTAAATACTGATACACTTCCGGGATCCACCCCTTTAAATACTGATACATTTCCGGGATCCACCCCATTAAATACTGAAACATTTCTGGGATCCACCCCTTTAAATACGGATACACTTCCGGGATCCACCCCTTTAAATACAGATACACTTCCGGGATCCACCCCTTTAAATACTGAAACACTTCCGGGATCCACCCCTTTAAATACAGATACACTTCCGGGATCCACCCCTTTAAATACTGAAACACTTCCGGGATCCACCCCATTAAATACTGAAACATTTCTGGGATCCACCCCTTTAAATACTGAAACACTTCCAGGATCCACCCCTTTAAATACTGAAACATTTCTGGGATCCACCCCATTAAATACTGAAACATTTCCGGGATCCACCCCTTTAAATACGGATACACTTCCGGGATCCACCCCTTTAAATACGGATACACTTCCGGGATCCACCCCTTTAAATACGGATACACTTCCGGGATCCACCCCTTTAAATACTGATACACTTCCGGGATCCACCCCTTTAAATACTGATACATTTCCGGGATCCACCCCTTTAAATACGGATACACTTCCGGGATCCACCCCTTTAAATACGGATACACTTCCGGGATCCACCCCTTTAAATACTGATACACTTCCGGGATCCACCCCTTTAAATACTGATACACTTCCAGGATCCACCCCTTTAAATACTGAAACATTTCTGGGATCCACCCCATTAAATACTGAAACATTTCCGGGATCCACCCCTTTAAATACGGATACACTTCCGGGATCCACCCCTTTAAATACGGATACACTTCCGGGATCCACCCCTTTAAATACGGATACACTTCCGGGATCCACCCCTTTAAATACTGATACACTTCCGGGATCCACCCCTTTAAATACTGATACATTTCCGGGATCCACCCCATTAAATACTGAAACATTTCTGGGATCCACCCCTTTAAATACGGATACACTTCCGGGATCCACCCCTTTAAATACAGATACACTTCCGGGATCCACCCCTTTAAATACTGAAACACTTCCGGGATCCACCCCTTTAAATACAGATACACTTCCGGGATCCACCCCTTTAAATACTGAAACACTTCCGGGATCCACCCCATTAAATACTGAAACATTTCTGGGATCCACCCCTTTAAATACTGAAACACTTCCAGGATCCACCCCTTTAAATACTGAAACATTTCTGGGATCCACCCCATTAAATACTGAAACATTTCTGGGATCCACCCCTTTAAATACAGATACACTTCCGGGATCCACCCCTTTAAATACTGAAACACTTCCGGGATCCACCCCATTAAATACTGAAACATTTCTGGGATCCACCCCATTAAATACTGAAACATTTCTGGGATCCACCCCTTTAAATACTGAAACACTTCCAGGATCCACCCCTTTAAATACTGATACACCTCCGGGATCCACCCCTTTAAATACTGAAACACTTCCAGGATCCACCCCTTTAAATACAGATACACTTCTGGGATCCACCCCTTTAAATACGGATACACTTCCGGGATCCACCCCTTTAAATACTGAAACACTTCCGGGATCCACCCCATTAAATACTGAAACATTTCTGGGATCCACCCCATTAAATACTGAAACATTTCTGGGATCCACCCCTTTAAATACTGAAACACTTCCAGGATCCACCCCTTTAAATACTGATACACCTCCGGGATCCACCCCTTTAAATACTGAAACATTTCTGGGATCCACCCCTTTAAATACTGATACACTTCCGGGATCCACCCCTTTAAATACGGATACACCTCTGGGATCCACCCCTTTAAATACTGAAACACTTCTGGGATCCCTTTAAATACTGATACACGTCCGGGAACCACCCCTTTAAATACTGATACACTTCCGGGATCCACCCCTTTAAATACTGATACACTTCCGGGATCCACCCCTTTAAATACGGATACACTTCCGGGATCCACCCCTTTAAATACTGAAACACTTCCGGGATCCACCCCTTTACATACGGATACACTTCCGGGATCCACCCCTTTAAATACGGATACACTTCCGGGATCCCACCCCTTTAAATACTGATACACTTCCGGGATCCACCCCTTTAAATAATGAAACACCTGGGATCCACCCCTTTAAATAATGAAACACTTCCGGGATCCCACCCCTTTAAATACGGATACACTTCCGGGATCCCACCCCTTTAAATACTGATACACTTCCGGGATCCACCCCTTTAAATAATGAAACACTTCTGGGATCCACCCCTTTAAATACTGAAACACTTCCGGGATCCACCCCTTTAAATACTGAAACACTTCCGGGATCCACCCCTTTAAATACTGATACTCTTCTGGGATCCCTCTAAATACTGATACATTTCTGGGATCCACCCCTTTAAATACGGATACACTTCCGGGATCCACCCCTTTAAATACTGACACAATTCCAGGATCCCTTTAAATACGGATACACTTCCGGGATCCACCCCTTTAAATACGGATACACTTCCGGGATCCACCCCTTTAAATACGGATACACGTCCGGGATCCACCCCTTTAAATACTGATACACTTCCGGGATCCACCCCTTTAAATACGGATACACGTCCGGGATCCACCCCTTTAAATACTGACACAATTCCAGGATCCCTTTAAATACTGATACACTTCTGGGATCCACCCCTTTAAATACTGAAACACTTCTGGGACCCCTTTAAATACTGACACACTTCCGGGATCCACCCCTTTAAATACTGACACACCTCTGGGACCCCGCTAAATACTGACACACTTCCGGGATCCACCCCTTTAAATACTGACACAATTCCAGGATCCCTTTAAATACTAATACAGTTGGTTAAATGGAGAATTGTACTACAAATTCCTCCTCGTTATATCCTGCCTCTCTGCAATGGGAGCTCGTAATCTCCTCTAATGAAAGTGTGTTGCAGTTACCAACTGATATTTTCTTTGTGATTATAGAATATTGCAGAACTGCACAGTTTTCAGGGCACGATAGTAAGATGGTATGGGATTAAAAGGGGTAGTATTAACGGAGCAGTATTAACATGTGCAGTTCTAACTGATCTAATTTGAACAGGTGGGGCATTAAGAGGCATCATAGTTTTGCAGGTGAATGCATACTGGCAAGACACTGAATGTGAGTCTGACTGAGCAATGTATCTGGGCAAGGATTCTCACTTGGGATGAGGTTACAGAGAAACCAAACGAAGGGGCTGAGCCTGCAGAGTTGGACAGCAGCAAGTGGGCACAGTAAATTCGAGAGAATTGGCCAGGTGAGGCTAGGTTTGGGTTCTAAAAGCCTGCAGATTGTAAGAAGAGGGGAACAATGACCAGGAGGAATTGCAGTTATGAGCTTTTGGGAGAAGGGTTTGGAGTAGGAATGGATCTTTATTTTAATACATTGATGAGACAGCGAGATGTGCAGAGTGTGGAGGGATGTTAAACACAATCCGCAGGCAGGACAGGGAGATTGACAAACACAGGAGCAGGAGGAGCCCAATCAGCCCCTTGAGCCTGTTCACTATTCAGTTCGATTACTGCTGATCTGTCGCTCAGCTCTATTTACCCCACTTTGCTCCATATCCCTTGATACCCTTACCCAGCAACATCGATTCATCTCAGTCAAGAAAATTTTAATTGACCCCCAGCTTCATCAGTGACCTTTCCTCCAAAATAAGGTCAGAAGTGGGATGTTCGCTGATGATTGCCCAGAGTTCAGTAACATTTGCAACTCCTCAGATACTGAATCAGTCCATACCCACATGTAGTTAAGAGCTGGATGGCATTCAATTGTGGGCTGATAAGTGGCAAGTAACATTCACGCCACACACGTGCCAGGCAATGACCATTTCAAACAAGAGAGAGAGAATCTAACTGTTATGTATTAAGAGATAAAACTAACATGAGGTCTTAACTGGGAGCAGCCATGTTGGAAACTTTATTTACACCTCCCAAGAGAGGCAGTATACAAAAGATTATACAATATACTACACTAACCATCTCCCCTTGACATTCAACGGCATTACCATTGCTGAACCCCCATCAACATCCCTAGGTTACCATTGACTAGAACTTTACTGGAGTAGCCATATAAATACCGTGGTTACAAGAGCAGGTCAGAGGCTGTGATTTCTGCAGCAAGTAACTCACCTCCTGACTCCCCAAAGCCTGTTCACCATCTACAAGGGAATATTCTCCACTTGCCTGGATGGGTGCAGCTCCAACAACACTCAAGAAGCTCGACACCATCCAGGACAAAGTAGCCCGTTTGATTGGCACCCCATCTACAAACATTCACTCCCTCACTCACTGATGCACAGTGGCGGCAGTGTGTACCATCTACAAGATGCACTGCAGCAATGCACCAAGGCTCCTTCGACAGCACCTTCCAAACCCATGACCTCTACCAAGAAGGACGAGGGCAGCAAATACATGGGAACACCACCACCTGCAAGTTCCCCTCCAAGTCACACACCATCCTGACTTGGAACTATATCGCCGTTCCTTCACTGTCACTGGGTCAAAATCCTGGAACTCCCTTCCTAACAGCACTGTGGGTGTACCTACCCCACACGGACTGCAGCGGTTCAAGAAGGCAGCTCACCACCACCTTCTCAAGGGCAATTGGGGATGGGCAGTAAATGCTGACCTTGCTCACATCCCATGTGGGAATAAAAATACCCTTTTTTTTGAGAGTTCCTGATATCAATGACCCTTTACGTGAACACATGCTTTCTGACATCACCTTAATCAACCTAGCTCTAATTTTAAGGTTGAGCCCTCTGGTTCTGGATGAGCCTATCAAATATCTTTAGTATGTTAAATAACTCAATTAGATCTCTGAATGATCTGCTAAACTCAAGGGAATACAAGCCAAGTTTATGCAACTGGACCTCGTAATTAACTCTTTAAAATCTGGGACAGTCTGACAGGAAATGTAATGGTTCTTGGCAGTCTGCTGCTGCCAATATAAATACAATTAAGGTTTGTGTGCTTACACCGATCAACAGGATAGCTTGTCTCATACTAAAAACCTGAACTAAATTGTACCTAATGTTGTGGAAAATTACTTTGAAATTGCTTTCTCAGAACTGTATTCCACTTAAGGCTGCTTTTGGAGAGAAGGAAAAGAATACTGCAGTCACCAGGAATGCCAGAGCACAAACAGCAGGCGGGATTTGCGGATTTGCTCAGTATAAAACCAGATCAAACTTTGTCCAGTTCCCCAATTGTGTAAAATATAATGGACAGTGTGCTGAAATAGCACAGAGAGTGATCCTGCCAAGACCCTCATTCCAGATATGCCTGCTTAGAGCTGCATCATCACTTTGTGATGTTTGTTATTACAGACACGCAGGGTGACAGCCCTGAAGCCCAGCAGCATAATGGAGCCTTTTATATCACTAACACTTATCACACCTGTCCTGGGAGTGTTTGATGGGGACAGTGTAGAGGGAGATTTACTCTGTATCTAACCCCCGTGCTGTACCTGTCCTGGGAGTGTTTGATGGGGACAGTGTAGAGGGAGATTTACTCTGTATCTAACCCCGTGCTGTACCTGTCCTGGGAGTGTTTGATGGGGACAGTGTAGAGGGAGATTTACTCTGTATCTAACCCCGTGCTGTACCTGTCCTGGGAGTGTTTGATGGGGACAGTGTAGAGGGAGATTTACTCTGTATCTAACCCCCGTGCTGTACCTGTCCTGAGAGTGTTTGATGGGGACAGTGTAGATGGAGCTTTACTCTGTATCTAACCCCCGTGCTGTACCTGTCCTGGGAGTGTTTGATGGGGACAGTGTAGAGGGAGATTTACTCTGTATCTAACCCCGTGCTGTACCTGTCCTGGAAGTACTTAGTTTAGAGATACAGCACTGAAACAGGCCCTTCGGCCCACCGAGTCTGTGCCGACCATCAACCACCCATTTATACTAATCCTACACTAATCCCATATTCCTACCACATCCCCACCTGTCCCTATATTTCCCGACCACCTACCTACATTAGGGGCAATTGCTAATGACTAATTTACCTATCAACCTGCAAGTCTTTGGCATGTGGGAGGAAACCGGAGCACCCGGAGAAAACCCACGCAAACACAGGGAGAACTTGCAAACTCCACACAGGCAGTACCCAGAATTGAACCCGGGTCACTGGGGCTGTGAGGCTGCGATGCTAACCACTGCACCACTGTGCCTGCTTTGATGGGACAATGTAGAGGGAGCTGCAGAGCTAGTCAATGAAATGGTTGTAATTTTCCAAAATTCCCTGGATTCTGGAAAGGTCCCATCAGTTTGGAAAATAGCAAATATAACTCCTCTATTCAAAAAAGGAGGGAGACAGAAAGCAGGAAACTACAGGCCAATTAGCTTAACATCTGTCACAGGTAAAATGCTAGAATCTATTATTAAGGAAGTAATAGCAGGACATTTAGAAAATCATAATGGGATCAGGCAGAGTAAACACGGTTTTGTGAAAGGGAAATCATGTTTTACTAATTTATTAGAGTCCTTTGAGGAAGTAACAAGCAAAGTGGATAAAGGGGAACCTGTAAATGTATTGTACTTGGATTTCCAAAAGGCATTCCACAAAGTGCCACATCAAAGGTTCCTACACAAAATAAGAGCTCATGGTGTAGGGGCTAAAATATTAGTATGGATAAAGGATTGGTTAACTAACAGGAAGCAGAGAGTTGGGATAAATGGGTTATCTTTGGGTTGGCCAGCTGTAACTAGTGGAGTGCCACAGGGATCTGTGCTGGGGTCTCAACTATTTACAATTTATATCAATGACTTGGATGAAGGGACCGAGTGTATGGTTGCTAAATTTTATGATGACACAAAGGTAGGTAGGAGAGTAAGTTGTGAAGAGGACATGAGTCTGCAAAGGGATATAGATAGGTTAAGTGAGTGGGCAAAGATTTGGTAGATGGAGTATAATGTGGGAAAATGTGAACATGTCCACTTTAGCAGGAGGAATAGAAAAGCAGGATATTACTTGAATGGAGCACCGACACCCGGAGTGAGAGACACTGAGAACACTGACACCCAGAGTGAGAGACACCGGGACTGATCACTGACACCCAGAGTGAGAGACACCGGGACTGATCACCGACACCCAGAGTGAGAGACACCGGGACTGATCACCGACACCCAGAGTGAGAGACACCGGGACTGATCACCAACACCCAGAGTGAGAGACACCGGGACTGATCACCGACACCCAGAGTGAGAGACACTGGGACTGATCACCGACACCCAGAGTGAGAGACACCGGGACTGATCACCAACACCCAGAGTGAGAGACACTGGGACTGATCACCGACACCCAGAGTGAGAGACACCGGGACTGATCACCGACACCCAGAGTGAGAGACACCGGGACTGATCACCGACACCCAGAGTGAGAGACACCGGGACTGATCACCGACACCCAGAGTGAGAGACACCGGGACTGATCACTGACACCCAGAGTGAGAGACACCGGGACTGATCACTGACACCCAGAGTGAGAGACACTGGGACTGATCACCGACACCCAGAGTGAGAGACACCGGGACTGATCACCAACACCCAGAGTGAGAGACACCGGGACTGATCACCGACACCCAGAGTGAGAGACACCGGGACTGATCACCGACACCCAGAGTGAGAGACACTGGGACTGATCACCGACACCCAGAGTGAGAGACACTGAGAACTATGACACCCAGAGTGAGAGACACTGAGAACACCGACACCCAGAGTGAGAGACACCGGGACTGAGCACCGACACCCAGAGTGAGAGACACCGGGACTGATCACCGACACCCAGAGTGAGAGACACCGGGACTGATCACCGACACCCAGAGTGAGAGACACCGGGATTGATCACCGACACCCAGAGTGAGAGACACCGGGACTGATCACCGACACCCAGAGTGAGAGACACCGGGACTGATCACCGACACCCAGAGTGAGAGACACCGGGACTGAGCACCGACACCCAGAGTGAGAGACACCGGGACTGATCACCGACACCCAGAGTGAGAGACACCGGGACTGATCACCGACACCCAGAGTGAGAGACACCAGGACTGAGCACCGACACCCAGAGTGAGAGACACCGGGACTGATCACCGACACCCAGAGTGAGAGACACCGGGACTGATCACCGACACCCGGAGTGAGAGACACCGACTGATCAACGACACCCAGAGTGAGAGACACCGGGACTGATCACCGACACCCAGAGTGAGAGACACCGGGACTGAGCACCGACACCCAGAGTGAGAGACACCGAGTAACACCGACACCCAGAGTGTGAGGCGTGAGCTGCAGACAGCCGGAGTTAACCTGGATCAGTACCGACACCCAAAGTGAGCCTGGGGTCCGCAGCATGTACCAGTGATTCTCCACTGATTACGATTCTGCTTCTCGCTGCATGTGGGACCCAGTTATTATTCACCATAAGGCGGAAACTGGGAAGATGTTTCATCTTGCGGGAGAGACTAGAACTAGGGGACACAGTTTAAAAATAAGTGGTCTCCCAATTAAAGCGGAGGTGAGGAGACATTTTTTTTCTCGTTTATCTGTGGAATTCTCTTCCCCAGAGAGCAGTGGAGGCTGGGCCATTGAATATTTGTAAGGCTGAGTTAGATAGATTTGTGATTGACGAGGGAGTCAAAGGGACTGGGGGTTAGGCAGGAAAGTAGATTTGAGGCCACAATCAGATCAGTCATGACCTTATCAAATGGCGAAGGAGGATTGAGGAGGAAAGTGACCTACTCATTCTCCTAATTTGTATGTTCATGTGTTCTTAGGTCCCGGACCAGGTGGACGTTTCCTGGATGGACCGGCCAGGGACTGTGTAGGACTGGGCGGGGTGGATCATGTGGGCCTGCATGAAGCCCAAGCGGGTAGACATAGCCTGGGAAAAGATCTTATAATCTGTGCTGAGGAGGGAGATCGGGTGCCACTTCTTAAGCAGACGGAGATCACCCTGCTTTGGCAGCAGGACGATGACCGCCTAGCAACAAGAGAGGGACATCTCCCTGGTTGTCAGACTTTTCCCCCAGGACCCACACATAATTGCTCCCCAGGACATCCCAGAATGCCGAGGAACTCCACGATTAGCCCGTGCAGCCCCAGGGATTTGCCCCTTAAGAACTGGTGGAGGGCACCGTTCAGCTCCACCAACGATAGCGGAGCCTCCAGTCATGGCTGAAAGATAGGTGTAGGAAAAATGGGTTTTGATTCACGGGGCACTGGCACCAGTACTGGGGAAAGAGAGAGCTGTACCATTGGGATGGTCTTCATCTGAACCATGCTGGGACCAGTGTACTGGCGAGTTGTATAACTAGGGTGGTAAAGAAGGCTTTAAACTAAATAGTGAGAGCGAGGGATCATGTGAGAGGAAGATATGATAAATTAAAGAGAAATGACAAGGCAAGACAGCAAGGTAGCAATAGGGAAATAATCAGAGTGTGGCAGGAAGAGACAGAATGTACAAAATGAAGAGTGTGCAAGCGGCTAAGGCTAGGAGGTTGCGTAAAGAGTAAAAAGGCAGAAATAAAGGCTCTGTATTTGAATGCGCGTAGCATTCGTAACAAAACAAATGAATTGACAGCTCAAATAGAAATAAATATGTATGATCTGATAGCCATTACAGAGACATGGCTACATGATGATAAAGGCAACAATCTTCAGCCAGAAGTGCCAAATTGATGATCCATCTTGGCCTCCTCCTGAAGTCCCCAGCATCACAGATGCCAGACTTCAGCCAATCCGATTCACTCCACCTGATATCAAGAAACAACTGAAGGCACTGGATACTGCAAAGGCTATGGGCCCTGACAATATTCCAGCAATAGAACTGAAGACTTGTGCTCCAGAACTAGCCGCGCCCCTAGCCAAGCTGTTCCAGTACAGCTACAACACTGGCATCTACCAGGCAATGTGGAAAATTGCCCAGGTATGTCCTGTACACAAAAAGCAGGACAAATCCAACCCGGCCAACTACCGCCCCATCAGTCTACTCTCAATCATCAGTAAAGTGATGGAAGATGTCGTGGACAGTGCTATCAAGCGGCACTTGCTTTGCAATAACCTGCTCAGTGATGCTCAGTTTGGGTTCCGCCAGGGCCACTCAGCCCCTGACCTCATTACAGCCTTGGTTCAAAACTGGACATACGAACATACGAATTAGTAGCAGGAGTAGGCCACTCAGCCCTTCGAGCCTGCTCCGTCATTCAATAAGTTCATGGCTGAACTGATTACTCCACATTACCACCTACCCCCGATAACCTTTCACCCCCTTCCTTATCAAGAATCTATCTACCTCTGCCTTAAAAATATTCAAAGACTCTGCTTCCACCACCTTTTGAAGAAGAGAATTCCAAAGACTCATGACCCTCTGAGAGAAAATATTTCTCCTCATCTCTGTCTTAAATGGGCGACCCCTTATTTTTAAACAGTGATCCCTCGTTCTAGATTCTCCCACAAGGGGAAACATCCTTTCCACATCCACCCTGTCAAGACCCCTCAGGATCGTAGATGTTTCAATCAAGTCGCCTCTTACTCTTCAAAACTCCAGCGGATACAAGCCTAGCCTGTCCAACCTTTCCTCGTAAGACAACCCGCCCATTCCAGATATTAGTCTAGTAAACCTTCTCTGAACTGCTTCCAACGCATTTACATGCTTTCTTAAATAAGAAGACCAATACTATACACAATACTCCAGATGTGGTCTCACCAATGACCGGTATAACTGAAACATAAATTCCCTACTTTTGTATTCAATTTCTCTCATGATAAACTATAACATTCTATTAGCTTTCCTAATTACATGCTGTACCTGCATACTAACCTTTTGCGATTCATGCACTAGGACACCCAGATCCCTCTGCATCTCAGAGCTCTGCAATCTCTCACCATTTAAATAATATGCTTCTTTTTTATTTTTCCTGCCAAAGTGGACAATTTCACACTTTCCCATATTATAATCCATTTGCCAGATCTTTGCCCACTCACTTAACCTATCCATATCCCTTTGTAGTCTCCTTATGTCCTTTTCACAACTTACTTTCCTCCCTATCTATGTGTCATCAGCAAATTTAGCAACGTACCGTCGGTCCCTTCAGCTAAGTTATTTATATAAATTGTACAAATTTGAAGCCCCAGCACTGATCCCTGGAGCACACCACTTGTTACATCTTGCCAACCAGAAAATGACCCATTTATGCCTACTCTCTGTTTCCTGTTAGCTAGCCAATCTTCTATCCATGTCAATATGTTACCCCCTACACCATGAGCTTTTATTTTCTACAATAACCTTTGATGTGGCACCTTATCAAATACCTTCCAGAAATCTAAGTACAATACATCTACTGGTTCCCTTTATCCACAGCACATGTAACTCCCTCAAAGAACTCCAATAGATTGGTTAAACATGATTTCCCTTTCACAAAACTATGTTGACTCTGCCTAATTACCCTGAAGTTTTCTAAATGCCCCGCTATAAAGTCTTTAATAATAGCTTCTAACATTTTCCCTAAGACAGATGTTAAGCTAACTAGCTTGTAATTTCCTGCTTTCTGTCTCCCTCCCTTTTTGAAAAAGGAGTTACATTCACTATTTTCCAATCTAACGGAACCTTCCCCAAATCTAGGTAATTTTGGAAAATTAAAACTAACACATCAACTATCTCACTAGCCACTTCTTTTAACACCCTGGAGTGAAGTCCATCAGGACCCGGGGTCTTGTCAGCCCACAGCTCCACCAATTTGTTCAGTACCTCTTCCCTGGTGAGTGTAATTTTCTTGAGTTCCTCCCTCCTTTCCATTTCCTGACTTACAGCTAATACTGGGATGTTACTTGTATCCTCAATAGTGAAGACCGATGCAAAATATCTGTTCAATTCATCTGCCATCACCTTATTATCCATTATTAATTCCCCAGACTCACTTTCTATAGGACCAACGCTCACTTTGTTAACTTTTCTTTTTTAAATATCTATAGAAACTCTTACTATCTGTCTTTATATTTCTAGCTAGCTTTCTCTCATACTCTAATTTTACCTTCCTTATCAATCTTTTAGTCATTCTTTGCTGTTTTTTATATTCTGTCCAATCTTCTGACCTGCCAGCCATCTTTGCACAATTATAGGCTTTTTCTTTAAGTTTGTTACTATCTTTAACTGTTTTAGTTAACCGCGGATGGCGGGTCCTACCCTTGGAATTTTTCCTTTTAGTTGAAATGTTTCTATTCTGTGTATTCTGAAATATCCCCTTAAATGTCTGTCACTGCATCTCTATTGACCTATCCCTTAACTTGATTTGCCAGTTCACTTTAGCTAGCTCTGCTTTCATTCCCTCATAATTGCCCTTATTTAAGTTTAAAATACTAGTCTTGGACCCACTCTTCTCTCCCTCAAACTGAATGTAAAATTCAATCATATTATGATCGCTGCTATCTAGGGGCGCCTTAACTATGAGGTCATTAATTAATCCTATCTCGTCGCACAATACCAGGTCTAGTATAGCCTGCTCTCTGGTTG
Organism: Heterodontus francisci; assembly: GCF_036365525.1. Classification (NCBI taxonomy): domain Eukaryota; kingdom Metazoa; phylum Chordata; class Chondrichthyes; order Heterodontiformes; family Heterodontidae; genus Heterodontus; species Heterodontus francisci. Next base: position 4,561,327 of record NC_090387.1, on the reverse strand, counting down.
GCTCCAGAATGTATTGTTCCAAGAAATTATCCCAAAAACATTCTGTGTACTCTACATCTAGGCTACCTCTGCCCATCTGATTTTTCCAGTCTATATGTCGGTTAAAATCTCTCATAATTATCGCTGTACCTTTCTGACAAGCTGCAATTATTTCTTCCTTTATATCCCGTCCTACAGTATGGTTAATGTTAGGTGGCCTGTACACCACTCCCACAAGTGACTTCTTGCCTTTATGATTTCTCATCTCTACCCAAACTGGTTTCCTGAACTTTAGTTATCCCTCTCTATTGCGCTAATTCCATCATTAATTAACAGAGCTACCCCTCCACCTTTTCCTAGTTTCCTGTCCTTCCTAAATGCCATGTACCCTTCAATATTCAGGTCCCAATCTATGTCGTCCTGTAGCCATGTCTCTATAACGGCTATAATCTCTAGCCTTATCTGTTGATTTACTCTTAGATTTGTACGCTCTGTCCCTTCCTGTCACGGTCTGGTTATCATTTCCCATATTAATACCTTTCTCTCATGCCTTGTCTCTACTCCTTGATTTACCATATCTTCCCAAATTTGATCCCCTGCCCCCACTATTCAGACAAAAGAGCTGAACTCAAGAGGTGAGGCGAGAGTGACTGCCCTTCACATCAAGGCAGCATTTGACCAAGTATGGCATCAAGGAGCCCTAGCAAAACTGGAGTCAATGGGAATCAGGGGGAAAACCCTCCACTGGCTGGAGTCATACCTAGTGCAAAGGAAGATGGCTGTGTTTGTTGCAGGTCAATCATCTGAGCTCCAGGACATCACTGCAGGAGTTCCTCAGAACCATCTTCAGCTGCTTCATCAATGACCTTCCTTCAATCATAAGGTCAGAAGTGGGGATGTTCATTGATAATTGCATAATGTTCAGCACCATTTGTGACTCCTCAGATACTGAAGCAGTCCGTGTAAAAATGCAGCAAGAACTGGACAATATCCAGGCTTGGTAGGTGGCAAGTAACATTCGTGCCACACAAGTGCCAGGCAATGACCATCTCCAACAAGAGAGAATCTAACCATCTCCCCTTGATGTTTAATGGCATTACCATCACTGAATCCCCCACTATCAACATCCTGGGGGATGTTTGCCACATAAATACTGCAGCTACAAGAGCTGGTAATTTTGTGGTGAGTAACTCACCTCCTGACTCCCCAAAGCCTGTCCACCATCTACAAGGCACAAGTCAGGAGTGTGATGGAATACTCTCCACTTGCCTGGATGGGTGCAGCTCCAACAACACTCAAGAAGCTCGACACCATCCAGGACAAAGCAGCCCGCTTGATTGGCACCCCATCCACAAACATTCACTTCCTCCACCACCGACGCACAGTGGCAGCAGTGTGTACCATCTACAAGATGCACTGCAGCAACGCACCAAGGCTCCTTAGACAGCACCTTCCAAACCCATGACCTCTACCAACTGGAAGGACAAGGGCAGCAAATGCATGGGAACACCACCACCTGCAAGTTCCCCTCCAAGTTACACACCATCCTGACTTGGAACTATATCGTCGTTCCTTCACTGTCACTGGGTCAAAATCCTGGAACTCCCTTCCTAACAGCACTGTGGGTGTACCTACCCCACACGGACTGCAGTGGTTCAAGAAGGCAGCTCACCACCACCTTCTCAAGGGCAATTAGAGATGGGCAATAAATTCTGACCTAGCCAGCAACACCTACATCCCATGAATGAATAAAAAAAAAGGCTGGGACCTGAATATTCAAAGCTACATGACATTTCAGATGAATAGGAAACTTGGAAAAGGTGGAGGGGTAGCTCTGTTAATTAAGGATGACATTAGCACAATAGAGAGAGGTGACCTTAGTTCTAAAAATCAAGATGTAGCATCAGTTTGGGTCGAGATAAGAAATAATCAAGGTAGAAAGTCACTTGTGGGAGTAGTTTATACACCCCCCCCCGCCCCCAACAGTAACCACACTGTTGGGCAGGGTATATAGGAAGAAACATTGGGGGCTTGTGAGAAAGGTACGGCAATTATAATGGGTGATTTAAATCTACAGATAGATTGGACGAATCTGATTGGCAAAGGTAGCCTGGAAGATGAGTTCATGGAGTGTTTTCAGGACAGTTTCTTACAGGATCACATTCTAGACCAGGGTTGTTCAACGTACGGCCCGTGGGCCAGGATCTGGCCCGCCAAATGTTTCCATCCATCCTGCAGATGTAAACTGTTCCCCGTGCAATTCCTCGTCCTCACTGTGACGACAGATGAGATATTTCCCTTTGTCAGACTGGCTTTTAAACTATTGCACAGTTTCACAGCTGATAGCTGCTGACAACGCGAACAGCTGTTTTCCAACAGTTTCTGACTTTTTTTTTAAAGCCCGCTGGAAAACCCTGAGTTTGTTGGGAAACAGCTGTTCCCAATGTCAGCAGCTGTCAGCTGTGAAACTGACAGCGATCTTTTTTAAAAGAACGGACCAACCATCTGCTGAGTGTTCCACTCTCTGAAACTGTGTGAGAGAGAGGGGGGAACAGAGAGAGGGATGGGGGGGGAGGGGTGGTGGATAGAGAGAGAGAGGGCAGAGAGGCAGAGAGGGGGACGGAGAGACGGGAGTACGGAGAGACGGGGGACGGAGAGAGCACGGGCAACACTGAGCGAGGAACCGGGAACACTGAGCAGGGAAAGGGGAACACTGAGCAGGGAGCAGGGCACACTGGAGACACGGGGAGTGAAGAGCGAGTTGGGGGAAAGATACAGAGGGTGGAGAGGGACTGGGGTGGGGGGAGAAGGAGACAGATGGGGGGGGAAAGGGAGTCAGTGAGAGAGAGACAAATAGACGGGCAGAGAGAGAGAGACAGATAGAAAGGGGAGAAAGGGGGGTGAGGGAGTCAAAGCGTCATTTACTTATGGCACAGAAGGAGGCCATTTTGGTCCATTGAGCCCATGCCAGCTCTCCACGGAGCTATGCAGTCAGTCCCACTCCCCGACTCGATCCCTGTGGCCCTGCAAGTCTATTTCTCTCAGGTGGCCATTCATCTTCCTCCTGATGTCATTGATCATCTCCACTTCCACCACCTTTGTGGGCAATGAGTTCCAGGTCATTAACACCCGCTGTGTATAAAAGTGCTTCCTCATGCTCACCCTACATCTTTTCAAAAAACTTTCAATTTGTGTCCCCTAGTCCTAGAGGGGGGAGGAAGGAAGAGGGAATGAGACACACACACACACACACAGCACGGGGAGAGGGGGGAGAGAGATAACCATCTCTCCTGACAGATGGACATCTCTCCAGAATACTCTGCATCACTACATCAAGTGTGCGTGGAGAGATCAACTACTTATTATAGCAAAAACAATGTCAGGTACCTCACTAAATCTGTTTTCAATATAGTTACAAGAAAATAAATCAATAAATAAGTCTTCTCATTTAAAGCTTCCTCACAAAAATGCACGTTATTTGCTCACCTCCCCTCCCCTCCCTGGGCCGAGCAAAAATCGTAATGTGGCCCTAGAATTATAGAAAGTTTAAGGCACAGAAAGAGGCCATTTGGCCCATCGTATCTGTGCCGGCTGAAAAACGATCCACCCATTCTAATCCCACCTTCCAGCATTTGGTCCGTAGCTCTGCAGATTACGGCACTGGAGGGGCATATCCAAACTCCTTTTGAATGAGTTGAGGGTCTCTGCCTCAACCACCCTTTCAGGCAGTGAGTTCCAGACCATCACCACCCTCATCTCCCCTCTAATCTTTCTACCAATCACTTTAAATCTATGCCCCCTAGTCACTGACCTCTCTGCTAAGGTGAATAGACCCTTCACCTTCACTCTGTCCAAGCCCCTCAAAATTTTGTACATTTCAATCAGATCTCCCCTCGGCCTTCTCTGTTCCAAGGAGAACAACCCCAGCCTATCCAAGCTTTCCTCATAGCTGCATTTTTCCAGTCCTGGCAACATCCTCGTAAATCTCCTCTGTACCCTCTCTAGTGCAATTACATCCTTTCTGTAATGAGGTGACAGGAACTGCACCCAGTACTCAAGTTGTGGCCTAACCAATGAGTTATACAGTTCCAGCATAACCTCCCTGTTCTTATATTCTATACCTTGGCTAATAAAGGAAAGGATTCCATATGCCTTCTTAACCACCTTATCGACCTGTCCTGCTACCTTCAGGGATCTGTGGACATTAACTCCAAAGTCGCTCACTTCCTCTACACTTCTTAGTATTTTCCCATTAATCGTGTATTCCTTTGCCTTGTTTGACCTCCCCAAATGCATCATCTCATACTTCTCCAAGTTGAATTCCATTTGCCACTTTTCTGCCCATCTGACCAGACCATCAATATCTTCCTGCAGCCTCCAGCTATCCTCCTCGCTATCTACCACACAGCCAATCTTTGTGTCATCCACAATCTTCTTGATCATACCTCCTACATTTATGTCCAAATCGTTAATATACACCACAAAAGGCAGGGGACCCAGTACTGAGCCCTGCGGAACGGCACTGAAAACAGCCCTCCAGTCACTAAAACACCCGTCAACAATTACCATTTGTTTCCTGCCACTGAGCCAATTTTGTATCCACCTTGCTGCATTTCCCTGGATCCCATGGGATTTTATTGTTTTAACCAGTCTGCCATGTGGGACCTTGTCAAAAGCTTTGCTAAAATCCATGTAGACCATATTAACTACACTACCCTCATCTATCTTGTTCCTTCTTCAAAAAATTCCATCAAGTTGGTCAAACAAGATCTTCCCTGAAAAAATCCATGCTGATTATCCTTGACTAACCTGTGCCTTTCTAAGTGACAGTTTATCCTGTCTCTCAGAATAGATTCCAATAATTTGCCCACTACTGAGGTTAGACTGACTGGCCTGTAATTATTCAGTCTATCCTCCGCTCCCTTTTTAAACAGAGGTACAACATTAGCAATTCTCCAATCCTCCAGTACCACACCTGTATCCAGTTAGGACTGGAAAATGATGGTCAAATCCTCTGCTATTTCCTCTCTTGCTTCTTTTAACAGTCTAGGATACATTTCATCCAGCCCTGGTGATTTATCAACTTTCAAGGATGCTAATCCCATTAATACTTCCTATCTCCCTATGTTTATCACATCCAATACTTCACACTTCTCCTTAACGACATTATCTGCATCGTCCCTCTCTTTTGTGAAGACAGACACAAAGTATTCATTAAGAACCATACAAATATCTTCCGCCCCTACACATAGGTTACCTTTTAGGTCTTTTATGGCCCTACTCTCTCCTTCGTTATCCTCTTACTTTTAATGTATTGATAAAACATCTTTGGGTTCACCTTGATTTTGCTTGCCAATATTCTTTCATGCCCTCTCTTTGCTTTCCTAATTTCCTTTTTGATTTCACCTCTCCACTTTCTATACTCCTCTCGGCTTTCTGTAGTATTGAGTTCTCGGTGTTGGACATAAGCTTTCCGTTTCTGCCTTATCTTACCCTATAGGCTCCTTGACATCCATGGGGCTCTAGATTTGGTCGTCTCATCCTTTTTCTTTGTGGGAACATGTTTACTCTGAACCCCTTGAATCTCCCATTTGAATGCCTCCCACTGTTCTGACACTGATTTACCTTCAAGTAGCTGTTACCAGTCCACTTTCACTAAATCACTCCTCAGTTTAGTAAAATTGGTCTTGCCCCAATTGAGAACTCTAATTCCTGTTCTATCTCTGTCCTTTTCCACATTTATGTTAAAACCTACTGAATTATGATCACTACTACCAAAATGCTCTCCCACTGCCACTCTTTCCACCTGCCCATCTTCATTTCCTAAAACTAAGTCTAAAACTGTGCCCTCTCTTGTTGGACTTGCCACATACTGGGCAAAAAAGTTCTCCTGAATGCACCACAAGAATTCTGCTCCATTAATCCCTTTCACATTAAAACTATCCCAGTTAATATTGGAGTAATTAAAATCCCCTACTATTACTGCCCTATTGTTCCTGCACTTCTCAGAGATTTGCCTACATATCTGCTCTTCTATCTCTGTCTGACTGTTTTGCAGTCTATCGTACACGCCCAGCAGTGTGATTGCCCCTTTTGTGTTCCTTAGCTTAATCCATATGGCCTCATTTGATGAATCTTCCAACATATCATCCCTCAAAGAACAACGAACAGTACAGCACAGGAACAGGCAATTCAGCCCTCCAAGCCTGCGCCGATCTTGATGCCTGTCTCAACGAAAACCTTCTGCACTTCCGGGGACCGTATCCCTCTATTCCCATCCTATTCATGTATTTGTCAAGATGCCTCTTAACCATCGCTATCATACCTGCTTCCACCACCTCCCCCGGCAGCAAGTTCCAGGCACTCACAACCCTCTGTGTAAAGAACTTGCCTCGCACATCCCCTCTAAACTTTGCCCCTCGCACCTTAAACCTATGTCCCCTAGTAACTGACTCTTCCACCCTGGGAAAAAGCTTCTGTCTATCCACTCTGTCCATGCCACTTTGTAAACCTCTATCATGTCGCCCCTCCACCTCCGTCGTTCCAGTGAAAACAATCCGAGTTTTTCCAACCTCTCCTCATAGCTAATGCCCTCCAGACCAGGCAACATCCTGGTAAACCTCTTCTGTACCCTCTCCAAAGCCTCCACGTCCTTCTGGTAGTGTGGCGACCAGAATTGCACGCAATATTCTAAGTGTGGCCTAACTAAAGTTCTGTACAGCTGCAACATGACTTGCCAATTTTTATACTCTATGACCCGACCGATGAAGGCAAGCATGCCGTATGCCTTCTTGACTACCTTATCCACCTGCGTTGCCACTTTCAGTGACCTGTGGACCTGTACGCCCAGATCTCTCTGCCTGTCAATACTCCTAAGAGTTCTGCCATTTACTGTATATCTCCCACCTGTATTAGCTCTTCCAAAATGCATTACCTCACATTTGTCCGGATTAAACTCCATCTGCCATTTCTCCGCCCAGGTCTCCAACCGATCTATATCCTGCTGTATCCTCTGACAATCCTCATCACTATCCGCAACTCCACCAACCTTTGTGTCATCTGCAAACTTACTAATCAGACCAGCTACATTTTCCTCCAAATCATTTATATATACTACAAACAGCAAAGGTCCCAGCACTGATCCCTGCAGAACACCACTAGTCACATCCCTCCATTCAGAAAAGCACCCTTCCACTGCTACCCTCTGTCTTTTATGACCGAGCCAGTTCTGTATCCATCTTGCCAGCTCACCTCTGATCCCGTGTGACTTCACCTTTTGTACAAGTCTGCCATGAGGGACTTTGTCAAAGGCTTTACTAAAGTCCATATAGACAACATCCACTGCCCTTCCTTCATCAATCATCTTCGTCACTTACTCAAAAAACTCAATCAAGTTAGTGAGACACGACCTCCCCTTCACAAAACCATGCTGCCTCTCGCTAATAAGTTCATTTGTTGCCAAATGGGAGTAAATCCTGTCCCGAAGAATCCTCTCTGATAATTTCCCTACCACTGACGTAAGGCTCACTGGTCTATAATTTCCTGGATTATCCTTGCTACCCTTCTTAAACAAAGGAACAACATTGGCTATTCTCCAGTCCTCTGGGACCTCACCTGTCGCCATTGAGGATACAAAGATTTCTGTCAATGCCCCAGCAATTTCTTCCCTTGCCTCCCTCATATTCTGGGGTAGATCCCATCAGGCCCTGGGGACTTATCTACCTTAATGTTTTGCAAGACACCCAACACCTCCTCCTTTTTGATAACGACATGACCCAGACTATCTACACTCCCTTCCCTAGATTCATCATCCACCAAGTCCTTCTCTTTGGTGAATAATGATGCAAAGTACTCATTTAGTACCTCGCCCATTTCCTCTGGCTCCATGCATAGATTCCCTCCTCTGTCCTTGAGTGGGCCAACCCTTTCCCTGGTTACCCTCTTGCTCTTTATATACGTATAAAGAAGCCTTGGGATTCTCCTTAATCCTGTTTGCCAATGACTTTTCAGCCCTCCTAACTCCTTGCTTAAGTTCCTTCCTATTTTCTTTATATTCCTCAAGGGCTTCGTCTGTTCCCAGCCTTCTAGCCCTTACGAATGCTTCCTTTTTCCCTCCTCACAGCTGTAATAGCTTCCTTGACCAAAATTGCCACTCCCTCTCCTTTCTTATCCCACTCCCTATCGTGTCTGAAAACCCTGTAACCAGGAACGTTGAGCTGCCATTCCTGTCCCTCCTTAAACCATGTTTCTGTAATAGCTATGATATCATACTGCCATGTGTCTATCTGTGCCCTCAGCTCATCTGCTTTATTTGCTATACTCCTTGCATTGAAATAGATACCCTTGAGCACTGCTAAACTCTTTTTTTTATTTTCCCCTCGTTTCCTCTGTCTTCCAGACTCATCCATTAATTTTCTGTCTTCCATTTTAACTTCTGATTTTGTCCCAACTGAGTCTACCCTCAGGTTCCCATCCCCCTGCCAAACCTTCCCCAACAGCACTGGCAAAACGTCCCGCAAGGAACTCAGTCCCGGCTCTGTTCAGGTGCAACCCGTCCGGTCAGTACAGGTTCCATCTCCCCCAGAGCCGGTCCCAATGTCCCAGGAATCTGTATCCCTCCCTCCTGCACCATCTTGCCAGCCATGCATTCATCTGTCTTTTCCTTCTATTTCTATACTCACTTGCGTGTGGCATTGGGAATAATCTGGAGCTTATTACTTTTGAGGTCCTGCTTGCTAATTTCTTACCTAGCTCCCTAAATTCTGACTGCAAGACCACATGCCTCTTTCTACCTATGTCGTTGGTTCCGATGTGGACCACGACTGCTGGCTGTTCACCCTCCCCCTTCAGGATGCTCTGCAGCCGCTCAGTGACATCCTTGACCCTGGCATCAGGGAGGCAACACACCATTCTGGATTCACATCTGCGGGCACAGAAATGTCTGTCTGTTCCCCTGACTATTGAATTACCTATCACTATGGCTCTTCCAGTCTTCCCTGTATCCCCCTGTGCAGCTGTGCCATGGACTTGGCTCTGGCTGCACTCCCCAGGTGAAGCATCACTTTCCTCTGTATTCAGAACTGAATACCTGTTGGAGACTGAGATGCACTCAGGGATCTCCTGCACTACCTGCCTGATTCTTTTTGACCGTCTGGTGGTCACCCATTCCCTCTCTCCCTGCATACTCTTAAGCTGTGGGGTGACCACATCTATAAATTAACTCTCATCCTCATGAATGCATCACAGTGTCACCAGGTTCCAAAACCCAGAGCTCAAGCTGCTTCAATTGACGACACTTCCTGCACAAATGGTTCTCCAGGATACAGGAGGTGCACTCTCAAGGTTGAAGCAACCCTGCCATTCCTTTATTTATTATTTGACCCTTTGCTACTGCTAAAAAAAACCTTAGCGATACTACAGCAGCTTAGAATTATTAATAAAACCTTACTAGTATTGATAAATCCTACTAAAAATCAATACCGTCAACTAGTTAAAATAAACCTTACTCAAAAAAAAAAACAGCTACTCACTTGTTCCTTATTATTAAGCTATTCACACACGCACCCTAACAGTAGTTACTCACCAATCAATCACCTTGCAGCTTTCCTATGATGTCACTGCTCACTTTGTTTTCAAACCCTGGTGTGCCTGGACTCCTCTCCGCTCCCCTCCTGGAAGCTAAGTGCTATAGGCCACGATCCTCGGGCTTTATTTAATGGCTCCCCGCAGGTCCGCTCCTCTCCTGGAAGCTAAGTGCTATGGGCCACGATCCTCGGGCTTTATTTAATGGCTTGTCCCTCCGTGTTCTTCCCACAGATCCGCACCTCTCTGCTGCTCTCCCGGAAGGTAAGTTCAGGCCCTCCGCCTGAAAAGGTTGGACAACCCTGTTCTAGAGCCAACCAGAGAGCAGGCTACTCTAGATCTGGTAATGTGTACTGAGACAGGATTAATTAATGACCTCATAGTAAAGGTGCCCCTAGGTAACAGTGATCACATGATTGAATTTCGCATTTAGTTTGAGGGTGAGAAGAGTACATCTAAGACGAGTGTTTTAAACTTAACTAAGGGTAAATATGAGAATTCTAGCAACCACAACAAGCCTTTCTGCCCAGCAAGCTACAACAAGCCAGCTCAATAAACAACAGAGAACTTTGGACATCTGGAGAAGTTGTTTACAAAGAAGTGACAGGTCAAGATTGATGGAGGTCAAAAGGTTGACCACCTGTTGTTGGTTTCACTTTTGAATTGTTTTGAGTTAGGGTTGAACTGTATAAAAAGGGAGTGAACCTCCAAGGAGAGAAGAGAATTCACAAAGGAGAGAAGATCACAACCCAGAACCTCTCTAAAAGACCCTGAGAAGCCCACTGTGTCAATTCATCTCATGTCCTGTCTTTGAAGAATAGCTTGCATATTAATTCTCAACACCACCTGAAAAGAACTGTCCCAAAAGATCCCAGTGACCAGTCTATGTGTACTCAGAGGCCAGACTGTATGTCAGTTTTGGAACACAACATATCTCATCTGCTGTTTCTTCAAGAATGAGCAAGTATTCAGTCCAATTGTTTTTTGTCTGTAACAGAACTCTGAAAACAAAAATCCCTTTATTTTTCCGGTTAACCTGTGCACATGTGTGTGTGAGTATGAGGGGCTAAGGTAAAACGGGAACTTTAATATTTCAATCTGTGTGTTTATGCTTTACTTCATTACTGGTTAAGACTTGTTTTATAGCAAACTGATAATTTTGTTGTTCACTAAAGAAACCTGGTTGGTATTCTGGGATAAAAGTAGAGTAAATGACTGTATCGGTAACTGGGGAAAAATTTAAATATATGTTGTGACCCATGGAGAAGTGAAATAGAATGAACAGTGCACTCCTCCCACCTCGGTCATGACAAGTGCCACAAGGATCAGTGCTGGGGCTCCACTATTTACCATCTATATCAATGACCTGGATGAAGGGACAGAATGTATGGTTGTGAAATTTTGCTGATGACACAAAGGTAGGTAGGAGAGTAAGTTGTGTAGGGTCATAAGGAGTCTGCAAATGGATATAGATAGGTTAAGTGAGTGGGCAAAGATTTGGCAGATGGAGTATAATGTGGGAAAGTGTGAACATGTCCACTTTGGCCAGAAAAATAGAAAAGCAACATATTATTTAAATGGAGAGAGATTGCAGAACTCTGAGATGCAGAGGGATCTGGGTGTCCTAGTACACGAAATACAAAAAAGTTAGTATTCAGGTACAGCAAGTGATTAAGAAGGCAAATGCAATGTTGTCATTTATTGCAAGGGGAATGGAATATAAAAGTAGAGACATTTTGTTACAGTTGTGCAGGGCATTGGTGAGACCACATCTAGAGTATTGTGTACAGTTTTGGTCTCCTTACCTAAGAAAGGATATAATTGAATTAGAAGCAGTTCAGAGAAGATTCACTCGACTGATTCCTGAGATGAGAGGGTTATCTTATGAAGAAAGGTTGAACAGTTTGGGACTATACCCATTGGAGTTTAGAAGGGTGAGAGGTGATCTTATTGGAACATATAAGATCCAGAGGGGATGTAACAGGGTGGATGTTGAAAGGATGTTTCATCTTGTGGGAGAGACTAAAACTAGGGGGCACAGTTTAAAAATAAGGGGCCTCCCATTTAGGACAGAGATGAGGAGAATTTTTTTCTCTCAGAGAGGGTCGTGAGTCAGTGGAACTCTCTTCCCCAGAGAGTGGTCGAGGCCGGGTCATTGAGTGTTTTTAAGGCAGAGGTAGACAAGGGAGTCAAAGGGTATCGGAAGGGGGGAAAGTGAAGTTGTGTCCACAAACAGATCAGCTCCTAGTTTATATGTTCGTTCAGCGCCCTCTGGGCTGATCTTCAACAGATCCTCCCGAAAAACTCTGCGCACATGCTCGCTGGACAGATCTGTAGAGAACAGCACCCCATAATAGATATGACCAAGAGACCCATGTCCTCTGGATTCGTGACGGAGAATCTGTCGTTGGCCAGCAGCTGGACAAACTGCTTACAGACACCCCGCCATTTTTCCAGCGAGTAGAAGAATGAGGCGCGGTCCAAATCTTGCAGAAACGGGATCCGCGACCTCACGTACGTGCCTCGGAACCCTATGAGCTGCAGGTCCCTCAGCGCGCCCTTCTTCTCTTTGTACGCCTGTCACAGAGCCGGGTCCGCGACGGCATGACCGAGGCGGGACTCCAAGTCGAGCACCTCCATCTCTAGGCGCCCGATCTCGGCTTCCTGCCTCTTGGTCGACCCCTTCGCGTACTCCTGACAGAAGACATGGATATGAGTCTTGCCCACATCCCACCACAGCCTCAAGGAGGGGAAGCTCCCCTTCTTCCTTCTCCAGTCGGCCCAGAATCAACGGAACGAGTCCCAGAAACATGTCCTCCAGCAGCTGGTTGTTAAAGTGCCCACACCAGGTGATGGTCTGAGCACGGCACCAGCCGGTTGGAGGCCACCGAGACATATGAAATGTATGGCTGCGAAATGTGGAGGCGGTTGATTCGCGACCCTCCTCCTCCAGACCACCACGTGAAGGCGCTGGAGTCGGGATAGAGATTCCACCAGACGTCCACCAAGTCAAGGGAGCTGATTGGTTCCCTTAACCTCTCCACCAATGCTTGGCCGTGCTGGGGACCAGAGCAATCCCTCACTTTGAGGGTACAGTGAGGGAGGGAGTGGAAGTGCACCTGGCCTTCCACTTCCCCAACAACCCATTGAGGAACACATTAAACCGGTGCCTCTCAACCAGTTTCACACCCGTACCCTTGCCTGCTTTCTTGAGGGCAGCACAGACGGACTGGATGATCAGCGCCAAACCCGACCACCAGCCGAGGGCCAGTTGATCTTTATTGCGGCACCCCTGCAAGCTGCGAGGAAGTCCCAGAGTTCCACAGTGGGGATGCGAGGAGACTCGGTGGGAGGCACGAGGGAGTCCATCGCCTCACTGGCGGTGGATTCAAGGTTGTATTCCATGCCTCACACGGAGTGCCCATCCTCCTCCGGGTCATCACCGCCAGTGGCCGACACACCCAGTACACATTGTGAGGTGGACATCCCGGCCGCACCAGCTGGTCCCGCCTCTGTCACAATCTCACCCCCAGGACCGATGGCGGGGGAGTCTTCACTGGCTCCATCTATTTGACTGGAGCCTATGGGCACCAGCGGTTCAGGACCCCCCCTCAACCTCCATCCCCAGGCCAGTGAGTTGTCCAGGGGAGATGGAATTTTCTGACTCTGGAAATCCAGCCAGAGCCGACACTGGAGGCGGAGAGAGGAGGCCATCTCCCACCCCACCAGCACCCACAGACCCAACAGATGGGAATTATGCAAACTGGCCTCAGGGTCGGGTACATCCTGGGTGGCAGCATCAGGCTGCTGGGAGGGTAGACCCTCACAGGTCTCGCCCCCACCCAGGACACCCGACCCATCGTCCAAAGAAGAGACTTTTCCCGTGGGGTTCACAGGCTCCCCCTCCATGGGTGGGCCCCCCTCCTCGGGAGTACTCAAAGCTACAGGGGCATCTCTCTCCCCTCCTTCCTGAGGGACAGAGGGTTCCTATCCAGGGCTTTTGGCCCTCATCGTGCTGGTGGTGGGGGAAGCCTGGGGACCCATGCCAGGAGAAGGAGGGGCACCTCCTCTTCTTATTCCGGGAGGGGCATGGAGGCTCAGAGACTTCCATCTCAGTTGAGGTCTCTGCTTCCACCTCTGCGCCCCCCTACCGAGATCCCTTGGGCCCAAGCTCAGCCGCGGGGCAGGTGAGCTCCCCTGGATCGGACCTAGGGCTAAGCTCAGGCTCAGGTTGTTGTTCTGTTTGCAGGGGCCACACCTTTGGGTGTTTCGACCTGCGCTGTGCCTTCCTTCCAGTTGGACAAGTCTCCCCCTCCACTCTGGAGGCCATGAAAATCTGAGCCTGAGCGGTGATTGTTGCAGGTGTAGGGGGAGTAGGGATAGGCGCAGCGGCACCACCCTGTGCCACCGAGGTGGGGTTGACGGCCCGGAGGTTGGGGCAGCTCCGCCGAATATAGAATGTTTTCCAGATAATTTCTTGGACAAATACTAGCCTGAAGTTCAGTTCTGAAGAAGGGCCACTGACCTGAAACGTTAACTCTGCTGAGAATTTCCACCATTTCTTGTTTTTATTTCAGATTTCCAGCATCTGCACTAATTTGCTTTTATTTGAGGCTATACTAGACCTGGTATTGTGCAACGAGATAGGATTAATTAATGACCTCATAATTAAGGCACCCCGCAGTAGCAGCGATCATAATATGACTGAATTTTACATTCAGTTTGAGGGAGAGAAGAGTGGGTCCAAGACTAATATTTTAAACTTAAATAAGGGCAATTATGGGGGCATGAAAGCAGAGCTAGCTAAAGTGAATTGGCAAATCAGGTTAAGGAATAGGTCAATAGAGATGCAGTGACAGACATTTAAGGGGATATTTCAGAATACACAGAATAGATACATTTCAATGAGAAAGAAAAATTCCAAGGGGGGACCCGCCATCTGTGGTTAACTAAAACAGTTAAAGATAGTATCAAACTTAAAGAAAAAGCCTATAATTGCGCAAAGATGGGAGGCAGGTCAGAAGATTGGACAGAATATAAAAAACAGCAAAGAATAACTAAAAGATTGATAAGGAAGGTAAAATTAGAGTATGAGAGAAAGCTAGCTAGAAATCTAAAGACAGATAGTAAGAGTTTCTATAGATATTTAAAAAAGAAAAGTTAACAAAGTGAGTGTTGGTCCTATAGAAAGTGAGTCTGGGGAATTAATAATGGATAATAAGGAGATGACAGATGAATTGAACAGATATTTTGCATCAGGTCTTCACTATTGAGGATACAAGTAACATCCCAGTATTAGCTGTAAGTCAGGAAATGGAAGGGAGGAACTCAAGAAAATTACAATCACCAGGGAAGTGTTACTGAACAAATTGTTGGAGATGTGGGCTGACAAGTCCCCGGGTCCTGATGGACTTCATCCTAGGGTGTTAAAAGAAGTGGCTAGTGAGATAGTTGGTGCGTTAGTTTTAATTTTCCAAAATTCCCTAGATTCAGGGAAGGTTCTGTTAGATTGGAAAATAGTGAATGTAACTTCATGTTTAACCAATTGATTGGAGTTCTTTAAGGGAGTTACATGTGCTGTGGATAAAGGGGAACTGGTGGATGTATTGTACTTAGATTTCCAGAAGGCATTTAATAAGGTGCCATATCAAGGGTTATTGTGGAAAATAAAAGCTCATGGTGTAGGGGGTAACATATTGGCATGGATAGAAGATTGGCCAGCTAACAGAAAACAGAGAGTAGGCATAAATGGGTCATTTTCCGGTTGGCAAGATGTAATGAGTGATGTGCCACAGGGATCTGTGCTGGGGTCTCAACTTTTTACAATTTATATAAATGACTTGGATGAAGGGACCCAAGGTATGGGGTTGCTAAATTTGCAGATGACACAAAGATAGGGAGACAAGTAACTTGTGAAGAGGACATAAGGAGGCTACAAAGGGATATAGATAGGTTAAGTGAGTGTGCAAAGACGTAGCAAGTGGAGTATAATGTGGGAAAATGTGAAATTGTCCACTTTGGCAGGAAGAATAAAAAAGAAGCATATTATCTAAATGGTGAGAGATTGCAGAGCTCTGAGATACAGAGGGATCTGGGTGTCCTAGTGCATGAATCGTAAAAGGTTAGTATGCAGGTACAGCAAGTAATTAGGAAAGCAAATATAATGTTATTGTTTATCGCGAGGGGAATTGAATACAAAAGTAGGGAGGTTATGCTTCAGTTATAGAGGGCATTGGTGAGACCACATCTGGAGTACTGTGTACAGTACTGGTCTCCTTATTTAAGGAAGGATGTAAATGCATTGGAAGCAGTTCAGTGAAGGTTTACCAGACTAATACCTGGAATGGGTGGGCTGTCTTACGAGGAAAGATTGGACAGGCTAGGCTTGTATCCGCTGGAATTTAGAAGAGTAAGAGGCGACTTGATTGAAACATATAAGATCCTGAGGGGTCTTGACAGGGTGGATGTGGAAAGGATGTTTCCCCTTGTGGGAGAATCTAGAACTAGGGGTCACTGTTTAAAAATAAGGGGTCACCCATTTAAGACAGAGATGAGGAGAAATGTTTTCTCTCAGAGGGTCGTGAGTCTTGGGAATTCTCTTCCTCAAAAGGCGGTGGAAGCAGAGTCTTTGAACATTTTTAAGGCAGAGGTAGATAGATTCTTGATAAGCAAGGGGGTGAAAGGTTATCGGGGGTAGGTGGAAATGTGGAGTAATCAGTTCAGCCATGAACTTATTGAATGGCCTTCTCCTGCTCCTAATTCATATTCGTATGAACATGCCCTACCCCAGTGCCGGCATGGCAAAGTGCCCCGTCCAAAGTCCAGAAGACGCGGAATGCCACCCCCTGTCACTCCACATTAAACTGACCTTCCATAACCTCCTCCTGTGCCAGCTGCATAAAGAGCTGGCGGCGGAAGGAGTAGACATGCCAGAGGCTGTTCTCCTGAAGACCAAACGGGATTGGGGTAAGCCCTGTCTTTACCTCCCCCAGATGGTGTAGGTGGGGAAGGAGGAGCTCACCAGGAATGAAGTGATGGACATTACACAAAATGACTCATTGCGCAGTGGCCTCCAGGGGGTCCATTGGCAAAAAGGTCTTGCCCACGGTGAGTCCCTTGCTCAGGGCCAGGGACAACGCCCACTCGGTCTTCAGGAAAAACATTGCCTTCCCGTACATTTTAGAGGCAGCAACAATGGCCGAGGGGCCGGCAGCCTCTATTGAGATGTCGGGGTGGGTGTAGCTCTTGACCCCGTGCTTTAATGTTAACAGCATAAATGGTGATGGGGCAACAGGTGTAGCAGATGCATAAGCATAAGTGGGAGAAGGCCACACCACTGGCGAGGAGGGGTTTGCCATGGGGTCAAAGAGTGATGCCCACCCCTCAGAAACGAAGCAAATAACAGTTTTTTAAAAACTTAAGCAATATGATGGGGGGGGTGGGTGGTGGGAGTAGAGGAGGTTGGAGGATAGAGGTGGAAAGGAAAAGGAGATGCAAGGATAGGTGGCCAAGTGGTGGAAGGGAGAGAAAGGCTGCGAGGATGTTGCTCTACGATTGGTGGTTGGAGCATCTTACTGCAGAGTCCAAAGATCAGTCTTCCAGTGAGGGGTGGGTACTTCACCCGGGTCGGCTGGAGCCGCCCAGTTCTCTCCTTTTCCTGCTGTTATATAAAAACTTTCTTCAGCTGGGCAACTCCAGCCATCCCGAGCCACATAGTTGGGGGTGGGGAGGGAGTCCCCTTTGTGAAGGATGGAAGGAAAACACAAGAGCAAATACAGGGGCTCCCTATAGAATTTGGCAGCCCCAACCCTGGATTTTCCGACGTCTCCTCCCTCCCCCAACAGTTCAAACAAAAAACAGTTTTCTGGTGCTCCAACACCCACCTCTCCAAAAATAACTTGTAGGTCTTCTCTGTTCTTACAAAATAGAAACAGTTCCACAGTTGAAGTTCTCTCCACTCTCCACTCGCCTCTCCAGTTGCAGCTCCCCACAGCCTGCTCAGGTGCAGCTCTTTCACCGAATTGCACACAGGAAGTGCTTAAAATTCTCCAGCCAAATATCTTTTTTTCCTCTTTTTTTTTTGTAGCCAATCCCGTGCTGTACGTGTCCTGGGAGTGTTTGATGGGGACAGTGTAGAGGGAGCTTTACTCTGTATCTAACCCCGTGCTGTCCCTGTCCTGGGGAGTGTTTGATGGGACAGTGTAGAGGGAGCTTTACTCTGTATCTAACCCCGTGCTGTACCTGTCCTGGGAGTGTTTGATGGGGACAGTGTAGAGGGAGCTTTACTCTGTATCTAACCCCGTGCTGTACCTGTCCTGGGAGTGTTTGATGGGGACAGTGTAGAGGGAGCTTTACTCTGTATCTAACCCCGTGCTGTACCTGTCCTGGGAGTGTTTGATGGGACAGTGTAGAGGGAGCTTTACTCTGTATCTAACCCCGTGCTGTACCTGTCCTGGGAGTGTTTGATGGGGACAGTGTAGAGGGAGCTTTACTCTGTATCTAACCCCGTGCTGTACCTGTCCTGGGAGTGTTTGATGGGGACAGTGTAGAGGGAGCTTTACTCTGTATCTAACCCCGTGCTGTACCTGTCCTGGGAGTGTTTGATGGGACAGTGTAGAGGGAGCTTTACTCTGTATCTAACCCCGTGCTGTACCTGTCCTGGGAGTGTTTGATGGGACAGTGTAGAGGGAGCTTTACTCTGTATCTAACCCCGTGCTGTACCTGTCCTGGGAGTGTTTGATGGGGACAGTGTAGAGGGAGCTTTACTCTGTATCTAACCCCGTGCTGTACCTGTCCTGGGAGTGTTTGATGGGGACAGTGTAGAGGGAGCTTTACTCTGTATCTAACCCCGTGCTGTACCTGTCCTGGGAGTGTTTGATGTGTTTGTGATATGTCGAGTATTCTAATCCTTCAGTGGGTACTAAATTCACAATGTTTTTTTGGTCTCAGTGAAGCAGTGAGTGTACTGAAACTGTGAGCGTGATTAATGACATGAGCTAAATATATCGTTTAAATATATCTATGTAAAAGACATCACACTGAAAACTGTGAAAAGTATGAAAAAAACACTCAGATAGGTGAATTAGAGTTGAATAGTTGTGGAGCAGTGAGACTGACTGGGAATTTACGAGCACCTGATGATCTGCAAATGTGCCGCATGGACAGCAATTCGGCTCTAACTGACCCCTAGCTATGCTTGCAGCAAAGGGACAGGCCAGGAAACATTCAGCTCTGCCTTAGCAGCAGAATAATACTCCATGTCACATGGTGTAACACTCCTGTCCTTAGATCCACTAACATATTATGAACAACACCGCTGGCATTGTTAAATGAATAGTACTGGTGAATTCTCTTTGTAATTTACACTGTGTCACATGCAAAGCAGCTAGTGTGTGAAAGGCAGCTATCTTTCCTGCTCCAGCATCCAAATCCAACACAACAAATACTTTCAATCCTTATTGTTAGCCGTGTATCAGTGGGAGCACTCTTCACAGAATCACAGAATCGTTACAGTATAGAAAGAGGCCATTCGACCCATCATGTCCGCACTGGCTCTCTGAAAGAGCAACTTCCTCAGTTCCATTCCCCTGCCTTCTCCCCATAACCCTGCACATTCTTCCTTATCATATAACAGCCTAATTCCCTTTTGAATGCTTCAATTGAACCTGCCTCCGCCACACTCTCAGGCAGTGCATTCCCAGACCTTAACCACTCGCTGTGTGAAAAAGTTTTTCCTCATGTCACTTTTGCTTCTCTTACCAAATACTTTAAATCTGTGCCCCCTCGTTCTCGATCCTTTCACGAGTGGGAACAGTTTCTCTCTATCTACTCTGTCCAGACCCCTCATGATTTTGAATAACTCTATCAAATCACCTCTCAGCCTTCTCGTCTCCAAGGAAAACAGTCCCAACTTCTCCAATCTATCTTCATAACTGAAATTCCTCATCCCTGGAACCATTCTGATGAATCTTTTCTGTACTCTCTCCAATGTCCTCACGTCTTTACGAAAGTGCGGTGCCCAGAACTGGACACAATACTCCAGCTGAGGCTGAACTAGTGTCTTATACAAGTTCAACATAACTTCCTTGCTCTTGTACTCTATGCCCCTATTAATAAAGCCCAGGATACTGTATGTTTTATTAACCGCTCTCTCAACCTGTCCTGCCACCTTCAATGACTTATGCACATATACACCCAGGTCCCTCTGCTCCTGCACCCCCTTTAGAATTGTACCCTTTATTTTATATTGTTATGTGGTTAGGTGCAGGGATCAAGCTGACAATCCTTGTTAAGGAGATAGTAAACTGTGCATTCCTGGAGCTCACAAAGGGAAAGTGCTGAATAACATTTGACCCATGCACCAGTCATCTTCATAAGGAGTAAACAAATATTTCACAGGAACAGGAGGAGGCCATTCAGCCCCTTGAGCCAGTTCCAGCATTCAATGAGATCATGTATGTGAGCTCCGTTTATTCACCTTCACTCCAAATCCCTCGATACACTGACCCAACTAAACTCTTCTCAATTCCAGCCTTGAAAGCTCCAATTGACCCTCAGCGTCTACAGATTTTTGGGGGAGAGAGTTCCAGATTTCCACTACCCTTTGTCTCAGAAACTGCCCCTGATTTCATTCCTGTAGCAGCCTAAGTCTAGTTTTCAGGTTATGTTGTGATCTCCCCAGCAGATGAAATCGTTTCTCTCTGTCTATCCTATTAAATGTCTTTATCATTTTAAACAACACGATCAGAACACCCTCAATCTGAGATACTGCGGAGAATACTAACCCAGTCTGTACAAACCTGACCTCATAATTTAACCCTTTAAGCCCTGGTATCATTCTGGTGAATCTGGTGGATGATATTTCAAGTCTGACCTGTTGTCTCCTGGTGTACCATCTCCATTAGGTCCTGCACACGGACAAGGAAAATTAGACCCAGCATTGCGAACATCAGGATAAAGGAGAAAAGACACGAGAGTCTCATTGTTGCTGTCAGACTCACACAGAGCAGAGCAAGATGAAATATTCCCAGTCTCAGTGTCCATCAGCTGAGTAGCTCTCTCTCTCCCCGTCTCTCACTCATCCGTCCGTGCTCCTCTCCGTCTCTCAGCCTGTGTGTGTAAGCCTGCGGAAAAGTAAGGCAGAGAATTCACTCCTCATACATCAGTGCAGTCAGTGCGTCACTGAATCTGCAAATGATGCCCCTGCACTTTTCTGAATGGAATCCCATTATTCTAATTTCCTTCTGCTGGTAATCTGTGAAAATCTCTTCAACTCTGGCATCCGCTCCATGCTTCTATTGCAGTTAAAGACTGTGTCTGGCTCAGAGAGGTAGTTTAGACTGTGTAATAGCGAGTCAGCCCCCTGGTTTACAGCTCTCTCTCTCTCTCTCATATTTCCATTGATTTCACAAACGGGAAGAGATTTAAAAGACGCTGGCCATTCGCTCTCAGCCCTTTGACATCCGCACAAATCAGAGTCTACCCCAAAATGTTCTTATCGAAGTCCAGACCGGCTGTACTCACTTTCAATGGAGACAATTCTCCACTTGTTTTCTACTTTACAAACAGAGATTACATTTCAAAAATACTAAATTACTGTGAAGCACTTTGGGACGCATTGAGATCATGAAAGGTTTTATAGAAATCCAAGTTCTATCTCCTTTCTGTTCTCTCCCTGAATTCTGTCCCTCTCTCCCCTCAAAGTGCTGACCCTCAGTGTGTGACGGGTGCCACAGACACAGACACTGACCCTCACTGCGGGACGGGTGCCACAGACACTGACCCTCAGTGTGTGACGGGTGCCACAGACACAAACACTGACCCTCAGTGTGTGACGGGTGCCACAGACACAGACACTGACCCTCAGTGTGGGACGGGTGCCACAGACACAGACACTGACCCTCAGTGTGGGACGGGTGCCACAGACACAGACACTGACCCTCAGTGTGTGACGGGTGCCACAGACACTGACCCTCAGTGTGGGACGGGTGCCACAGACACTGACCCTCAGTGTGTGACGGGTGCCACAGACACAGACACTGACCCTCAGTGTGGGACGGGTGCCACAGACACAGACACTGACCCTCAGTGTGTGACGGGTGCCACAGACACTGACCCTCAGTGTGGGACGGGTGCCACAGACACTGACCCTCAGTGTGTGACGGGTGCCACAGACACAGACACTGACCCTCAGTGTGGGACGGGTGCCACAGACACAGACACTGACCCTCAGTGTGTGACGGGTGCCACAGACACAGACACTGACCCTCAGTGTGGGACGGGTGCCACAGACACAGACACTGACCCTCAGTGTGGGACGGGTGCCACAGACACAGACACTGACCCTCAGTGTGGGACGGGTGCGTCAGACACAGACACTGACCCTCACTGCGGGACGGGTGCCACAGACACAGACACTGACCCTCACTGCGGGACGGTGCCACAGACACTGACACTGACCCTCAGTGTGGGACGGGTGCCACAGAGACAGACACTGACCCTCACTGCGGGACGGGTGCCACAGACACAGACACTGACCCTCACTGCGGGACGGGTGCCACAGACACTGACACTGACCCTCACTGCGGGACGGGTGCCACAGACACTGACACTGACCCTCACTGCGGGACGGGTGCCACAGACACTGACCCTCACTGCGGGACGGGTGCCACGGACACTGACTGCCCTCTGCTCCCCCACCCCAGTAAACAAATCTCATGTGCCAGTGCAGACAATGCGTGTCGGCAGGGTATTAAACCAATGCCCCAATGTCTTCGATGGATGTGTTGCAAGTTTCCTTTCCCTGCTGGTCTAAAGGGGACCATGCATTTAACTTTGTCTGGTTCAATCTCCATCAGCCCACAGCACAGAAAACTGTCCCAGAATCTATCCACCATCCCCAGGTCCTGACATGCTCTTTCCAACAGGGACTAAATAAAAGCAATGAGGAACGGGGACCCTGTCCAACCCTATCCTGAAAGAGGTTCCTTGGAAGTGTGAACCAACTCATTCCAGAGTAAATCATTGCTTGTGCTGTTTGTCAGACAGGTGGTAAGATGCTGTGTAAATGTCAGTCAGTCCACTTTATCATTTCCAAAAATATACAGCATTTAATAATTAATAACAACTGAAGCATCTCAGACCTGGACACTTTCATCTCCTGCTTTTTGATTCCACCCGAACACCTCGATGAGATTTAAGTCTGTAACTCACTCCCGTGTATCTTTTATTCTATATATAAACCCCCCCTAACCCCTTCATTAAATTCCAGTGTGTAACTCACTCCCAGGTATCTGTTATTCTATATATAAACACCCCGAACCCCTCGATTAGATTCCAGTCTGTAACTCACTCCTGGGTATCTGTTATTCCATATATAAACACCCCGAACCCCTCGATTAGATTCCAGTCTGTAACTCACTCCCGGGTATCTGTTATTCTATATATAAACCTCCCCGAACCCCTCGATTAGATTCCTGTCTGTAACTCACTCCCGGGTATCTGTTATTCTATATATAAACCTCCCCGAACCCCTCGATTAGATTCCTGTCTGTAACTCACTCCCGGGTATCTGTTATTCTATAAATAAACCCCCTGAACCACTCAATTAGATTCCAGTCTGTAACTCACTCCCGGGTATCTGTTATTCTATAAATAAACCCCCTGAACCACTCAATTAGATTCCAGTCTGTAACTCACTCCCGGGTATCTGTTATTCTATAAATAAACCCCCTGAACCACTCAATTAGATTCCAGTCTGTAACTCACTCCCGGGTATCTGTTATTCTATATATAAACCCCCTGAACCACTCAATTAGATTCCAGTCTGTAACTCACTCCCGGGTATCTGTTATTCTATAAATAAACCCCCTGAACCACTCAATTAGATTCCAGTCTGTAACTCACTCCCGGGTATCTGTTATTCTATATATAAACCCCCTGAACCACTCAATTAGATTCCAGTCTGTAACTCACTCCCGGGTATCTGTTATTCTATATATAAACCCCCTGAACCACTCAATTAGATTCCAGTCTGTAACTCACTCCCGGGTAT
Organism: Heterodontus francisci; assembly: GCF_036365525.1. Classification (NCBI taxonomy): domain Eukaryota; kingdom Metazoa; phylum Chordata; class Chondrichthyes; order Heterodontiformes; family Heterodontidae; genus Heterodontus; species Heterodontus francisci. Next base: position 4,537,713 of record NC_090387.1, on the reverse strand, counting down.
CTGTTATTCTATGTATAAACCCCCTGAACCACTCAATTAGATTCCAGTCTGGAACTCACTCCCGGGTATCTGTTATTCTGTATATAAACCACCCGAACCCCTCGATTAGATTCCGCCTGTAACTCACTCCTGGGTATCTGTTATTGTATATATATAAAAACCCCCCGAACCCCTCGATTAGATTCCAGCCTGTAACTCACTCCCGGGTATCTGTTATTCTATATATAAACCCTCTGAACCCTTCGATTAGATTCCAGTCTGTAACTCACTCCCGGGTGTCTATAAAGGCCAATTCTGGAGTGACAGGCTCTTCCACAGGTGCTGCAGAGAAATTTGTTTGTCGGGGCTGTTGCACAGTTGGCTCTCCCCTTGCGCCTCTGTCTTTTTTCCTGCCAACTACTAAGTCTCTTCGACTCGCCACAATTTAGCCCTGTCTTTATGGCTGCCCGCCAGCTCTGGCGAATGCTGGCAACTGACTCCCACGACTTGTGATCAATGTCACACGATTTCATGTCGCGTTTGCAGACGTTTTTATAACGGAGACATGGACGGCCGGTGGGTCTGATACCAGTGGCGAGCTCGCTGTACAATGTGTCTTTGGGGATCCTGCCATCTTCCATGCGGCTCACATGGCCAAGCCATCTCAAGCGCCGCTGACTCAGTAGTGTGTATAAGCTGGGGATGTTGGCCGCTTCAAGGACTTCTGTGTTGGAGATATAGTCCTGCCACCTGATGCCAAGTATTCTCCGAAGGCAGCGAAGATGGAATGAATTGAGACGTCGCTCTTGGCTGGCATACGTTGTCCAGGCCTCGCTGCCGTAGAGCAAGGTACTGAGGACACAGGCCTGATACACTCGGACTTTTGTGTTCCGTGTCAGTGCGCCATTTTCCCACACTCTCTTGGCCAGTCTGGACATAGCAGTGGAAGCCTTTCCCATGCGCTTGTTGATTTCTGCATCGAGAGACAGGTTACTGGTGATAGTTGAGCCTAGGTAGGTGAACTCTTGAACCACTTCCAGAGCGTGGTCGCCAATATTGATGGATGGAGCATTTCTGACGTCCTGCCCCATGATGTTCGTTTTCTTGAGGCTGATGGGTAGGCCAAATTCATTGCAGGCAGACGCAAACCTGTCGATGAGACTCTGCAGGCACTCTTCAGTGTGAGATGTTAAAGCAGCATCGTCAGCAAAGAGGAGTTCTCTGATGAGGACTTTCCGTATTTTGGACTTCGCTCTTAGACAGGCAAGGTTGAACAACCTGCCCCCTGATCTTGTGTGGAGGAAAATTCCTTCTTCAGAGGATTTGAACGCATGTGAAAGCAGCAGGGAGAATAAAATCCCAAAAAGTGTGGGTGCGAGAACACAGCCCTGTTTCACACCACTCAGGAAAGGAAAGGGCTCTGATGAGGAGCCACCATGTTGAATTGTGCCTTTCATATTGTCATGGAATGACAAGTTATATTCCATATATATATAAAAACCCCCCGAACCCCTCGATTAGATTCCAGTCTGTAACTCACTCCCGGGTATCTGTTGTTCTATATATAAACCCTCTGAACCCTTCGATTCGATTCCAGTCTGTAACTCACTCCCGGGTATCTGTGATTCTAAAGATAAACCCCCTGAACCTCTCAATTAGATTCCAGTCTGTAACTCACTCCCGGGTATCTGTTATTCTATATATAAACACCCCGAACCCGTCGATTAAATTCCAGTCTGTAACTCACTCCCCGGTATCTGTTATTCCATATATAAATCACCCGAACCCCTCGATTAGAATCCAGTCTGTAACTCACTCCCGGGTATCTGTTATTCTATATATAAACCCCCCCGAACCCCTCATTTAGATTCCAGTCTGCAACTCACTCCCGGGTATCTGTTTTTCTGTATCTTAACCAACTGAACCCTCGATTAGATTCCAGTCTGTTACTCACTTCCGGGTAACTGTTATTCTGTATATAAACCAACTGAACCCTCGATTAGATTCCAGTCTCGAACTCACTCCCCGGTATCTGTTATTCTATATATAAAACCTCACGAACCTCTCGATTAGATTCCAGTCTGTAACTCACTCCCGGGTATCTGTGATTCTAAAGATAAACCCCCTGAAACTCTCAATTAGATTCCAGTCTGTAACTCACTCCCGGGTATCTGTTATTCTGTATATATACCCTCTGAACCCTTCGATTAGATTCCAGTCTGTAACTCACTCCCGGGTATCTGTTATTCTATATATAAACACTCTGAACCCCTTGATTAGATTCCAGTCTGTAACTCACTCCCAGGTATCTGTTATTCTATATATAAACACTCTGAACCCTTCGATTAGATTCCAGTCTGTAACTCACTCCAGGGTATCTGTTATTCTATATATAAACCCCCGAACCCCTCAATTAGATTCCAGTCTGCAACTCACTCCCGGGTATCTGTTTTTCTGTATCTTAACCAACTGAACCCACGATTAGATTCCAGTCTGTTACTCACTTCCGGGTAACTGTTATTCTGTATATAAACCAACTGAACCCTCGATTAGATTCCAGTCTCGAACTCACTCCCCGGTATCTGTTATTCTATATATAAAACCTCACGAACCTCTCGATTAGATTCCAGTCTGTAACTCACTCCCGGGTATCTGTGATTCTAAAGATAAACCCCCTGAAACTCTCAATTAGATTCCAGTCTGTAACTCACTCCCGGGTATCTGTTATTCTGTATATATACCCTCTGAACCCTTCGATTAGATTCCAGTCTGTAACTCACTCCCGGGTATCTGTTATTCTATATATAAACACTCTGAACCCCTTGATTAGATTCCAGTCTGTAACTCACTCCCAGGTATCTGTTATTCTATATATAAACACTCTGAACCCTTCGATTAGATTCCAGTCTGTAACTCACTCCCAGGTATCTGTTATTCTATATATAAACACTCTGAACCCCTTGATTAGATTCCAGTCTGTAACTCACTCCCAGGTATCTGTTATTCTATATATAAACACTCTGAACCCCTTGATTAGATTCCAGTCTGTTATTCACTCCCGGGTATCTGTTATTCTATATATAAACGCTCTGAACCCTTCGATTAGATTCCAGTCTGTAACTCACTCCCGGGTATCTGGTATTCTATATATAAACCCACCCGAACCCCTCATTTAGATTCCAGTCTGTAACTCACTCTCGGGTATCTGTTTTTCTGTATATAAACCACCTGAACCCTCGATTAGATTCCAGTCTGTTACTCACTCCCGGGTATCTGTTTTTCTGTATATAAACCACCTGAACCCTCGATTAGATTCCCATCTGTAACTCACTCCTGGGTATCTGTTGTTCTATGTATAAACCCCCCGAACCCCTTGACTAGATTCCAGCCTGTAACTCACTCCCGGGTATCTGTTATTCTATATATAAACACCCTGAAACTCTCAATTAGATTCCAGTCTGTAACTCACTCCCGGGTATCTGATATTCTCTACATAAACACTCTGAACCCCTTGATTAGATTCCAGTCTGTAACTCACTCCCGAGTATCTGTTATTCTATATATAAACCCCTCGAGTAGATTCCAGTCTGTAACTCACTCCTGGGTATCAGTTATTCTATATATAAACCCCACCGAACCCCTCGATTAGATTCCAGTGTGTAACTCACTCCCGAGTATCTGTTATTCTATATATAAACCCCTCGAGTAGATTCCAGTCTGTAACTCACTCCCGGGTATCTGTTATTCTATATATAAACCCCCCGAACCCCTCGATTAGATTCCAGTGTGTAACTCACTCCCGAGTATCTGTTATTCTATATATAAACCCCTCGATTAGATTCCAGTCTGTAACTCACTCCCGGGTATCTGTTATTCTATATATAAACCCCACCGAACCCCTCGATGAGATTCCAGTCTGTAACTCCCTCCCGGGTATCTGTTATTCTATATATAAACCCCACCGAACCCCTCGATGAGATTCCAGTCTGTAACTCCCTCCCAAGTATCTGTTATTTTATATATAAACCCCCCGAACCCCTCGATTAGATTCCAGTCTGTAACTCACTCCCTGGTATCTGTTGTTCTATATATAAACCCCCCGAACCCCTCGATTAGATTCCAGTCTGTAACTCACTCCCGGGTATCTGTTATTCTATACATAAACACCTCGAACCCCTCGATTAAAGTCTAGTGTGTAACTCACTCACAGGTATCTATTATTCTACATATAAACCACCCGAACCCCTCAATTAGAGTCCAGTCTGTAACTCCCTCCCGGGTATCTGTTATTCGATATGTAAACCACCCGAACCCCTCGATTAGAATCCAGTCTGTAACTCACTCCCGGGTACGGGTATTCTATATATAAACCCCCCCGAACCCCTCGTGTAGATTCCAGTCTGTAACTCACTCCCAGGTATCTGTTATTCTGTATATAAACCCCCCCGAACCCCTTGATTAGAACCCAGTCTGTAACTCACTCCCGGGTATCTGTTATTCTATATGTAAATCCCCCGAACCTCTCGATTAGATTCCAGTCTGTAACTCACTCCCGGGTATCTGTTATTCTATATATTAACCCCCCGAACCCCTCGATTAGATTCCAGTCTGTAACTCACTCCTGGGTATCTGTTATTCGATATGTAAACCCCCCGAACCCCTCGATTAGATTCCAGTCTGTAACTCACTCCCAGGTATCTGTTATTCTATATATAAACCCCCCCGAAACCCTCGATTAGATTCCAGTCTGTAACTCACTCCCGGGTATCTGTTATTCTATATATAAACCCCCCGAACCCCTCGAGTAGATTCCAGTCTGTAACTCACTCCCGGGTATCTGTTATTCTATATATAAACCCCCCGAACCCCTCGAGTAGATTCCAGTCTGTAACTCACTCCCGGGTATCTGTTATTCGATATGTAAACCCCCCCGAACCTCTCGATTAGATTCCAGTCTGTAACTCACTCCCGGGTATCTGTTATTCTATATATAAACCCCCCGAACCCCTCGATTAGATTCCAGTCTGTCACTCACTCCCGGGTATCTGTTATTCTATATATAAACCCCCCGAACCCCTCGATTAGATTCCAGTCTGTAACTCACTCCCAGGTATCTGTTATTCTATGTATAAACCCCCCGAACCCCTCGAGTAGATTCCAGTCTGTAACTCACTCCCAGGTATCTGTTATTCTATATATAAACCCCCCGAACCCCTCGATTAGATTCCAGTCTGTAACTCACTCCCAGGTATCTGTTATTCTATATATAAACCCCCCCGAACCCCTCGATTAGATTCCAGTCTGTAACTCACTCCCGAGTATCTGTTATTCTATATATAAACCCCCCGAACCCCTCGATTAGATTCCAGTCTGTAACTCACTCCCAGGTATCTGTTATTCTATATATAAACCCCCCCGAACCCCTCGATTAGATTCCAGTCTGTAACTCACTCCCAGGTATCTGTTATTCTATGTATAAACCCCCCGAACCCCTCGATTAGATTCCAGTCTGTAACTCACTCCCAGGTATCTGTTATTCTATATATAAATCACCCGAACCCCTCGATTAGATTCCAGTCTGTAACTCACTCCCGGGTATCTGTTATTCTATATATAAACCATCTGAACCCTTCGATTAGATTCCAGTCTGTAACTCACTCCCGGGTATCTGTTATTCTTTTTTGGGCCTCCTTATCTCGAGAGACAATGGATACGCGCCTGGAGGTGGTCAGTGGTTTGTGAAGCAGCGCCTGGAGTGGCTATAAAGGCCAATTCTGGAGTGACAGGCTCTTCCACAGGTGCTGCAGAGAAATTTGTTTGTCGGGGCTGTTGCACAGTTGGCTCTCCCCTTGCGCCTCTGTCTTTTTTCCTGCCAACTACTAAGTCTCTTCGACTCGCCACAATTTAGCCCTGTCTTTATGGCTGCTTGCCAGCTCTGGCGATCGCTGGCAACTGACTCCCACGACTTGTGATCAATGTCACACGATTTCATGTCGCGTTTGCAGACGTCTTTATAGCGGAGACATGGACGGCCGGTGGGTCTGATACCAGTGGCGAGCTCGCTGTACAATGTGTCTTTGGGGATCCTGCCATCTTCCATGCGGCTCACATGGCCAAGCCATCTCAAGCGCCGCTGACTCAGTAGTGTGTATAAGCTGGGGGTGTTGGCCGCTTCAAGGACTTCTGTGTTGGAGATACGGTCCTGCCACCTGATGCCAAGTATTCTCCGAAGGCAGCGAAGATGGAATGAATTGAGACGTCGCTCTTGGCTGGCATACGTTGTCCAGGCCTCGCTGCCGTAGAGCAAGGTACTGAGGACACAGGCCTGACACACTCGGACTTTTGTGTTCCGTGTCAGTGCGCCATTTTCCCACACTCTCTTGGCCAGTCTGGACATAGCAGTGGAAGACTTACCCATGCGCTTGTTGATTTCTGCATCGAGAGACAGGTTACTGGTGATAGTTGAGCCTAGGTAGGTGAACTCTTGAACCACTTCCAGAGCGTGGTCGCCAATATTGATGGATGGAGCATTTCTGACGTCCTGCCCCATGATGTTCGTTTTCTTGAGGCTGATGGGTAGGCCAAATTCATTGCAGGCAGACGCAAACCTGTCGATGAGACTCTGCAGGCACTCTTCAGTGTGAGATGTTAAAGCAGCATCGTCAGCAAAGAGGAGTTCTCTGATGAGGACTTTCCGTATTTTGGACTTCGCTCTTAGACGGGCAAGGTTGAACAACCTGCCCCCTGATCTTGTGTGGAGGAAAATTCCTTCTTCAGAGGATTTGAACGCATGTGAAAGCAGCAGGGAGAATAAAATCCCAAAAAGTGTGGGTGCGAGAACACAGCCCTGTTTCACACCACTCAGGAAAGGAAAGGGCTCTGATGAGGAGCCACCATGTTGAATTGTGCCTTTCATATTGTCATGGAATGACAAGATATATTCTATATATATATAAAAACCCCCCGAACCCCTCGATTAGATTCCAGTCTGTAACTCACTCCCGGGTATCTGTTGTTCTATATATAAACACCCCAAAACCCCTCGATTAGATTCCAGTCTGTAACTCACTCCCGGGTATCTGTTATTCCATATATAAACACCCCAAAACCCCTCGATTAGATTCCAGTCTGTAACTCACTCCCGGGTATCTGTGATTCTAAAGATAAACCCCCTGAACCTCTCAATTAGATTCCAGTCTATAACTCACTCCCGGGCATCTGTTATTCTGTATATAAACCCTCTGAACCCTTCGATTAGATTCCAGTCTGTAACTCACTCCCGGGTATCTGTTATTCTATATATAAACACCCCGAACCCGTCGATTAAATTCCAGTCTGTAACTCACTCCCCGGTATCTGTTATTCTATATATAAACCCCCCCGAACCCCTCATTTAGATTCCAGTCTGCAACTCACTCCCGGTTATCTGTTTTTCTGTATCTTAACCAACTGAACCCTCGATTAGATTCCAGTCTGTTACTCACTTCCGGGTAACTGTTATTCTGTATATAAACCAACTGAACCCTCGATTAGATTCCAGTCTCGAACTCACTCCCCGGTATCTGTTATTCTATATATAAAACCTCACGAACCTCTCGATTTGATTCCAGTCTGTAACTCACTCCCGGGTATCTGTGATTCTAAAGATAAACCCCCTGAAACTCTCAATTAGATTCCAGTCTGTAACTCACTCCCGGGTATCTGTTATTCTGTATATATACCCTCTGAACCCTTCGATTAGATTCCAGTCTGTAACTCACTCCCGGGTATCTGTTATTCTATATATAAACACTCTGAACCCCTTGATTAGATTCCAGTCTGTAACTCACTCCCAGGTATCTGTTATTCTATATATAAACACTCTGAACCCTTCGATTAGATTCCAGTCTGTAACTCACTCCAGGGTATCTGTTATTCTCTCTATATATAAAAACCCCCAGAACCCCTCGATCAGATTCCAGTCTGTAACTCACTCCCGGGTATCTGTTATTCTATATATAAACGCTCTGAACCCTTCGATTAGATTCCAGTCTGTAACTCACTCCCGGGTATCTGGTATTCTATATATAAACCCACCCGAACCCCTCATTTAGATTCCAGTCTGTAACTCACTCCTGGGTATCTGTTTTTCTGTATATAAACCACCTGAACCCTCGATTAGATTCCAGTCTGTTACTCACTCCCGGGTATCTGTTATTCTATATATAAACCACCTGAACCCTCGATTAGATTCCCATCTGTAACTCACTCCTGGGTATCTGTTGTTCTATGTATAAACCCCCCGAACCCCTTGACTAGATTCCAGCCTGTAACTCACTCCCGGGTATCTGTTATTCTATATATAAACACCCTGAAACTCTCAATTAGATTCCAGTCTGTAACTCACTCCCGGGTATCTGTTATTCTGTATATATACCCTCTGAACCCTTCGATTAGATTCCAGTCTGTAACTCACTCCCAGGTATCTGTTATTCTGTATATATACCCTCTGAACCCTTCGATTAGATTCCAGTCTGTAACTCACTCCCGGGTATCTGTTATTCTATATGTAAACCCCCTGAACCCGTCGATTAGATTCCAGTGTGTAACTCACTCCCGAGTATCTGTTATTCTATATATAAACCCCTCGAGTAGATTCCAGTCTGTAACTCACTCCTGGGTATCAGTTATTCTATATATAAACCCCACCGAACCCCTCGATGAGATTCCAGTCTGTAACTCCCTCCCAAGTATCTGTTGTTCTATATATAAACCCCCCGAACCCCTCGATTAGATTCCAGTCTGTAACTCACTCCCGGGTATCTGTTATTCTATATGTAAACCCCCTGAACCCGTCGATTAGATTCCTGTCTGTAACTCACTCCCGGGTATCTGTTATTCTATACATAAACACCCCGAACCCCTCGATTAAAATCTAGTGTGTAACTCACTCACAGGTATCTATTATTCTACATATAAACCACCCGAACCCCTCAATTAGAGTCCAGTCTGTAACTCCCTCCCGAATATCTGTTATTCGATATGTAAACCACCCGAACCCCTCGATTAGAATCCAGTCTGTAACTCACTCCCGGGTACGGGTATTCTATATATAAACCCCCCCGAACCCCTTGTGTAGATTCCAGTCTGTAACTCACTCCCAGGTATCTGTTATTCTATATGTAAATCCCCCGAACCCCTCGATTAGATTCCAGTCTGTAACTCACTCCCGGGTAACTGTTAATCTTTATCGAACTCCCCTGAAGAAACAGGGGTCAGACAGTGGGTGGGGTCGAGATCCTTCACCCCCAGGGTTCAGAGAGTGGGTGGAGTCGAGCTCCTTCACCCCCAGGAGTCAGACAGTGGTTGAGGTCGAGCTCCTTCACCCCCAGGGGTCAGACAGTGGGTGGTGTCGAGCTCCTTCACCCCAGGGGTCAGACAGTGGGTGGAGTCGAGCTCCTTCACCCCCAGGGGTCAGACAGTGGTTGAGGTAGAGCTCCTTCACCCCAGGGGTCAGACAGTGGGTGGAATCGAGCTCCTTCTCCCCAGGGGTCAGACAGTGGTTGAGGTCGAGCTCCTTCACCCCCAGGGGTCAGACAGTGGGTGGAGTCTCGCTCCTTCACCCCCAGGGGTCAGACAGTGAGTGGAGTCGAGCTCCTTCACCCCAGGTGTCAGACAGTGGGTGGAGTCGAACTCCTTCACCCCAGGGGTCAGACAGTGGGTGGAGTCGAGCTCCTTCACCCCCCGGGGTCAGACAGTGGGTGGTGTCGAGCTCCTTCACCCCCCGGGGTCAGACAGTGGGTGGAGTCGAGCTCCTTCACCCCCCGGGGTCAGACAGTGGGTGGTGTCGAGCTCCTTCACCCCCCGGGGTCAGACAGTGGGTGGAGTCGAGCTCCTTCACCCCCAGGGGTCAGACAGTGGGTAGAGTCGAGCTCCTTCACCCCAGGGGTGAGACAGTGGGTGGAGTCGAGCTCCTTCACCCCCAGGGGTCCGACAGTGGGTGGAGTCGAGCTCCTTCACCCCCAGGGGTCAGACAGTGGGTGGAGTCAAGCTCCTTCACCCCCAGGGGTCAGACAGTGGGTGGGGTCGAGCTCCTTCACCCCCAGGGGTCAGACAGTGGGTGGAGTCTCGCTCCTTCACCCCCAGGGGTCAGACAGTGAGTGGAGTCGAGCTCCTTCACCCCAGGTGTCAGACAGTGGGTGGAGTCGAACTCCTTCACCCCAGGGGTCAGACAGTGGGTGGAGTCGAGCTCCTTCACCCCAGGGGTGAGACAGTGGGTGGAGTCGAGCTCCTTCACCCCCAGGGGTCAGACAGTGGTTGAGGTCGAGCTCCTTCACCCCCAGGGGTCAGACAGTGGGTGGAGTCAAGCTCCTTCACCCCCAGGGGTCAGACAGTGGGTGGAGTCGAGCTCCTTCAACCCCAGGGGTCAGACAGTGGGTGGAGTCGAGCTCCTTCACCCCAGGGGTCGGACAGTGGGTGGAGTCGAGCTCCTTCACCCCCCGGGGTCAGACAGTGGGTGGAGTCGAGCTCCTTCACCCCCAGGGGTCAGACAGTGGTGAGGTCAAGCTCCTTCACCCCCCGGGGTCAGACAGTGGTGAGGTCGAGCTCCTTCACCCCAGGGGTCAGACAGTGGGTGGAGTCGAGCTCCTTCACCCCCAGGGGTCAGACAGTGGGTGGAGTCGAGCTCCTTCACCCCCCGGGGTCAGACAGTGGGTGGTGTCGAGCTCCTTCACCCCCCGGGGTCAGACAGTGGGTGGAGTCGAACTCCTTCACCCCAGGGGTCAGACAGTGGGTGGAGTCGAACTCCTTCACCCCAGGGGTCAGACAGTGGGTGGAGTCGAGCTCCTTCACCCCCCGGGGTCAGACAGTGGGTGGAGTCGAGCTCCTTCACCCCCAGGGGTCAGACAGTGGTGAGGTCAAGCTCCTTCACCCCCCGGGGTCAGACAGTGGTGAGGTCGAGCTCCTTCACCCCAGGGGTCAGACAGTGGGTGGAGTCGAACTCCTTCACCCCAGGGGTCAGACAGTGGGTGGAGTCGAGCTCCTTCACCCCCAGGGGTCAGACAGTGGGTAGAGTCGAGCTCCTTCACCCCAGGGGTGAGACAGTGGGTGGAGTCGAGCTCCTTCACCCCCAGGGGTCCGACAGTGGGTGGAGTCGAGCTCCTTCACCCCCAGGGGTCAGACAGTGGGTGGAGTCAAGCTCCTTCACCCCCAGGGGTCAGACAGTGGGTGGAGTCGAGCTCCTTCACCCCAGGGGTCGGACAGTGGGTGGAGTCGAGCTCCTTCACCCCAGGGGTCAGACGGTGGGTGGGGTCGAGGTCCTTCACCCCCAGGGGTCAGACAGTGGTTGAGGTCGAGCTCCTTCACCCCCAGGGGTCAGACGGTGGGTGGGGTCGAGCTCCTTCACCCCCAGGGGTCAGACAGTGGTTGAGGTCGAGCTCCTTCACCCCCAGGGGTCAGACAGTGGGTGGAGTCAAGCTCCTTCACCCCCAGGGGTCAGACAGTGGGTGGAGTCGAGCTCCTTCACCCCAGGGGTCGGACAGTGGGTGGAGTCGAGCTCCTTCACCCCAGGGGTCGGACAGTGGGTGGAGTCGAGCTCCTTCACCCCAGGGGTCAGACGGTGGGTGGGGTCGAGGTCCTTCACCCCCAGGGGTCAGACAGTGGTTGAGGTCGAGGTCCTTCACCCCAGGGGTCAGACGGTGGGTGGGGTCGAGCTCCTTCACCCCCAGGGGTCAGACAGTGGTTGAGGTCGAGCTCCTTCACCCCCAGGGGTCAGACAGTGGGTGGGGTCGAGGTCCTTCACCCCCAGGGGTCAGACAGTGGGTGGGGTCGAGGTCCTTCACCCCCATGGGTCAGACGGTGGGTGGGGTCGAGGTCCTTCACCCCAGGGGTCAGACAGTGGGTGGGGTCGAGGTCCTTCACCCCCAGGGGTCAGACAGTGGTTGAGGTCGAGCTCCTTCACCCCCAGGGGTCAGATAGTGGTTGAGGCCGAGCGCATTCTGGGGTTGTACCAGTCAATAGTGGGTCTGAGCTGTCGGAACTTTGACAAATAGAGAACAGTTCTGGTTATTGATTTGATTTTCAAATGATTTTGATTTGTAATCTGTCCGAGAGCGAAGGGATCAGAGGGTGCTGTGTGAAGACTATGATTAATGTCCCTGGAACCTGCCATCAATCACACACTCAAAGCCACTTAAATCCGGATTCTAAACAGATTTAAATATTCAGACCATTTACCTGATGGGGAAAATTGAGCCACAGAAAGATTAAATTGTCAATCATCAAACACACGTTTTTAAAAAAAACATTTCCAATCATTGAGTCTGTCAATTTGGAGAATAGGTGACACCATTGGTCAGACACTGATCTTTCACCTGTGGGATCAGGGCACAAATCCAGCCCAGGTAGTGCTTTCCAGTCTGTGCTGTTAGATATTGTAGAATCATTACAATCACACAGCACAGAAAGAGGCCATTCGGCCCATCGTGCCTGTGCTGTCTCTTTGAAAGTGCTCTCCAATTAGTCCCACTGTTCTTTCCCCAAAGTCCTGTGATTTTTTTCCCCTTCTGTTATTGATTCAATTCCCTTTTGAATGTTATTATTGAATCTGCTTCCACTGACCTATCAGGCAGCGCGTTCCAGATCACAACAACACACTGCAAAACCCTCTTTTCTCCTCATCTAACCCTGGTTCTTCTGCCATTCGTCATAACTCTGTGTCGCTCTGGTTACCGACCCTCCTGCCACTGGAAATATTCTCCTTATTTACTCTATCAAAACCCCTCATTATTGTGGACACCCATATTAAATCCCCCCTTAACCTTCTCTGCTCGAAGGAGAACAATCCCAGCTTCTCCAGTCTCTCCACATTAACTGAAGTCTCCCATGCCTGGGCATCATTCCAGTAAATCTCCCCTTAATCCTTCTGCTCTAACGAGAACAATCCTAGATTCAGAATTCTCATTAAAAGCAGTTTGGACAATCTCAACTGTGTTCCCACTGACCAGACACCCACTGAACAAAATAGTCTAGAAATTCACTCAGTTGCCAATCAGGACACAGAAAAACCACGGGGTAAACTGAGTGAGAAGTGGAAACTGCAAAACTGGTGCAGTAGAGGCAGTTACCAGAGTATCAGAGATGTACAGATGATGGGACAGCGTAGAGGGAGCTTTACTCTGTATCGAACCACGTTTTTTTATCTAACCCATTTTTTTTCCTATTTTGAAGCCTTTATTCCTCAGGCCCCCTTTATATACTTTTTAAAATAACTTTATTAAAAACAGATATATAAAACAAAAACTCAAAATAAAATGCTATTCTCGGTATCAATTATGCACTCCAGTCCCTGCGGTGCCCACTGGTCACAGAAGGCCTCAAGCGTACCGGCGGACACCGCATGCTCCTTCTCCAGGGACACCCAGCAGGAACTTAATCGTAGAAGAGGGGCAGAAAATCAGGGTGGATGGAACCCACCGACGGCCCGCAGCCTGGACCTGTGAATTGCCACCTCGGCCAGGCCCAGGAGCAGACCGACGAGGAGATCCTCCTCCCGGCCCACACCCCTCCACACCTGGGTGCTAAAGGTCAGGATCGTGGGGCTGAAGTGCAGCCAGAACTTGAGGAGCAGCCCCTTCAGATACTCAAACAGGGTCTGCAACCTCGCACACTCCATATATACATGGAACACAGACTCGTCCAGGCTGCAGAAAGTACACGCGGCCTGGGAGTCCGTGAACCTACTTAAAAGTCTATTGCACGGGACTGCCCTGTGCAACACCCTCCACCCCAGGTCCCCGATGTAAAGGGGGAAGACTCCCGCGTAGAGAGACCTCCATCGGGGTTTCCCCTCGCCGCCAGATGGCAACGCGGACCGCCAGGGTGTGTCCGGCCGGCTGACGAGGGCAAGGAAGTGGAGAGTGTGCAGGAGCAGCCCGTACAGGAAACACCCCCGCACTGATTGGAATGGCACGGAGGGCATTTCCGAGAGGTGGCTCGGGTTGTGCGGGACCGGCTCCCGAGGAGGGTTTCGGGGCCTGGGTCCGATGAGCAGTTCCGGCCGAGTGGGGATCAGCTCGGCCGGGAGCACTCCACTCTCCCGAGCCCCCTCGCCACCCACAGTGAGGGGTGTCCCGGGGGCTTTGGCTACTCCTCCGCCCGCCGGACAGTCCCTGGAGCCGGCCACCCGGACAGCTGAGTCGCAGTCCTCCGCCGGGCGGGGGGGGGAGCGCCCTGACTGAAGGCGACCATGTTCCAGACTCGGAATAGATCCCGGTAAAAGACAGGCAACTCCCTCAGAGAGGCGTGGCTAACGGACTCCACCGGGAGCTGCGTGTCGTCTTGAAGGCAGTGACACTGGCGGAAGAGATATGTCGCCAGCGCACACCATCTGGGAGGACGCTCGACGTACAGGTATCTCTGCAGGGTCCGAAGGCGGAGAGTCGCAGCCTGGGTGCGGACGCACACCAGCGACTGGCCGCCCTCCTCAATCGGGAGACTCAGGACCGCGGCAGAGACCCAGTGTTTCCTCTTGCCCCAGAAGAAATCGACGAGTTTCTTCTGGATCTTCGTGGCAAATGCAGGGGGCGGGGCCACAGTGACCAACCGGTGCCACAGCATGGAGGCCACCAGTTGGTTTATGACCAACGCTCGGCCCCTGTAGGAAAGCACTCGGAGCAGTCCTGTCCAGCGCCCCAGCCGAGTGGTGACTTTCGCCTCCAGCTCCTGCCAGTTTGCCGACCAGGCTTCCTCAGCGAGGCTAAGGTGGACTCCCAGATAGAGGAAGTGCAATGTGCTCCACGCAAAAGGTGTCATCTCCTCCGGCAGGGAGTCCACCCGCCACTGATCCACCAGGAGTCCGGAACATTTCTCCCAATTGATCCTCGCGGAGGACGCAGCAGAAAAGGTCTGCTGGCAGTCGCGCATCCTCCGCAAGTCAACGGGATCTGTGACCGCAAGGAGCACGTCGTCGGCGTAAGCCGAGAGGACGACCCGCATGGCCGGCTCGCGCTGAGCCAATCCCGTCAACCTCCTGCGAAGCAAGCACAGGAAGGGCTCCACGCAGATGGTATACAATTGGCCGGACATGGGGCATCCCTGACGCACTCCTCTCTCAAAGCGAAGGGACGCCGTCAAGGACCCGAGAACTTTAACCAGACACTCTGCGGCGGCGTATAAAAGTCAGACCAGGGCTACAAAATGCGTCCAGAGTCCAGGTCCAAGTCCGAAAGCGCGCAGATTCCTGAAAAGGTAATCGTGATCCACCCTGTCGAACGCCTTCTCCTGATTAAGGGAGAGAAAGGCGACCGACTGACCAGTCCTCTGGAAAAGATGGATCAGGTCCGGGACCAGGTGGATGTTGTCCTGGATGAACCGGCCCGGGACCGTGTAGGACTGGTCGGGGTGGATCATGTGGGCCAGCATGGAGCCCAGGCGGGTAGACATAGCCCGGGCAAAGATCTTATAATCCGTGCTGAAGAGGGAGACCGGATGTTAGTTTTTAAGCAGGTGGACATCGCCCCTCTTCGGCAGCAGGACGATGACCGATGAGCGGAGCCTCCAATCCTTCAGCGCCCTCCGGGCTGACCTTCGGCAGGACCTCCACAAAACTCTGCGCGCCTCCTCGCTGGACGGATCCGGAGAGAACAACCACTGTAATAAGTACGGACCAAAAGGCCCATTCCCTCTGGATCCGTGATGGAGGATCCGTCGTCTGCCAGCAGCTCGATGAGCTGCTTACGGACCCCCCGCCATTTTTTCCAGCGAGTAGAAGAAGGGTGAGCGCGGTCCAAATCTTCCAGGATCTGGATCTGCGACCTCACGTACGCGCCTCGGGACCCTATGAGCTGCAGGTCCCTCAGCGCGCCCTTCTTCTCTTTATACGCCTGCCACAGGCGGGTCCGCGATGGCATGACCGAGGCGGGACTCCAAGTCGTGCACCTCCCTCTCAAGGCGCCCGATCTCGGCTTCCCGCCTCTTGGTCGACCCCTTCGCGTACTCCTGACAGAAGACGCGGATGTGAGTCTTGCCCACATCCCACCACAGCCTCAAGGAGGGGAAGCCCCCCTGCTTCTTCTCTCAGTCAGCCCAGAATTGACGGAACGAGTCCCGGAATCGCTCGTCCTCTAGCAGCCGGTTGTTAAAGTGCCAGTACGCGGACCCCGCCCGCGTGCGGAGCGGAGTGAACTCCGCCCACACCAGGTGGTGGTCCGAGCACGGCACCAGCCGCATGGAGGCCGCCGAAACGCGGGAGACGTACGCCTGCGAAATGTAGAGGCGGTCGATTCGCGACTCCCCCTCCTCCAGACCTCCACGTGAAGGCGCTGGAGTCGGGATGGAGATTCCGCCAGACGTCCACCAAGTTGAGGGAGCTGATCAGTCTCCTCAACTTCTCCACCGACGCTTGGCCGCGCTGGGGACCGGAGCGATCCCCCACCTCGAGGGTGCAGTTGAAATCCCCCCTGAGGATGATGCACTCGCCACTATCAGTAGAGCTTTAGAGAGCGGACACTTCATCCAAGAAGTGCGCTTGCAACGTGCCGGGTTCTGGGCGCATACACGTTCACAAAGTGGAGCGGCACGCTACCCAGGCGAACGGCGAGGTGGAGAAAGCGGCCCGGCACTAGCTCCTTGACCCCCAAGATCTCCGGCTGAAAAGTCGGGGCCAACAAGATAGCCACCCCACTAGAAATAGGGGTGAGGTGACTCATGGAGACCCCACCCTGCCACTCCAGGAGCCAGGTGGCTTCGTCTCCCTGAACGGTGTGGGTTTCCTGCAGAAAGCTCACCGCGTATCTCCCTTCCCTGAGGACTGAGAGATTGTGAAATCTACGGTGAGACCCCCTGCTGCCGTTGATGTTGAGGCTGGCTATGGTTATCTTCATGTCAAAGGTACTTAAAACCCGTCACCAACACCTCACTGTGAGGAGGGAGTGGAAGTGCACCTGGCCCTCCACTCCCCCAGCAACCCATTGAGGAACACATTAAAACAGCGCCTCTCAACCAGTTTCACGTCCGCGCCCTTGCCCGCTTTCTTGAGGGCGGCACAGATGGACTGGATGATCAGCACCAGACTCCACCAACGGCCGAGGGCCAGCTGAACTTTATCACGGCAACCCCTGCAAGCCGCGAGGAAATCCCGGAGTTCCACCGTGGGGATGAGAGGAGACTCGATGGGAGGCACGAGGGACTCCATTGCCCCACACCGAGTCCCCATCCTCCCCCGGGTCGTCACCGCCAGCGGCCACCACACACCCAGCACACATTGTGAGGCGGACGTCCCGGCCGCGTCAGCTGGTCCTGCCTCCGTCACGATCTTACTCCCAGGATCGATGGCGGGGGAGTCTTCTCTGGGTCCATCTATTTGTCTGGAGCCTATGGGCACCAGCGGTTCAGGACCCCCCCTCAACCAACATCCCCAGGCCAGTGAACGGTCCAGGGGAGATGGAATTTCCTGACTCTGGAAATCGAGCCGGAGCCAAAACCGGAGGCGGAGAGAGGAGGCCATCTCCCACCCCACCAACACCCACAGACCCAGCAGACGGAGAATTATGCAAACTGGCCTCAGGGTCGGGTACATCCTGGGTGGCAGCATCAGGCTGCTGGGAAGGTTGATCCTCACAGGTCTCGTCCCCACCCAGGACACCCGACCCATTGGCCAAAGGAGAGATTTCTTCCCTGGGGTCCACAGGCTCCCCCACCACAGGCGAGCCCCCCACCTCGGTCGTTGCCAAGATTACAGGGGCATCTCCCTCCCATCCCTTCCGAGAGATGGAGTATTCCCGCCCAGGGCTTTCGGCCCTCATGTTGCTGGTGGCGAGGTTATCCCGAGGACCCGCACCAGGAGATGGACCCCGTATATCAGGGCTTTCTTCAGCGGAGGGGCGCCTCCTCATCTTATTCTGGGAGGGGCATGGAGGCTCAGAGACTTCCATCTCAGTCGAGGCCTCTGCTTCTACCTGTGCGCCCCCTGCCGAGATCTCTTGGGCCCGAGCTCAGCCGCGGGGCAGGTGGGCTTCCCTCGATCGGGCCCAGGGCTAAGCTCAGGCTCAGGTGGTTGTTCTGTTTGCAGGGGGTGTGCCTTTGGGTGTTTCAACCTGCACTGTGCCTTCCTCCCACTCGGACGGGTCTTCCCCCCTCTCCACTGGAGGCTCTGAAAATGACAGCCTCTGGAACCGCCTGAGTGGTGGAGTGGTGACTGTTGCAGGTGTCGGGGGAATAGGAGGAGGTGCAGTTGTGCCACCCTGGGCTGCCGAGGTGGAGTTGGCAGCCCGGAGGTTGGGGCAGCTCTTCCGAACATTCCCCCCCCCTCCCTTGCAGACATGGCACTGTGCCCCGTCCGAGCTCCAGTAGCCGCGGTCGGCCGCCCCCTGGAACCCGACACTAAACTGGTCTTCCGCATCCTCCTCCCACACCAGCTGGCAGCGGAAGGAGTACACATGCCGGAGGCTGTTCTCCCGAAGACCGAGATGGTGCAGGTGGGGAAGGAGGAGCTCACCAGGAATGAAGGGCGGGACAGTAGATAAAATGACCTGTTGCGCAGTGGCCTCCAGGGGGTCCATTGGCAGAAAGGTCCCGCCCACGATGAGCCCCTTGTTCAGAGCCAGGGACACCGCCCGCTCGGTCTTCAGGAATAACACTGCCTTCCCGTACATGTTAGAGGCTGCAACAATGGGCGAGAGGCCGACAACCTCGGCCATTGCTTTCACACGTGCCTCTGTTGACGTGTTGCGGTGGACGTAGCTCTTGACCCCCATGCTTTGATGTTATCAACACAAACGGTGACGGGGCAACTGGTGCAGCTGCAGCAGCCACAGCAACATATATGCAAGAAGGCCACGCCACCAGTGAAGAGGGTTCGCCATGGGATCGAAGAGACACGCCCGTCCCTAAGAAACAAAGCAAATAACTCTGCTTCTCTTTCCACAGATGCTGCCAGACCTGCTGAGTGATTCCAGCATTTCTTGTTTCTATTAAAGCAAATAACTGTTTTTTTTTTAAACTTAACATTGCTGTCTGTGGGATCTTGCTGTGTGGAAATCAGCTGCTGTGTTTCCTGCATTACAACAGAGACTACACTTCAAAAACACTTCATTGGCTGTAAAGCACTTTGGGATGTCCTGCGGTCGTGAAAGGCGCTATTGAAATGCAAGTCTTTCTTTGTTTATATAGAAATCTCATCTACTTTCACAGCTAATGAAGGCATCTGTGTCTTGTTACATCACTGTGAAAAAGCAGGACATTCAACTGAGCAGAAACACAGAGCTTTGCTGAAAACTCAGCAGAGACAGCAAGTCTCAATGTCATTGGTGAGAGAATGGGAGCAGCCGAGTGTGTTGAGAATTTAATTTTGAAGATTAAATATTTGAATGTGACTGCTGGGAATATAGTGAGATCTTGGCTCATTCTTCACCTGTTCATCCTGCCACAGTTAGGAGTTCTCACCTCCTGTGTGTGCATGTGGAGCTGGGGGAGGTGAGGGGAGTGGGGAGGGGAGGTGAGGGGAGTGGGGAGGGGAGGTGAGGGGAGTGGGGAGGGGAGGGGAGGGGAGGAAGGGAAGGTAGGGGAGTGAGGGAGGGGAGGGAGGAGAGGAGAGGTAGGGGAGGGGGAGGAGTAGAGGGAGGGGAGGAGGGGAGGTAGGTGAGGGGAAGGAGGGAGGAAAGGAGAGGTAGGGGAATGGAGGAGGGGAGGGGGAGGAGTGGAGGGAGAGGGGGGGAGGAGTGGAGGGAGAGGGGGGGAGGAGTGGAGGGAGGGGAGGGGAGGGGAGGGAGATGATAGGGGAATGGGGGAGGGAGGGAGATGATAGGGGAATGGGGGAGGGAGGGAGATGGTAGGGGAATGGGGGAGGTAGGGGAGTGGAGGGTGAGGAGGGAGGAGAGGGGAGGGGAGGCAGGCGAATGGGGAATGGGGAGGGGAGTGAGGGGAATGGGGAGGGGAGGGGAGGTAGGAGAGTGGAGGAGTGGTGGGAGGGGAGGGGAGGTAGGTGAATGAGGAGGGGAATGGAGGAGGGGAGGTAGGGGAATGGAGGAGGGGAGGTAGGGGAATGGGGAGGGGAGGGAGGGGACAGGAGTGGAGGGAGGGGATGGAATGGAGGGAGAGGGGGAGGGGAGGGAAGGGAAGGGAATAGGTAGGGGAGTGGCGGTAGGGGGATGGAGAGGGAACGGAGGGAGGGGAGGTAGGGGAGTGGAGGGAGGGGAGGACTGGCAGCAGGTAGCCGTGGTGACAGCTCAGTGAGGCGCAGAGCAAACACGACAATCCGAATAAAGCTACACACTCCCATCAGGCCACATCCCTTTTATTTGAATTCTAAGAAATATTCTTAATCATAAATGAACATTCATCTCTCCACTTCCCACAACTCCCCCATGGTTCATTGGGTAAATCAACAGGGTTAGATACAGAGTAAAGCTCCCTTTCCACTGTCCCATTAAACACTCCCAGGACAGGTACAGCATTGGGATTGGCTGCTTCCTAATTGGGACTCCAGAGTGCATCAACGAGGTGCAGCTGACTGTGCTGCAGTCAGTTCCTGGAGGTGCTGCTGGACAAGGAGTGCTGAGGAGGGAACTGCAAAAACTTTGAACAACATTTGCTGCAGAGGAGGAGAGACTTTTGGAATAAGCCTGTATTTGGAGGTGGGTGTTGAGGACCAGACTCATTTCATTTGGATTGTTGTGGGAGGCCAGAAGAACAAGCGGTGGGGACTATGCAATTCTGCAGGGAGCTGTGCAGTTGCACTAAAGTTGCAGGGAAGCTCCCTCCCCACCCCAATTGCCCAGCCTGAGTCAGCTGAAGCTGCCTGGCTAATATACAGAAGGGGATAAATAGTGCCTGGGCAGCTTCAGCTGACCCGGGTGAAGACGCCTCCCCCAACCAGAAGACCAAGTGTGCTGGCAGAGACTGTTTTAAGTGTGCTGTGTGCACCACCTCCAGAAAGGAACAGTCATCCCTTACAGCCTGTCTCTTTCTCTCCTCTATTCCCTCAGCCTCTCCCCTAACCTGTTGATTGTTTGTTTGTTTTGTGCGTAGTTATTTTCAAGCCTACAATTTGGGGTGGGTTAGCTCTTAGACCCATGGCAAGCCCTTCATCACAGGTGGCGGGGCCCTCAACAACCTATGCAGCTGCAGCCTCTGTGGCTGCCCACGTGGCCCCGTCACCTTTTAAATTAATAACATCCAGCCATGGGGTGAAGAGCTATCCCCACCCCAACATGTCCATTGAGGCCTGTGTGAAGGCAGTGGCCGAGGTTGTCGGCCCCTCGGCCATTGTTGCGGCCTCAAAGATGTATGGGAAGGCTGTGTTTTTTCTAAAGACCGAGCGGGCGGTGTCCCTGGCCCTGAGTAAAGGGCTCACTGTGGGGGGGACCTTCCTGCCGGTGGACCCTCTGGGGGCCACTGCGCATCGGATAATGTTATCAAACGTCCCACTCTTCATTCCCAGTGAGCTCCTCCTCCCGCACTGACACCATCTGGGGGAGGTGAGGTCAGGGATCACCCCAGTCCGGCTTGGTCTTAGGGAACACAGCCTCCAACATATCTACTCCTTCCGCCGCCAGTTATTTATGCAGCTGGCGCGGGAGGAGGACTTGGAAGGCCAATTTAATGTGGAGTTCCAGGGGACAACCTACCGCGTCTTTTGGACCTCGGACGGGGCGTGGTGCCACGTCTGCAAGGGGGTGGGGCATGTTCGTAAGAACTGCCCCAACTTCCCGGCTGCCAGCTCCACCTCGGCGGCCCAGAGTGGTTCCACAGCACCTCCTCCCACTCCCCCCACACATCCAATAGACACCGCTCAGTTGGTTCCGGAGGTTGTGGTTTTCACAGCCTCCAGCGGGGAGGGGAGCGTCCGTCCGAGTGGAAGGAAGACACGGAGGCAAAAGAAACATCAAGAGGCGCGTCCCCTGGACACATTGAAATGACCCGAGCCTGAGCTCAGCCCAAAGCCCGTTCTCACGGAATCCACCTGTCCCAGGGCTGGGCTCAGGCCTAGGGTGACTAAAAAGGAGGGTGCAGAGGCCTCTGATGACATGGAGGTCTCTGAGCCTCTGCGCCCTGGTGGGCAAAAGAGGAGAAGGCACCCCTCCAAAGAGGTAACGAGGGGCCCTGAGGTGCAGGGTCCATCTGTTGGAGGGGAGCTGTCTCCTGTTTCGGGTCCCCAGGTTTCCCCTACCGCCACCACCAAGGCGACAAAGTCCAGGCAGGAGCACCCTATTCCTCAGGATGGAGGGGAGGGGAAGGCCCCGGTACTTGAGGCCCCTCCTGAAGGAGTAAGTGGGGCCCTGCTTGTGGTGGGGGAGCCTGGGGACGCCGCCCATTCTGCCACTGCTACTGGGTCGGGTGCCCTGAATGAAGGGGAGGGCGAGGCCCCAGAGGGTCGGCCCTCCCAGCTGGAGTCCACCACCAACCAGGAGACACCCGACCTGGTTATAACCGAGAATGCTGCCCCATCTGCTGGGCCTGTGGGTGCTGGCGGAGCGGGAGATGGCCTCCTCTCTCCACCTCCGGTCTCGGCTCCGGCTGGATTTCCGGAGTCGGGAACTTCTGTCTCCCCTGGACCGCTCATTGGCCTGGGGACGGAGGTGGAGGGGGGTCCTGGACCGCTGGTGCCCACAGGCACCAGTTTCACAATAGAACCCAGAGAGGACTCCTCCACCATTGATCCTGGGGGTGGGATCGTGACGGAGGCGGATTCAGCTGGCGCGGCCGGGACGTCCGCCCCACAGTGTGTGGTGGATGTGTCGGCCGCTGGTGGTGACGACCTGGAGGAGGATGGGGATTCGGTGTGGGGCACGGAGGATGATCTTGATTGCATCGCCAGTGAGGTGGTGGAGTCCCTCGTGCCTCCCACCGAATCTCCTCTCATCCCCACGGCGGAACTCCGGGATTTCCTCGCGGCTTGCAGAGGTTGCCGCAATAAAGTTCAGCTGGCCCTCGACCGCTGGTCGAATCTGGCGCTGATCATCCAGTCCGTCCGTGCTGCCCTGAAGATAACGGGCAAGCGTGTGGGCGTGAAACTGGTCGAGAGGAGCCGTTTTAATGTGTTCCTCAATGGGTTGCTGGGGGAGTGGAAGGCCAGGTGCACTTCCACTCCCTCCTCACAGTAAGGTGTTGGTGACGGGTTTTAAGTACCTTTGACATGAAGATAACCATAGCCAGCCTCAACATCAATGGCAGCAGGGGGTCTCACCGCAGATTTCACAATCTCTCAGTCCTCAGGGAAGGGAGATACGCGGAGACCTTTCTGTAGGAAACCCACACTGTTCCGGGAGATGAAGCCACCTGGCTCCTGGAGTGGCAGGGTGGGGTCTCCATGAGTCACCTCACCCCTATTTCTAGTGGGGTGGCTATCGTGTTGGCCCCGACTTTTCAGCCGGAGATCTTGGGGGTCAAGGAGCTAGTGCCGGGCCGCTTGCTCCACCTCGCCGTTCGCCTGGGTAGCGTGCCGCTCCACCTTGTGAACATGTACGCGCCCAGGCCCGGCGCGTTGCAAGCGCGCTTCTTTGAAGAAGTGTCCGCTCTCTTGAGCTCCATCGATAGCGGCGAGTGCATCATCCTCGGGGGGGATTTTAACTGCACCCTCGAGGTGGGGGATCGCTCCGGTCCCCAGCGCGGCCAAGCGTCGGTGGAGAAGTTGAGGGGACTGATCAGCTCCCTTAACTTGGTGGACGTCTGGCGGAATCTCCATCCCGACTCCAGCGCCTTCACGTGGAGGTCTGGAGGAGGAGGGTCGCGAATCGTCCGCCTCTACATTTCGCAGGCGTACGTCTCCCGCGTCTCGGTGGCCTCCATGCGCTGGTGCCGTGTTCGGACCACCCCTGGTGTGGGCGGAGTTTACTCCACTCCGCACGCGGGCGGGGTCCGCGTACTGGCACTTTAACAACCGGCTGCTGGAGGACGTGCGATTTCGGGACTCGTTCTGTCGATTCTGGGCCGACTGGAGAAGGAAGCGGGGGGGCTTCCCCTCCTTGAGGCTGTGGTGGGATGTGGGCAAGATTCACATCCGCGTCTTCTGTCAGGAGTACGCGAAGGGGTCGACCAAGAGGCAGGAAGCTGAGATCGGGCGCCTTGAGAGGGAGGTGCTCGACTTGCAGTCCCGCCTCGGTCATGCCGTCGCGGACCCGGCCCTGTGGCAGGCGTACAAAGAGAAGAAGGGCGCGCTGAGGGACCTGCAGCTCATAGGGTCCTGAGGCGCATATGTGAGGTCGCGGATCCAGATCCTGGAAGATTTGGACCGCGCCTCACCCTTCTTCTACTCGCTGGAAAAATGGCGGGGGATCCGTAAGTAGCTCGTTGAGCTGCTGGCCAACGACAGATCCTCCATCACGGATCCGGAGGGAATGGGCCTCCTGGTCCGTACTTATTACAGTGCGTTGTTCTCTCCGGATCCGTCCAGCGAGGACGCACGTAGAGTTTTGTGGGAGGGCCTGCCGCAGGTCAGCCCGGAGGGCACCAAAGGATTGGAGGCTCCGCTCACGTTGGCGGAGCTGACCGGCGCCCTCCACCAGCTCTCGAGGGGCAAATCCCCAGGGCTGGACGGGCTGACTGTGGAGTTCCTCAGGGCGTTCTGGGACATCCTGGGGGACGATTACGTGCGGGTCCTGGGGGAAAGCCTGGTGACCGGGGAGATGCTCCTCTCGTGGCGCAGGGCAGTCATCGTCCTCCTGCCAAAGAGGGGCGATCTCTGCCTGCTTAAAAACTGCGTTCGGTCTCCCTCCTCAGCATGGATCTTTGTCCGGGCTATCTCTGCCCGCCTGTGCTCAGTGCTGGCCCACGTGATCCACCCCAACCAGTCCTACGCGATCCCGGGCTGGTCCATCCAGGACAACATCCACCTGGTCCGGGACTGATCCATCTTTTCCAGAGGACTGGTCAGTCGGTCGCCTTTCTCTCCCTCAATCAGAAGGCGTTCGACAGGGTGGATCACGAATACCTTTTCTGGACTCTGCGCACTTTCGGACTCGGGCCGCATTTTGTGGCCCGGGTCCGACTTTTATACGCCGCCGCAGAGTGTCTAGTCAAAGTTAACGGGTCCTTGACGGCGCCTCTTCGCTTTGGGAGAGGAGTGCGTCAGGGATGTCCCTTGTCCGGCCAATTGTATACCATCTGCGTGGAGCCCTTCCTGTGCCTGCTTCGCAGGAGGTTGACGGGATTGGCTCTGCGCGAGCCGGCCATGTGGGTCGTCCTCTCGGCTTACGCCAATGACGTGCTCCTCGCGGTCACAGATCCCGTTGACTTGCGGAGGATGCGCGACTGCCAGCAGACCTTTTCTGCTGCGTCCTCTGCGAGGATCAATTGGGAGAAATGTTCCGGTCTCCTGGTGGGTCAGTGGCGGGTTGACTCCCTGCCGGAGGAGATGACACCTTTTGCATGGAGCACCACACACCTCCTCTATCTGGGAGTCCACCTTAGCCCCACTGAGGAAGCCTGGCCGGCAAACTGGCAGGAGTTGGAGGCGAAAGTCACCGCTCGGCTGGGGCGCTGGACAGGACTGCTCCGAGTGCTTTCCTACAGGGGCCGAGCGCTGGTCATAAACCAACTGGTGGCCTCCATGCTGTGGTACCGTTTGGTCACTTTGGCTCCGCCCCCTGCATTTGCCACCAAGATCCAGAAGAAACTTATCAATTTCTTCTGGGGCAAGAGGAAACACTGGGTCTCTGCCGCGGTCCTGAGTCTCCCGATTGAGGAGGGCGGCCAGTCGCTGGTGTGCATCCGCTCCCAGGCTGCGACTCTTCACCTTCGGACCCTGAAGAGATACCTGTACGTCGAGCGTCCTCCCAGATGGTGTGCGCTGGCGAAGTATTTTTTCCGCCAGTGTCACTGCCTTCAGGACGACACGCAGCTCCCGGTGGAGTCCGTTAGCCGCGCCTCTCTGAGGGAGTTGCCTGTCTTTTACCGGATTTATTCCGGGTCTGGAACATGGTCGCCTCCAGTCAGGGCGCTCCCCCGCCGGCGGAGGTAAGCGCCTCGGCTGCCTTGGTGGCCGACTCCGGGGACGGTCCGGCAGGCGGAGGAGTAGCCGAAGCCCCCGGGACACCCCTCACTGCGGGATCGGGAGCGCTCTGCGCTCCTGGCGGAGCTGACCCCCGCTCGGCCGGAACTGCTCATCGGACCGATGCCCCGAAACCCTCCTCGGGTGCCAGTCCCGCACAAACCGAGCTGCCTCTCGGAAATGCCCTCCGTGCCATTCCAATCGGCGCGGAGGGCTTTCCTGTATGGGCTGCTCCTGCACCACTCTCCTCTTCCTCGCCCTCGTCAGCCGGCCGGACACGCCCTGGAGGTCCGCGTTGCCATCTGGCGGCGAGAGAAAACCCCGATGGAGGTCTCTCTACGCGGGAGTCTTCCCCCTTTACATCGGGGACCTGGGGTGGAGGGTGTTGCATAGGGCAGTCCCGTGCAATAGGCTTTTCAGAAGGTTCATGGACTCCCAGGCCGCGTGTAATTTCTGCAGTCTGGACGAGTCCATGTTCCACGTATGTATGGAGTGTGCGAGGTTGCAGACCCTGTTTGAGTATCTGAAGGGGCTGCTCCTCAAGTTCTGGCTGCACTTCAGTCCCACGCTCCTGATCTTTGGGCACCTGGTGCGGAGGGGCGTGGGCTGGGAGGAGGATCTCCTCGTCGGTCTGCTCCTGGGCCTGGCCAAGGTGGCAATTCACAGGTCCAGGCTGCGGGCCGTCGGTGGGGGGGTGCGTCCTCCCTGATTGCCTGCCCCTCCTCTGCGGTTACGTTCGTGCCCGGGTGTCCCTGGAGAAGGAGCATGCGGTGTCCGCCGGTACGCTTGAGGCCTTCCGTGACCGGTGGGCACCGCAGGGACTGGAGTGAATCATTGACGCTGAGAATGGATTTTAATTTGAGTTTTTTGTTTATTCATCTGTTTTTAATAAAGTTATTTTAAAAATATGTATATAAAGGGAGCCTGAGGAATAAAGGCCCCCTCGACATAAAATCTATAAAAGGGGCCTGGGGTATAAAGGCCACCTTATTTTTAAAAAAAAGAAAAAAAATAGGGCTCGATGCAGAGTAAAGCTCTCTCTGCACTTTCTGCATCAATGCTCTACTTGTTCAACTGTAGAGGGGTTAGGGTAGGGTAGGGCATTTGGGCAGCAGGGAGGGAAATTAACCCCCCCCTCCTGTTTACATACTCATTTCTTGAGCCTTATTTCACTAGTATCTGCCACTTTTATTCGGCTCACACCTTGCGTTGCTGTCTGTCCATTTTCCACACCCACCTCGGGTTATCATTGGAATGTAAGGCATGTTTTCCTAACTTTGCAGTGAATATATCCAATTGAAAGAGCAGAGAGAATGGATTTTACGGTAAGGGTTTCAGAGAAGATTAAGGGGATAGTGTTTTGAATTGCTGGGTTAGCGTAAAGGGTTAGGAAATAGGATAACTGTGGGAATATATCGGGTGTAAGGGCTGTTTAGGTTTAGGGGTTGGGGTTAGGGTTATCTGGATGAGAGTGGGGTCAGGGTTAGGGGTGGGGGGTTAGGGGTTTAGGGTTATCTGGATGAGAGTGGGGTCAGGGTTATCTGGATGAGAGTGGGGTCAGGGTTAGGGTTGGGGGTTAGGGGTTTAGGGTTATCTGGATGAGAGTGGGGTCAGGGTTATCTGGATGAGAGTGGGGTCAGGGTTAGGGTTGGGGTTTAGGGTTATCTGGATGAGAGTGGGGTCAGGGTTAGGGTTGGGGGTTAGGGGTTTAGGGTTATCTGGATGAGAGTGGGGTTAGGGTTGGGGTTTAGGGTTATCTGGATGAGAGTGGGGTTAGGGTTATCTGGATGAGAGTGGGGTCAGGGTTAGGGTTGGGGGTTAGGGGTTTAGGGTTATCTGGATGAGAGTGGGGTCAGGGTTATCTGGATGAGAGTGGGGTCAGGGTTAGGGGTGGGGTTAGGGTTGGGGGTTAGGGGTTTAGGGTTATCTGGATGAGAGTGGGGTTAGGGTTATCTGGATGAGAGTGGGGTCAGGGTTAGGGTTGGGGTTTAGGGTTATCTGGATGAGAGTGGGGTCAGGGTTAGGGTTGGGGGTTAGGGGTTTAGGGTTATCTGGATGAGAGTGGGGTCAGGGTTAGGGGTGGGGTTAGGGTTGGGGGTTTGGGGTTTAGGGTTATCTGGATGAGAGTGGGGTTAGGGTTATCTGGATGAGAGTGGGGTCAGGGTTAGGGTTGGGGTTTAGGGTTATCTGGATGAGAGTGGGGTCAGGGTTAGGGGTGGGGTTAGGGTTGGGGGTTAGGGGGTTAGGGTTATCTGGATGAGAGTGGGGTCAGGGTTAGGGTTGGGGTTTAGGGTTATCTGGATGAGAGTGGGGTCAGGGTTAGGGTTGGGGGTTAGGGGTTTAGGGTTATCTGGATGAGAGTGGGGTCAGGGTTAGGGGTGGGGTTAGGGTTGGGGGTTAGGGGTTTAGGGTTATCTGGATGAGAGTGGGGTCAGGGTTAGGGGTGGGGTTAGGGTTGGGGGTTAGGGGTTTAGGGTTATCTGGATGAGAGTGGGGTTAGGGTTGGGGGTTTGGGGTTTAGGGTTATCTGGATGAGAGTGGGGTCAGGGTTAGGGGTGGGGTTAGGGTTGGGGGTTTGGGGTTTAGGGTTATCTGGATGAGAGTGGGGTCAGGGTTAGGGGTGGGGTTAGGGTTGGGGGTTTGGGGTTTAGGGTTATCTGGATGAGAGTGGGGTCAGGGTTAGGGTTGGGGGTTAGGGGTTTTGGGTTATCTGGATGAGAGTGGGGTCAGGGTTAGGGGTGGGGTTAGGGTTGGGGGTTTAGGGTTATCTGGATGAGAGTGGGGTCAGGGTTAGGGTGGGGTTAGGGTTGGGGGTTAGGGGTTTGGGGTTAGGGTTAGGGTGGGGTTAGGGTTGGGGGTTAGGGGTTTGGGGTTAGGGTTAGGGTGGGGTTAGGGTTGGGGGTTAGGGGTTTAGGGTTATCTGGATGAGAGTGGGGTTAGGGTTGGGGGTTTTGGGTTATCTGGATGAGAGTGGGGTCAGGGTTAGGGGTGGGGTTAGGGTTGGGGGTTAGGGGTTTAGGGTTATCTGGATGAGAGTGGGGTTAGGGTTGGGGGTTTTGGGTTATCTGGATGAGAGTGGGGTCAGGGTTAGGGGTGGGGTTAGGGTTGGGGGTTAGGGGTTTGGGGTTATCTGGATGAGAGTGGGGTCAGGGTTTGTGGGTAGAATCTTTCTGAAATTGAATTTGGAATGAGGGTGAGTCAGAAAGCTGAGATGGTGAGACTGATTGCTGAAGAATTGTCTCTTTGAAGTGAGAGATCAAGTTTCAGTTTTTGAATACTTGTCAGCTGACATCGTCTGTTTCCTGCTCTAATGACCTGACCTGGGGGAATGGATTTACAATGATTGGTGACTTCTGCTTCCTGACACTATTGACATGAATCATTAGTAACTGAGCTTTACGAAATCGATCCTCTCCATCACTGCACCATTGGCACAAAGATAGCAAGCGGCAGCCTAGATCCAGTTGTGTATTTCTCTACCACAGTTTACAGAGCTGGAATTATCTACTTGGGAATAAGAGAATGATTCTGTCTGAACCCTCCTTGCTGTGCCTACAGTTCAGTTTGGGATCTGTTACACAGAGTCTACAGGCAGCCAGTGCCAATCAATGCCAGAGAGTGATGTGTTTTGTCAACTCTCTCCTTCAGAAATACTCTTGGAGAATCACTTTGCAATTTAACTGTCCTGTGATAAATCAAGCCCACCTTTCCCAGTGCAATCTTCCAGGGATTTTCATTACTCAAGAAATTGTGAACATTTAACATCCAAATTTCACTCTGTGTTTGGAGGGGATTCAGCAGACGTGATACCGGGGTTAAAAGGGTTAAATTATGAGGACAGGTTACAGAGACTAGACTTGTGTTCCCTTGAGTTTAGGAGATTAAGAGATGATCTAATTGAACTGTCTAAGATAATTAAAGCAGACGGTAGATGGAGAAACACTTTTCTCTGGGGCGGGGGGGTGGGGGTGCGGGTGGTGGGCCCAGAACAAGTGGGTAGAACCTTGATCTTGGAGCCAGGCTGTTCAGGGGTGAGGTCAGGAAGCACATTAACACAAAGAGGGTGGAATTCTGGAACTCTCTCTCCCAGAATGCTGTTTGAGGTTGGGGGTCAGTTGAAAATTTTAAAACGGGGCTTAATAGATTTTTGTTGGTTTTGGGATTTGATGGTTAGGGAAGCCGGGTGGCTAAGTGGAGCTTCTTTTCATTTATTTCATGGGATGTGGGCATCACTGGCAGGGTCAGCATTTATTGCCCTTGAACTGAGACGCTTGCTAGGACGTTTCATAGGGCATTTAAACCACATTGCTGTGGGTCTGGAGTCACATGGAGGCCAGACCAGGTTTTTACAACAATCAATGGTAGTTTCATGGTCACCATTACTGAGACTAGCTTTCAATTCCAGATTGTTTGTAAATTAATTTTAATTGAATTTAAATTCCACCAGCTGCCGTGGTGGCTTTTAAACATCTGTCCCCAAAGTATTAGCCTGGGTTTCTGGATTACTATCCCAGTGACATTACCACTGAGCCACCGCTTCCCCAAGTTAAAATACAGATCAGCCGTGATCTAACTGAATGGCCGAACAGGTCAGAGAGGCTGAATGACCTCCTCCTGAGTCCCTAAGAAGAGGGCAGCAAGAGTCCACACCCCATCTTCCAGCTCATTACAAAACCACTGTGCCCAGGGTGTCCTGTCACTGTTCACCAATTGCAGATCCCCACCTGCCACAAATATACTTTCAAATAGACTTTTTGGAACTCCCTCCCTAACTCTGTGGGTGTACCTTCATCACATGGACTGCAATAGTTCAACAAGATGGCTCACCATCCCCTTCTCAAAGCGTTGGGCAATCAATGCTGGCTTTGCCTTCAACCCTCAAATCCACTGAATGAATAAAAAGAAACATATAGTATTTGATCACTAAATATCCATCAGATCATTAGCCTCTGATTAATCTCAGCATCTTTGGGGATTTAAAGGGCAAAATCATGTGCCGCTGCATCTTAACAGCTGGATAATATATTGTGTATTCTGTGGTATGATTCTCCTCTCCATTCCAACATAGTGGTGTCAGCTGTGGCTCAGATAGGGAGCTTGCTCATGTCTAAACCAGTAGATAGTGGGGTTAAGTCCCACTCCAGTGCCTTGAGTGCCTAATTGCTGCTGATACTTGGACTGTTGGGAGAGCTATCTTTCAGATAAGACACTGAACTGAGGCCTTGTTTGCTTTCTCTAGTGGGTATAAAGGGTCTGATAGCATTACTAAAGAAGAGATTCTCCCACAATCCCAGCCAATATTTATCCCTCAACTTAAGAACAGATGATCTACAAAGAACAGCGATAGCAGTGAGAGTGCGAGCCAGGGGGCAGCTGGGAAGGTAAGTTTCAGTATAAATTACTTACCTAGCGACTCGGCAGCTTCTTTTTGAACAGCGGTAGCAGTGAGAGTGCGAGCCAGGGGGCAGCTGGGAAGGTAAGTTTCAGTATAAATTACTTACCTAGCGATTCGGAAGCTTCAGCAGGGTGGGGGGAAAAAAAACTGAAAAAGTGACGCCACAGGAAAACTGTGACCTGATTGGCTGGTAGGGAATCTGTACTGAATTTGAAAATAAAACTGATAAAAATTGATTAAAACACTAATTAACTAATTAATAAGTAGAGTAACTAAACCAGAGGGAGGAGATTACTGTATTTAGACAGCATTTAATATTTATTGTAGAAATCTAGCACAAGGGACCACACAGTGAAGTGTATAATAATTTAGTAAGGATTTAATAAGTATTTATTTATTTTATATTAATTAACTAATTAGTGCTAGAAATGTCAGTTCGAGGGGTGAAGTGCTTCACCTGTGAGATGTGGGAAGTCCGTGACGCTTCCAGTGTTCCGGACGACTACATCTGCAGGAAGTGTACCCAGTTGCAGCTCCTCACAGACCGCATGGATCGGTTGGAGCGGCAACTGGATGCACTTAGGAGCATGCAGGTGGCAGAAAGTGTCATAGACAGGAGTTTTAGAGAAGTGGTTACACCCAAGGTGCAGGCAGATAGATGGGTGACCGCTAGAAGGGACAGACAGTCAGTGCAGGAATCCCCTGTGGTTATCCCCCTCTCTAACAAGTATACCGTTTTGGATACTGTTGGGGGGGATGGCCTATCAGGGGAAAACAGCAGCAGCCAGGGCAGTGGCACCACGGCTGGCACTGTTGTTCAGCAGGGAGGGACAAAGCGCAAAAGAGCAATAGTTATAGGGGACTCTATAGTCAGGGGCACAGATAGGCACTTCTGTGGACGTGAAAGAGACTCCAGGATGGTATGTTGCCTCCCTGGTGCCAGGGTCAAGGATGTCTCTGAACGGACAGGGGGCATTCTGAAGGGGGAGGGTGAACAGCCAGAGGTTGTGGTACACATCGGTACCAATGACATAGGCAGCAAGAGTGATGAGGTCCTGTATGGGGAGTTTAGGGAGTTAGGTAATAAGTTAAAAAACAGGACCTCGAGGGTTGTAATCTCTGGATTACACGTGCCAGTGAGGCTATAAATAGGAAGATAGTCCATCTAAACATGTGGCTGAGCAGCTGGTGTAGAAGGGAGGGTTTCAGATATCTGGACCATTGGGATCTCTTCAGGGACAGATGGGACCTGTACAAGAAGGATGGGTTGCATCTAAACTGGAAGGGCAGTAATATCCTGGTTGCAAGTTTCGCTAGCATCACTCGGGAGGGTTGAAACTAGTGTGGCAGGGGGGTGGGAACCAGAGCAGTAGGACAGCAAGTGAAGTGAGTGAGGAGGACATAGTAAATAAGGCCAGTAGGACTAATAGGAAGAGCAGGCAGGGAGATGTTGCTGAGCACAGTGGGACTGGTGGTCTGAAGTGCATTTGTTTCAATGTGAGAAGTATAACCGGTAAGGCAGATGAACTTAGAGCTTGGATTAATACTTGGAAATATGATGTTGTTGCTATTACAGAGACTTGGTTGAGGGAAGGGCAGGATTGGCAGCGAAATGCTTCAGGCGGGATAGAGGGGGATGTAAAAGGGGTGGGGGAGTTGCATTACTGGTTAAGGAGAATATCACAGCTGTACTGCGGGAGGACACCTCGGAGGGGTCATGCAGCGAGGCAATATGGGTGGAGCTCAGGAATAGGAAGGGTGCAGTCCCGATGTTGGGGGTTTAATACAGGCCTCCCAACAGCCAGCGGGAGGTAGAGGAGCAGATATGTAGACAGATTTTGGAAAGATATAAAGGTAACAGGGTTGTAGTGGTGGGTGATTTTAACTTCCCCAATATTGACTGGGACTCACTTAGTGCTAGGGGCTTGGATGGGGCGGAATTTGTAAAGAGCATTCAGGAGGGTTTCTTGAAACAATATGTAGATAGTCCAACTCGGGATGGGGCCATTCTGGACCTGGTATTGGGGAATGAGCCCAGCCAGGTGGTCGAAGTTTCAGTGGGGGAGCATTTCGGGAGCAGTGACCATAATTCCATAAGTTTTAAGGTATTTGTGGATAAGGATAAGAGTAGTCCTCGGGTGAAGGTGCTAAACTGGGGGAAGGCTAATTATAACAATATTAGGCAGGAACTGAAGAATTTAGATTGGGGGCGGCTGTTTGAGGGTAAATCAACATCTGACATGTGGGAGTCTTTCAAACGTCAGCTGATTAGAATCCAGGACTGGCATGTTCCTGTGAGGAAGAAGGATAAGTTTAGCAAGTTTTGGGAAGCTTGGATAACGCGGGATATTGTGAGCCTAGTCAAAAAGAAAAAGGAAGCATTTGTAAGGGCTGGAAGTCTAGGAACAGATGAAGCACTTGAGGAATATAAAGACAGTAGGAAGGAACTTAAGCAAGGAGTCAGGAGGGCTAAAAGGGGTCATGAAAAGTCATTGGCAAACAGGATTAGGGAAAATCCCAAGGCTTTTTATACATATATAAAGAGCAAGAGGGTAACCAGGGAAAGGGTTGGCCCACTCAAGGACAGAGATGGGAATCTATGCGTGGAGCCAGAGGAAATGGGTGAGGTGCTAAATGAGTACTTTGCATCAGTATTCACCAAGGAGAAGGACTTGGTGGAAGATGAGCCTAGGGAAGGGAGTGCAGATAGTCTCAGTCATCTCATTATCAAAAAGGATGAGGTGTTGGGTGTCTTGCAAAGCATTAAGGTAGATAAGTCCCCAGGGCCTGATGGGATTTACCCCAGAATACTGAGGGAGGCGAGGGAAGAAATTGCTGGGGCCTTGACAGAAATCTTTGCATCCTCATTGGTGACAGGTGAGATCCCAGAGGACTGGAGAATAGCCAATGTTGTTCCTTTGTTTAAGAAGGGTGGCAAGGATAATCCAGGAAATTATAGGCCGGTGAGCCTTGCGTCAGTGGTAGGGAAACTATTAGAGAGGATTCTTCGGGACAGGATTTACTCCCATTTGGAAACAAATGAACTTATTAGCGAGAGACAGCATGGTTTTGTGAAGGGGAGGTCGTGTCTTACTAATTTGATTGAGTTTTTTGAGGAAGTGACAAAGATGATTGATGAGGGAAGGGCAGTGGATGTTGTCTATATGAACTTTAGTAAAGCCTTTGACAAGGTCCCGCATGGCAGACTGGTGCAAAAGGTGAAGTCACACGGGATCAGAGGTGAGCTGGCAAGATGGATACAGAACTGGCTCGGTCATAGAAGACAGAGGGTAACAGTGGATGGGTGTTTTTCTGAACGGAGGGATGTGACTAGTGGTGTTCCGCAGGGATCAGTGCTGGGACCTTTGCTGTTTGTATATATAAATGATTTGGAGGAAAATGTAGCTGGTCTGATTAGTAAGTTTGCGGACGGCACAAAGGTTGGTGGAGTTGCGGATGGTGATGAGGATTGTCAGAGGATACAGCAGGATATAGATCGGTTGGAGACTTGGGCGGAGAAATGGCAGATGGAGTTTAATCCGGACAAATGTGAGGTAATGCATTTTGGAAGATCTAATGCAGGTGGGAGGTATACAGTAAATGGCAGAACCCTTAGGAGTATTGACAGGCAGAGAGATCTGGGCGTACAGGTCCACAGGTCACTGAAAGTGGCAACGCAGGTGGATAAGGTAGTCAAGAAGGCATATGGCATGCTTGCCTTCATCGGTCGGGGCATAGAGTATAAAAATTGGCAAGTCATGTTGCAGCTGCACAGAACCTTAGTTAGGCCACACTTAGAATATTGCGTGCAATTCTGGTCGCCACACTACCAGAAGGACGTGGAGGCTTTGGAGAGGGTACAGAAGAGGTTTACCAGGATGTTGCCTGGTCTGGAGGGCATTAGCTATGAGGAGAGGTTGGATAAACTCGGATTGTTTTCACTGGAACGACGGAGGTGGAGGGGCGACATGATAGAGGTTTACAAAGTTATGAGTGGCATGGACAGAGTGGATAGTCAGAAGCTTTTTCCCAGGGTGGAAGAGTCAGTTACTAGGGGACATAGGTTTAAGGTGAGAGGGGCAAAGTTTAGAGGGGATGTGCGAGGCAAGTTTTTTGCACAGAGGGTGGTGAGTGCCTGGAACTTGCTGCCAGGGGAGGTGGTGGAAGCAGGTACGATAGCGACGTTTAAGAGACATCTTGACAAATATATGAATAGGATGGGAATAGAGGGATACAGTCCCCAGAAGTGCAGAAGGTGTTAGTTTCGGCAGGCATCAAGATCGGCGCAGGCTTGCTGGGCCGAATGGCCTGTTCCTGTGCTGTACTGTTCTTTGTTCTGTGATCTAGTCATTAAAACATTGCAATTTGTGGGATTTTGCTGTGCGTAGATTGACTGCTTGTATTTTGACAGTGATTACACTTCAAAGGTACTTCATTGACTATAAAGCACTAGTGGACAGGAGATAAATCCCCAGACTTGCCTCTTACTCTCTGCTTACTATTTACATGCGATGGTGGCAAGGGCACAGAATGTACTCTGGGCGGGGGACTTCAATGTCCATCACCAAGAGTGTCTCAGTAGCACCACTACTGACCGAGCTGGACGAGTCCTAAAGGACATAGCTGCTAGACTGGGTCAGCGGCAGGTGGTGGGGGAACCAACACGAGGGAAGAACAGACTTGACCTCGTCCTCTCCAATCTGCCTGCTGCAGATGCATCTGTCCATGACGGTATTGGTAGGAGTGACCATCGCGCAGTCCTTGTGGAGACGAAGTCCCGCCTTCACATTGAGGATACCGTCCATCGTGTTGTGTGGCACTATCACCGTGCTAAATGGTATAGATTTCGAACAGATCTAGCAATGCAAAACTGGGCATTCATGAGGCGCTGTGGGCCATCAGCAGCAGCAGAATTGTACACAACCACAATCTGTAACTTCATGGCCCGGCATATCCCCCACTCTACCATTACCATCAAGCCAGGAGACCAACCCTGGTTCAATGAAGAGTGCAGGAAGGCATGCCAGGAGCAGCACCAGGCATACCTCAAAACCTGGTGAAGCTACAACCCAGGACTAATTGCATGCCAAACTGCATAAGCAGCATGTGATAGACAGAGCTAAGCGATCCCATAACCAACGGATCAGATCTAAGCTCTGGAGTCCTGCCACATCCAGCCGTGAATGGTGGTGGACAATTAAACAACTAACTGGAGGAGTGGGCTCCACAAATATCCCCATCCTCAATGATGGGGGAGCCCAGCACATCAGTGCGAAAGATAAGGCAGAAGCATTTGCAACAATCTTCAGCCAGAAGTGCCGAGTTGATGATCCATCTTGGCCTCCTCCTGAAGTCCCCAGCATCACAGATGCCAGACTTCAGCCAATTCGATTCACTCCGTGTGATATCAAGAAACGACTGAAGGCACTGGATACAGCAAAGACTGTGGGCCTTGACAATATACCGGCAATAGTACTGAAGACCTGTGCTCCAGAACTTGCCGCACCCCGAGCCAAGCTGTTCCAGTACAGCTACAACGCTGGCATCTACCCTGCAATGTGGAAAATTGCCCAGGTATGTCCTGTACACAAAAAGCAGGACAAGTCCAACCCGGCCAATTACCGCCCCATCAGTCTACTCTCAATCATCAGTAAAATGATGGAAGGTGTCGTCGACAGTGCCATCAAGCAGCACTTGCTTAGCAATAACCTGCTCAGTGACGCTCAGTTTGGGTTCCGCCAGGGCCACTCAGCACCTGACCTCATTACAGCCTTGGTTCAAACGTGGACAAAAGAGCTGAACTCAAGACGTGAGGTGAGAGTGACTGCCATTGACATCAAGGCAGCATTTGACCGAGGATGGCATCAAGGAGCCCTAGCAAAACTGAGGTCAATGGGAATCAGGGGGAAAACTCTCTGCTGGTTGGAGTCATACCTAACGCAAAGCAATATGGCTGTGGTTGTTGGAGGTCAATCATCTGAGCTCCAGGACATCACTGCAGGAGTTCATCAGGGTAGTGTCCTCGGCCCAACCATCTTCAGCTGCTTCATCAATGACCTTCCTTCAATCATCAGGTCAGAAGTGGGGATGTTCGCTGATGATTGCACAATGTACAGCACCATTCGTGACTTCTCAAATACTGAAGCAGTCTGTGTAGAAATGCAACAAGACCTGGACAATATCCAGGCTTGGGCTGATAAGTTGCAAGTAACATTTGCGCCACACAAGTGCCAGGCAATGACCATCTCCAACGAGAGAGAATCTAACCATCTCCCCTTGACATTCAATGGCATTACCATCACTGAATCCCCCACTATCAACATCCTAGGGGCTACCATTGACCAGAAACTGAACTGGAGTAGCCATATAAATACCGTGGCTACAAGAGCAGGTCAGAGGCTAGGAATCCTGAGGCGAGTAACTCACCTCCTGACTCCCCAAAGCCTGTCCACCATCTCCAAGGGACAAGTCAGGAGTGTGTTGGAATACTCTCCACTTGCCTGGATGGGTGCAGCTCCAAAAAAACTCGACGCTCGACACCATCCAGGGCAAAGCAGCCCGCTTGATTGGCACACCATCTATAAACATTCACTCCCTCCACCACTGGCGCACAGTGGCAGCAGTGTGTACCATCTACAAGATGCACTGCAGCAATGCACTAAGGCTCCTTAGACAGCATCTTCCAAACCTGCGACCTCTACCAACTAGAAGGACACGGGCAGCAAATACATGGGAACACCACCACCTGCAAGTTCCCCTCGAAGTCACACACCATCCTGACTTGGAACTATATCGCCGTTCCTTCACTGTCGCTGGGTCAAAATCCTGGAACTCCCTTCCTAATAGCACTGTGGGTGTACCTACCCCACATGGACTGCAGCCGTTCAAGAAGGCAGCTCACCACCACCTTCTGATGGGCAATAAATGCTGGCCTGGCCAGTGACGCCCACATCCCATGAATGAATTAAAAAAAAATTCGAAAAGGGAGTGCGGGACCAGAGGGACCTGGGTACAGGTGGATAAATCACTGAAGGTGTAGGACAGGTTGAGAAAGCAGTTAATAGAGCATACAGTATCCCAAGCTTCATTAATAGGGGCATAGAGTACAAAATGGATGAACACAAAAATCTACCATGAAATCTACACACACATTAAATTTCTGACCAAAGCCAGTGAACAAAAAACCCCATCATTATCCCAACACAAAGATTTAAAACAGAGACACAGCACTGTGAGTGTGTTATAAATACAGGGATAGAGCAACGTGTGCAATTTATAAATACGGAAACAGCACCGTGTGTATTTTATAAATACGGAAACAGCACTGTGTATTTTATAAATACGGAAACAGCACTGTGTGTATTTTATAAATACGGAAACAGCACCGTGTGTATTTTATAAATACGGAAACAGCACCGTGTGTATTTTATAAATACGGAAACAGCACCGTGTGTATTTTATAAATACGGAAACAGCACCGTGTGTATTTTATAAATACGGATACAGCACCGTGTGTATTTTATAAATACGAATACAGCACCGTGTATTTTATAAATACGAATACAGCACCGTGTATTTTATAAATACGAATACAGAACTGTGTATTTTATAAATACGAATACAGAACTGTGTATTTTATAAATACGAATACAGCACCGTGTGTATTTTATAAATACGAATACAGCACCGTGTGTATTTTATAAATACGGATACAGCACTGCGTAATTTATAAATACGAATACAGCACTGTGTATTTTATAAATACGAATACAGCACTGTGTAATTTATAAATACGAATACAGCACCGTGTGTATTTTATAAATACGAATACAGCACTGTGTAATTTATAAATACGAATATGTAATTTATAAATACGAATACAGCACCGTGTGTATTTTATAAATACGAATACAGCACCGTGTGTATTTTATAAATACGAATACAGCACCGTGTGTAGTTTATAAATACGAATACAGCACCGTGTGTATTTTATAAATACGAATACAGCACCGTGTGTATTTTATAAATACGAATACAGCACCGTGTGTAGTTTATAAATACGAATACAGCACCATGTGTATTTTATAAATACGAATACAGCACCGTGTGTATTTTATAAATACGAATACAGCACCGTGTGTATTTTATAAATACGAATACAGCACCGTGTGTATTTTATAAATACGAATACAGCACCGTGTGTAATTTATAAATACGAATACAGCACCGTGTGTATTTTATAAATACGAATACAGCACCGTGTGTAATTTATAAATACGAATACAGCACTGTGTATTTTATAAATACGAATACAGCACCGTGTGTATTTTATAAATACGAATATAGCACTGTGTAATTTATAAATACGAATACAGCACTGTGTATTTTATAAATACGAATACAGCACTGTGTATTTTATAAATACGAATACAGCACCGTGTGTATTTTATAAATAGGAATACAGCACTGTGTATTTTATAAATACGAATACAGCACCGTGTGTATTTTATAAATACGAATACAGCACTGTGTATTTTATAAATACGAATACAGCACTGTGTAATTTATAAATACGAATACAGCACCGTGTGTATTTTATAAATACGAATACAGCACTGTGTAATTTATAAATACGAATACAGCACTGTGTAATTTATAAATACGAATACAGCACTGTGTATTTTATAAATACGAATACAGCACTGTGTAATTTATAAATACGAATACAGCACCGTGTGTATTTTATAAATACGAATACAGCACTGTGTAATTTATAAATACGAATATGTAATTTATAAATACGAATACAGCACCGTGTGTATTTTATAAATACGAATACAGCACCGTGTGTATTTTATAAATACGAATACAGCACCGTGTGTATTTTATAAATACGAATACAGCACCGTGTGTACTTTATAAATACGGATACAGCACCGTGTGTATTTTATAAATACGAATACAGCACTGCGTAATTTATAAATACGAATACAGCACTGCGTAATTTATAAATACGAATACAGCACTATGTAATTTATAAATACGAATACAGCACCGTGTGTATTTTATAAATACGAATACAGAACCGTGTGTATTTTATAAATACGAATACAGAACTGTGTATTTTATAAATACGAATACAGCACTGTGTAATTTATAAATACGAATACAGCACTGTGTAATTTATAAATACGAATACAGCACTGTGTAATTTATAAATACGAATACAGCACTGTGTATTTTATAAATACGAATACAGCACCGTGTGTATTTTATAAATACGAATATAGCACTGTGTAATTTATAAATACGAATACAGCACTGTGTATTTTATAAATACGAATACAGCACTGTGTATTTTATAAATACGAATACAGCACCGTGTGTATTTTATAAATACGAATACAGCACTGTGTATTTTATAAATACGAATACAGCACCGTGTGTATTTTATAAATACGAATACAGCACTGTGTATTTTATAAATATGAATACAGCACTGTGTAATTTATAAATACGAATACAGCACTGTGTATTTTATAAATACGAATACAGCACTGTGTATTTTATAAATACGAATACAGCACTGTGTAATTTATAAATACGAATACAGCACCGTGTGTATTTTATAAATACGAATACAGCACTGTGTAATTTATAAATACGAATATGTAATTTATAAATACGAATACAGCACCGTGTGTATTTTATAAATACGAATACAGCACCGTGTGTATTTTATAAATACGAATACAGCACCGTGTGTATTTTATAAATACGAATACAGCACCGTGTGTACTTTATAAATACGGATACAGCACCGTGTGTATTTTATAAATACGAATACAGCACTGCGTAATTTATAAATACGAATACAGCACTGCGTAATTTATAAATACGAATACAGCACTGCGTAATTTATAAATACGAATACAGCACTATGTAATTTATAAATACGAATACAGCACCGTGTGTATTTTATAAATACGAATACAGAACCGTGTGTATTTTATAAATACGAATACAGAACTGTGTATTTTATAAATACGAATACAGCACTGTGTAATTTATAAATACGAATACAGCACTGTGTAATTTATAAATACGGATCCAGCACCGTGTGTATTTTATAAATACGAATACAGCACCGTGTGTATTTTATAAATACGAATACAGCACTGTGTATTTTATAAATACGAATACAGCACTGTGTAATTTATAAATACGAATACAGCACTGTGTAATTTATAAATACGAATACAGCACCGTGTGTATTTTATAAATACGAATACAGCACCGTGTGTAATTTATAAATACGAATACAGCACCGTGTGTATTTTATAAATACGAATACAGCACCGTGTGTAATTTATAAATACGAATACAGCACCGTGTGTATTTTATAAATACGAATACAGCACCGTGTGTATTTTATAAATACGAATACAGCACTGTGTAATTTATAAATACGAATACAGCACTGTGTAATTTATAAATACGAATACAGCACTGTGTATTTTATAAATACGAATACAGCACCGTGTGTATTTTATAAATACGAATACAGCACTATGTAATTTATAAATACGAATACAGCACCGTGTGTATTTTATAAATACGAATACAGCACTGTGTAATTTATAAATACGAATACAGCACTGTGTAATTTATAAATACGAATACAGCACCGTGTGTAATTTATAAATACGAATACAGCACCGTGTGTATTTTATAAATACGAATACAGCACTATGTAATTTATAAATACGAATACAGCACCGTGTGTATTTTATAAATACGAATACAGCACTGTGTAATTTATAAATACGAATACAGCACTGTGTAATTTATAAATACGAATACAGCACCGTGTGTATTTTATAAATACGAATACAGCACCGTGTGTAATTTATAAATACGAATACAGCACCGTGTGTATTTTATAAATACGAATACAGCACCGTGTGTAATTTATAAATACGAATACAGCACCGTGTGTATTTTATAAATACGAATACAGCACTGTGTAATTTATAAATACGAATACAGCACTGTGTAATTTATAAATACGAATACAGCACTGTGTATTTTATAAATACGAATACAGCACTGTGTAATTTATAAATACGAATACAGCACCGTGTGTATTTTATAAGTACGAATACAGCACTATGTAATTTATAAATACGAATACAGCACCGTGTGTATTTTCTAAATACGAATACAGCACTGTGTAATTTATAAATACGAATATGTAATTTATAAATACGAATCCAGCACCGTGTGTATTTTATAAATACGAATACAGCACCGTGTGTATTTTATAAATACGAATACAGCACCGTGTGTATTTTATAAATACGAATACAGCACCGTGTGTATTTTATAAATACGAATACAGCACCGTGTGTATTTTATAAATACGAATACAGCACCGTGTGTACTTTATAAATACGAATACAGCACCGTGTGTATTTTATAAATACGAATACAGCACTGCGTAATTTATAAATACGAATACAGCACTATGTAATTTATAAATACGAATACAGCACCGTGTGTATTTTATAAATACGAATACAGAACTGTGTATTTTATAAATACGAATACAGAACTGTGTATTTTATAAATACGAATACAGCACTGTGTAATTTATAAATACGAATACAGCACTGTGTAATTTATAAATACGGATCCAGCACCGTGTGTATTTTATAAATACGAATACAGCACCGTGTGTATTTTATAAATACGAATACAGCACTGTGTAATTTATAAATACGAATACAGCACCGTGTGTATTTTATAAATACGAATACAGCACCGTGTGTAATTTATAAATACGAATACAGCACCGTGTGTATTTTATAAATACGAATACAGCACCGTGTGTATTTTATAAATACGAATACAGCACCGTGTGTATTTTATAAATACGAATACAGCACCGTGTGTAATTTATAAATACGAATACAGCACTGTGTATTTTATAAATACGAATACAGCACTGTGTAATTTATAAATACGAATACAGCACTGTGTAATTTATAAATACGAATACAGCACCGTGTGTATTTTATAAATACGAATACAGCACTGTGTAATTTATAAATACGAATACAGCACTGTGTATTTTATAAATACGAATACAGCACTGTGTATTTTATAAATACGAATACAGCACTGTGTAATTTATAAATACGAATACAGCACTGTGTAATTTATAAATACGAATACAGCACCGTGTAATTTATAAATACGAATACAGCACTGTGTAATTTATAAATACGAATACAGCACCGTGTGTAATTTATAAATACGAATACAGCACCGTGTGTATTTTATAAATACGAATACAGCACTGTGTAATTTATAAATACGAATATGTAATTTATAAATACGAATGCAGCACCGTGTGTATTTTATAAATACGAATACAGCACCGTGTGTATTTTATAAATACGAATACAGCACCGTGTGTATTTTATAAATACAAATACAGCACCGTGTGTATTTTATAAATACAAATACAGCACTGTGTAATTTATAAATACGAATATGTAATTTATAAATACGAATACAGCACCGTGTGTATTTTATAAATACGGATACAGCACCGTGTGTGTTTTATAAATACGGATACAGCACTGTGTAATTTATAAATACGAATATGTAATTTATAAATACGAATAGAGCACCGTGTGTATTTTCTAAATACGAATAGAGCACCGTGTGTATTTTATAAATACGGATACAGCACCGTGTGTGTTTTATAAATACGGATACAGCACTGTGTAATTTATAAATACGAATACA
Organism: Heterodontus francisci; assembly: GCF_036365525.1. Lineage (NCBI taxonomy): Eukaryota > Metazoa > Chordata > Chondrichthyes > Heterodontiformes > Heterodontidae > Heterodontus > Heterodontus francisci. Next base: position 4,493,560 of record NC_090387.1, on the reverse strand, counting down.
GCACTATGTAATTTAGAAATACGAATACAGCACCGTGTGTATTTTATAAATACGAATACAGCACTGTGTAATTTATAAATACGAATACAGCACTGTGTAATTTATAAATACGAATACAGCACCGTGTGTATTTTATAAATACGAATACAGAACTGTGTATTTTATAAATACGAATACAGCACCGTGTGTATTTTATAAATACGGATACAGCACCGTGTGTATAATATAAATACGGAAACAGCACCGTGTGTATTTTATAAATACGAATACAGCACTGTGTAATTTATAAATACGGATACAGCACAGTGTGTATTTTTAAATACGAATACAGCACTGTGTAATTTATAAATACGAATACAGCACTATGTAATTTATAAATACGGATACAGCACCGTGTGTATTTTATAAATACGGATACAGCACCGTGTGTATTTTATAAATACAAATACAGAATTGTGTATTTTATAAATACGAATACAGCACTGTGTATTTTATAAATACGAATACAGCACCGTGTGTATTTTATAAATACGGATACAGCACCGTGTGTATTTTATAAATACAAATACAGAACTGTGTATTTTATAAATACGAATACAGCACTGTATTTTATAAATACGAATACAGCACCGTGTGTATTTTATAAATACAAATACAGAACTGTGTATTTTATAAATACGAATACAGCACTGTGTATTTTATAAATACGAATACAGCACCGTGTGTATTTTATAAAGACGAATACAGCACTATGTATTTTATAAATACGAATACAGCACTGTGTATTTTATAAATACGAATACAGCACCGTGTGTATTTTATAAATACGGATACAGCACCTTGTGTATTTTATAAATACGGATACAGCACCGTGTGTATTTTATAAAGACGAATACAGCACTGTGTAATTTATAAATACGAATACAGCACTATGTAATTTATAAATACGAATACAGCACCGTGTGTATTTTATAAATACGAATACAGCACTGTGTAATTTATAAATACGAATACAGCACTGTGTAATTTATAAATACGGATACAGCACTGTGTGTAATTTATAAATACGAATACAGCATTGTGTATTTTATAAATACGAATACAGCATTGTGTATTTTATAAATACGAATACAGCACCGTGTGTATTTTATAAATACGAATACAGCACTGTGTGTAATTTATAAATACGAATACAGCACCGTGTGTATTTTATAAAGACGAATACAGCACTATGTAATTTATAAATACGAATACAGCACTATGTAATTTATAAATACGAATACAGCACCGTGTGTATTTTATAAATACGAATACAGCACTGTGTAATTTATAAATACGAATACAGCACTGTGTAATTTATAAATACGAATACAGCACTGTGTAATTTATAAATACGGATACAGCACTGTGTGTAATTTATAAATACGAATACAGCATTGTGTAATTTATAAATACGGATACAGCACCGTGTGTATTTTATAAATACAAATACAGCACTATGTAATTTATAAATACGAATACAGCACTGTGTGTATAATATAAATACGGATACAGCACTGTGTGTAATTTATAAATACGGATACAGCACTGTGTGCAATTTATAAATACGAATACAGCACTATGTAATTTATAAATACGTTTACAGCACCGTGTGTATATTTTAAATACGGATACAGCACCGTGTGTATATTATAAATACTGATACAGCACCGTGTAGATATTATAAATACTGATACAGCACCGTGTGTTTTTTTATAAATACTGATACAGCACTGTGTGTATATTATAAATACTGATACAGCACTGTGTGTATATTATAAATACTGATACAGCACCGTGTGTTTTTTTATAAATACTGATACAGCACTGTGTGTATATTATAAATACTGATACAGCACTGTGTTTTTTTATAAATACTGATACAGCACCGTGTAGATATTATAAATACTGATACAGCACCGTGTGTTTTTTTATAAATACTGATACAGCACCGTGTGTTTTTTATAAATACTGATACAGCACTGTGTATATATTATAAATACTGATATAGCATTGTGTGTATATTATAAATACTGATACAGCACCGTGTGTTTTTTTTATAAATACTGAAACAGCAATGTATGTTTTTTTATAAATACTGAAACAGCAATGTGTGTTTTTTTATAAATACTGAAACAGCAATGTGTGTTTTTTTTATAAATACTGATACAGCACCGTGTATATATTATAAATACTGATACAGCACCGTGTGTTTTTTTATAAATACTGATACAGCACTGTGTATATATTATAAATACTGATACAGCACCGTGTATATATTATAAATACTGACACAGCACCGTGTGTTTTTTTACAAATACTGATACAGCACTGTGTATATATTATAAATACTGATACAGCACCGTGTGTTTTTTTATAAATACTGATACAGCACTGTGTGTTTTTTTATAAATACTGTTACAGCACCGTGTATATATTATAAATACTGATACAGCACTGTGTGTTTTTTTATAAATACTGATACAGCACTGTGTGTTTTTTTATAAATACTGATACAGCACTGTGTATATATTATAAATACTGATACAGCACCGTGTATATATTATAAATACTGATACAGCACCGTGTGTTATTTTATAAATACTGATACAGCACCGTGTATATATTATAAATACTGATACAGCACCGTGTGTTTTTTTATAAATACTGATACAGCACCGTGTGTTTTTTTTATAAATACTGATACAGCACTGTGTGTTTTTTTATAAATACTGATACAGCACTGTGTATATATTATAAATACTGATACAGCACCGTGTGTTTTTTTTATAAATACTGATACAGCACTGTGTGTTTTTTTATAAATACTGATACAGCACTGTGTGTATATTATAAATACTGATACAGCACCGTGTGTTTTTTTTATAAATACTGATACAGCACCGTGTATATATTATAAATACTGATCCAGCACCGTGTGTATATTATAAATACTGATACAGCACCGTGTGTTTTTTTATAAATACTGATACAGCACCGTGTATATATTATAAATACTGATACAGCACCGTGTGTTTTTTTATAAATACTGATACAGCACTGTGTATATATTATAAATACTGATACAGCACCGTGTATATATTATAAATACTGATACAGCACCGTGTGTTTTTTTATAAATACTGATCCAGCACCGTGTATATATTATAAATACTGATACAGCACCGTGTGTTTTTTTATAAATACTGATACAGCACTGTGTATATATTATAAATACTGATACAGCACCGTGTATATATTATAAATACTGATACAGCACCGTGTATATATTATAAATACTGATACAGCACCGTGTGTTTTTTTATAAATACTGATACAGCACCGTGTATATATTATAAATACTGATACAGCACCGTGTGTTTTTTTATAAATACTGATACAGCACCGTGTATATATTATAAATACTGATACAGCACTGTGTGTTTTTTTATAAATACTGATACAGCACCGTGTATATATTATAAATACTGATACAGCACCGTGTGTTTTTTTATAAATACTGATCCAGCACTGTGTGTTTTTTTATAAATACTGATACAGCACTGTGTGTTTTTTATAAATACTGATACAGCACCGTGTATATATTATAAATACTGATACAGCACCGTGTGTTTTTTATAAATACTGATACAGCACCGTGTATATATTATAAATACTGATACAGCACTGTGTGTTTTTTTATAAATACTGATACAGCACCGTGTGTTTTTTTATAAATACTGATACAGCACCGTGTATATATTATAAATACTGATACAGCACCGTGTGTTTTTGTTATAAATACTGATACAGCACCGTGTGTATATTATAAATACTGATACAGCACCGTGTGTATATTATAAATACTGATACAGCACTGTGTGTTTTTTTATAAATACTGATACAGCACCGTGTGTTTTTTTATAAATACTGATACAGCACCGTGTGTATATTATAAATACTGATACAGCACTGTATGTTTTTTTATAAATACTGATACAGCACCGTGTGTTTTTGTTATAAATACTGATACAGCACTGTGTATATATTATAAATACTGATACAGCACTGTGTGTTTTTTTATAAATACTGATACAGCACCGTGTGTTTTTGTTATAAATACTGATACAGCACCGTGTGTATATTATAAATACTGATACAGCACCGTGTATATATTATAAATACTGATACAGCACTGTGTGTTTTTTTATAAATACTGATACAGCACCGTGTAGATATTATAAATACTGATACAGCACCGTGTGTATATTATAAATACTGATACAGCACCGTGTGTATATTATAAATACTGATACAGCACTGTGTGTTTTTTTATAAATACTGATACAGCACTGTGTATATATTATAAATACTGATACAGCACTGTGTGTTTTTTTATAAATACTGATACAGCACCGTGTGTATATTATAAATACTGATACAGCACTGTGTGTTTTTTTATAAATACTGATACAGCACCGTGTGTATATTATAAATACTGATACAGCACCGTGTGTATATTATAAATACTGATACAGCACTGTGTGTTTTTTTATAAATAGTGATACAGCACCGTGTGTATATTATAAATACTGATACAGCACTGTGTGTTTTTTTATAAATACTGATACAGCACCGTGTGTATATTATAAATACTGATACAGCACTGTGTGTTTTTTTATAAATACTGATACAGCACCGTGTATATATTATAAATACTGATCCAGCACCGTGTGTTTTTGTTATAAATACTGATACAGCACCGTGTGTTTTTGTTATAAATACTGATACAGCACCGTGTGTATATTATAAATACTGATACAGCACCGTGTGTATATTATAAATACTGATACAGCACCGTGTGTTTTTGTTATAAATACTGATACAGCACCGTGTGTATATTATAAATACTGATACAGCACCGTGTATATATTATAAATACTGATACAGCACCGTGTGTTTTTGTTATAAATACTGATACAGCACCGTGTGTTTTTGTTATAAATACTGATACAGCACCGTGTGTATATTATAAATACTGATACAGCACCGTGTGTATATTATAAATACTGATACAGCACCGTGTGTTTTTGTTATAAATACTGATACAGCACCGTGTATATATTATAAATACTGATACAGCACCGTGTGTTTTTGTTATAAATACTGATACAGCACCGTGTGTTTTTTTATAAATACTGATACAGCACTGTGTGTTTTTTTATAAATACTGATACAGCACCGTGTGTTTTTGTTATAAATACTGATACAGCACTGTGTGTTTTTTTATAAATACTGATACAGCACCGTGTATATATTATAAATACTGATACAGCACCGTGTGTTTTTGTTATAAATACTGATACAGCACTGTGTGTTTTTTTATAAATACTGATACAGCACCGTGTATATATTATAAATACTGATACAGCACCGTGTGTTTTTGTTATAAATACTGATACAGCACTGTGTGTTTTTTTATAAATACTGATACAGCACCGTGTATATATTATAAATACTGATACAGCACCGTGTGTTTTTGTTATAAATACTGATACAGCACTGTGTGTTTTTTTATAAATACTGATACAGCACCGTGTATATATTATAAATACTGATACAGCACCGTGTGTTTTTGTTATAAATACTGATACAGCACTGTGTGTTTTTTTATAAATACTGATACAGCACTGTGTATATATTATAAATACTGATACAGCATCGTGTGTATATTAAAAATACTGATACAGCACCGTGTGTTTTTTTATAAATACTGATACAGCACTGTGTATATATTATAAATACTGATACAGCACTGTGTGTTTTTGTTATAAATACTGATACAGCACTGTGTATATATTATAAATACTGATACAGCACTGTGTGTTTTTGATATAAATACTGATACAGCACCGTGTGTTTTTTTATAAATACTGATACAGCACTGTGTATATATTATAAATACTGATACAGCACCGTGTGTTTTTGTTATAAATACTGATACAGCACTGTGTGTTTTTTTATAAATACTGATACAGCACTGTGTATATATTATAAATACTGATACAGCACCGTGTGTTTTTGTTATAAATACTGATACAGCACTGTGTGTTTTTTTATAAATACTGATACAGCACTGTGTATATATTATAAATACTGATACAGCACCGTGTGTATATTATAAATACTGATACAGCACCGTGTGTTTTTGTTATAAATACTGATACAGCACTGTGTGTTTTTTTATAAATACTGATACAGCACCGTGTATATATTATAAATACTGATACAGCACCGTGTGTATATTATAAATACTGATACAGCACCGTGTGTTTTTTTATAAATACTGATACAGCACTGTGTATATATTATAAATAGTGATACAGCACTGTGTGTTTTTTTATAAATACTGATCCAGCACCGTGTGTATATTATAAATACTGATACAGCACCGTGTGTATATTATAAATACTGATACAGCACTGTGTGTTTTTTTATAAATACTGATACAGCACCGTGTGTTTTTTTATAAATACTGATACAGCACTGTGTATATATTATAAATACTGATACAGCACTGTGTGTTTTTTTATAAATACTGATACAGCACTGTGTGTTTTTTTATAAATACTGATACAGCACTGTGTATATATTATAAATACTGATACAGCACTGTGTGTTTTTTTATAAATACTGATACAGCACCGTGTGTTTTTGTTATAAATACTGATACAGCACCGTGTGTATATTATAAATACTGATACAGCACCGTGTGTATATTATAAATACTGATACAGCACGGTGTAGATATTATAAATACTGATACAGCACCGTGTGTATATTATAAATACTGATACAGCACCGTGTGTATATTATAAATACTGATACAGCACCGTGTATATATTATAAATACTGATACAGCACCGTGTGTTTTTTTATAAATACTGATACAGCACCGTGTATATATTATAAATACTGATACAGCACTGTGTGTTTTTTTATAAATACTGATACAGCACTGTGTGTTTTTTTATAAATACTGATACAGCACCGTGTGTATATTATAAATACTGATACAGCACTGTGTGTTTTTTTATAAATACTGATACAGCACTGTGTGTATATTATAAATACTGATACAGCACTGTGTGTTTTTTTATAAATACTGATACAGCACCGTGTGTATATTATAAATACTGATACAGCACTGTGTGTTTTTTTATAAATACTGATACAGCACTGTGTGTTTTTTTATAAATACTGATACAGCACCGTGTGTATATTATAAATACTGATACAGCACCGTGTATATATTATAAATACTGATACAGCACTGTGTGTTTTTTTATAAATACTGATACAGCACTGTGTGTTTTTTTATAAATACTGATACAGCACCGTGTGTTTTTTTATAAATACTGATACAGCACTGTGTATATATTATAAATACTGATACAGCACCGTGTGTTTTTTTATAAATACTGATACAGCACCGTGTATATATTATAAATACTGATACAGCACTGTGTGTTTTTTTATAAATACTGATACAGCACTGTGTATATATTATAAATACTGATACAGCACTGTGTATATATTATAAATACTGATACAGCACTGTGTGTTTTTTTATAAATACTGATACAGCACCGTGTGTATATTATAAATACTGATACAGCACTGTGTATATATTATAAATACTGATACAGCACCGTGTGTTTTTGTTATAAATACTGATACAGCACCGTGTATATATTATAAATACTGATACAGCACCGTGTGTTTTTGTTATAAATACTGATACAGCACCGTGTATATATTATAAATACTGATACAGCACCGTGTGTTTTTGTTATAAATACTGATACAGCACCGTGTATATATTATAAATACTGATACAGCACCGTGTGTTTTTGTTATAAATACTGATACAGCACCGTGTATATATTATAAATACTGATACAGCACCGTGTGTTTTTTTATAAATACTGATACAGCACCGTGTATATATTATAAATACTGATACAGCACCGTGTGTTTTTTTATAAATACTGATACAGCACCGTGTATATATTATAAATACTGATACAGCACCGTGTGTTTTTTTATAAATACTGATACAGCACCGTGTATATATTATAAATACTGATACAGCACCGTGTGTTTTTTTATAAATACTGATACAGCACCGTGTATATATTATAAATACTGATACAGCACTGTGTGTTTTTTTATAAATACTGATACAGCACCGTGTGTTTTTGTTATAAATACTGATACAGCACCGTGTATATATTATAAATACTGATACAGCACTGTGTGTTTTTTTATAAATACTGATACAGCACTGTGTTTTTTTATAAATACTGATACAGCACTGTGTTTTTTTATAAATACTGATACAGCACTGTGTATATATTATAAATACTGATACAGCACCGTGTACATATTATAAATACTGATACAGCACCGTGTATATATTATAAATACTGATACAGCACCGTGTGTTTTTGTTATAAATACTGATACAGCACTGTGTATATATTATAAATACTGATCCAGCACCGTGTGTTTTTTTATAAATACTGATACAGCACCGTGTATATATTATAAATACTGATACAGCACTGTGTGTTTTTTTATAAATACTGATACAGCACTGTGTATATATTATAAATACTGATACAGCACCGTGTATATATTATAAATACTGATACAGCACCGTGTGTTTTTTTATAAATACTGATACAGCACCGTGTATATATTATAAATACTGATACAGCACTGTGTGTTTTTTTATAAATACTGATACAGCACTGTGTGTTTTTTTATAAATACTGATACAGCACTGTGTATATATTATAAATACTGATACAGCACTGTGTGTTTTTTTATAAATACTGATACAGCACTGTGTATATATTATAAATACTGATACAGCACTGTGTGTTTTTTTATAAATACTGATACAGCACTGTGTATATATTATAAATACTGATACAGCACTGTGTGTTTTTTTATAAATACTGATACAGCACTGTGTGTTTTTTTATAAATACTGATACAGCACCGTGTGTTTTTTTATAAATACTGATACAGCACCGTGTGTTTTTTTATAAATACTGATACAGCACTGTGTGTTTTTTTATAAATACTGATACAGCACTGTGTATATATTATAAATACTGATACAGCACTGTGTATATATTATAAATACTGATACAGCACTGTGTGTTTTTTTATAAATACTGATACAGCACTGTGTGTTTTTTTATAAATACTGATACAGCACTGTGTGTTTTTTTATAAATACTGATACAGCACCGTGTGTTTTTTTATAAATACTGATACAGCACTGTGTATATATTATAAATACTGATACAGCACCGTGTGTTTTTGTTATAAATACTGATACAGCACCGTGTATATATTATAAATACTGATACAGCACCGTGTGTTTTTGTTATAAATACTGATACAGCACCGTGTATATATTATAAATACTGATACAGCACCGTGTGTTTTTGTTATAAATACTGATACAGCACCGTGTATATATTATAAATACTGATACAGCACCGTGTGTTTTTGTTATAAATACTGATACAGCACCGTGTATATATTATAAATACTGATACAGCACCGTGTGTTTTTTTATAAATACTGATACAGCACCGTGTATATATTATAAATACTGATACAGCACCGTGTGTTTTTTTATAAATACTGATACAGCACCGTGTATATATTATAAATACTGATACAGCACCGTGTGTTTTTTTATAAATACTGATACAGCACCGTGTATATATTATAAATACTGATACAGCACCGTGTGTTTTTTTATAAATACTGATACAGCACCGTGTATATATTATAAATACTGATACAGCACTGTGTGTTTTTTTATAAATACTGATACAGCACCGTGTGTTTTTGTTATAAATACTGATACAGCACCGTGTATATATTATAAATACTGATACAGCACTGTGTGTTTTTTTATAAATACTGATACAGCACTGTGTTTTTTTATAAATACTGATACAGCACTGTGTGTTTTTTTATAAATACTGATACAGCACTGTGTATATATTATAAATACTGATACAGCACCGTGTACATATTATAAATACTGATACAGCACCGTGTATATATTATAAATACTGATACAGCACCGTGTGTTTTTGTTATAAATACTGATACAGCACTGTGTATATATTATAAATACTGATCCAGCACCGTGTGTTTTTTTATAAATACTGATACAGCACCGTGTATATATTATAAATACTGATACAGCACTGTGTGTTTTTTTATAAATACTGATACAGCACTGTGTATATATTATAAATACTGATACAGCACCGTGTATATATTATAAATACTGATACAGCACCGTGTGTTTTTTTATAAATACTGATACAGCACCGTGTATATATTATAAATACTGATACAGCACTGTGTGTTTTTTTATAAATACTGATACAGCACTGTGTGTTTTTTTATAAATACTGATACAGCACTGTGTATATATTATAAATACTGATACAGCACTGTGTGTTTTTTTATAAATACTGATACAGCACTGTGTATATATTATAAATACTGATACAGCACTGTGTGTTTTTTTATAAATACTGATACAGCACTGTGTATATATTATAAATACTGATACAGCACTGTGTGTTTTTTTATAAATACTGATACAGCACTGTGTGTTTTTTTATAAATACTGATACAGCACCGTGTGTTTTTTTATAAATACTGATACAGCACCGTGTGTTTTTTTATAAATACTGATACAGCACTGTGTGTTTTTTTATAAATACTGATACAGCACTGTGTATATATTATAAATACTGATACAGCACTGTGTATATATTATAAATACTGATACAGCACTGTGTGTTTTTTTATAAATACTGATACAGCACTGTGTGTTTTTTTATAAATACTGATACAGCACTGTGTGTTTTTTTATAAATACTGATACAGCACTGTGTGTTTTTTTATAAATACTGATACAGCACTGTGTATATATTATAAATACTGATACAGCACTGTGTGTTTTTTTATAAATACTGATACAGCACCGTGTGTTTTTGTTATAAATACTGATACAGCACCGTGTGTTCTTTTATAAATACTGATACAGCACTGTGTATATATTATAAATACTGATACAGCACTGTGTGTTTTTTTATAAATACTGATACAGCACCGTGTGTTTTTTTATAAATACTGATACAGCACTGTGTATATATTATAAATACTGATACAGCACCGTGTGTTTTTTTATAAATACTGATACAGCACCGTGTATATATTATAAATACTGATACAGCACCGTGTGTTTTTTTTATAAATACTGATACAGCACCGTGTATATATTATAAATACTGATACAGCACCGTGTGTTTTTTTTATAAATACTGATACAGCACCGTGTAGATATTATAAATACTGATCCAGCACCGTGTGTTTTTTAATAAATACTGATACAGCACCGTGTGTTTTTTTTATAAATACTGATACAGCACCGTGTATATATTATAAATACTGATCCAGCACCGTGTGTATATTATAAATACTGATACAGCACCGTGTGTTTTTTTGATAAATACTGATACAGCACCGTGTATATATTATAAATACTGATCCAGCACCGTGTGTATATTTTAAATACTGATACAGCACCGTGTGTATATTATAAATACTGATACAGCACTGTGTGTTTTTTTATAAATACTGATACAGCACCGTGTGTTTTTGTTATAAATACTGATACAGCACTGTGTGTATATTATAAATACTGATACAGCACTGTGTGTTTTGTTATAAATACTGATACAGCACTGTGTATATATTATAAATACTGATACAGCACTGTGTGTTTTTTTATAAATACTGATACAGCACCGTGTAGATATTATAAATACTGATACAGCACCGTGTGTTTTTTTATAAATACTGATACAGCACTGTGTGTATATTATAAATACTGATACAGCACCGTGTGTTTTTTTATAAATACTGATACAGGACCGTGTATATATTATAAATACTGATACAGCACTGTGTGTTTTTTTATAAATACTGATACAGCACCGTGTATATATTATAAATACTGATACAGCACCGTGTATATATTATAAATACTGATACAGCACTGTGTGTTTTTTTATAAATACTGATACAGCACTGTGTGTATATTATAAATACTGATACAGCACCGTGTGTTTTTTTATAAATACTGATACAGCACCGTGTATATATTATAAATACTGATACAGCACTGTGTATATATTATAAATACTGATACAGCACCGTGTGTTTTTTTATAAATACTGATACAGCACTGTGTGTATATTATAAATACTGATACAGCACTGTGTGTTTTGTTATAAATACTGATCCAGCACTGTGTATATATTATAAATACTGATACAGCACTGTGTGTTTTTTTATAAATACTGATACAGCACCGTGTGTTTTTTTATAAATACTGATACAGCACCGTGTATATATTATAAATACTGATACAGCACTGTGTGTATATTATAAATACTGATACAGCACTGTGTATATATTATAAATACTGATACAGCACTGTGTGTTTTTTTATAAATACTGATACAGCACTGTGTGTTTTTGTTATAAATACTGATACAGCACTGTGTATATATTATAAATACTGATACAGCACCGTGTGTTTTTGTTATAAATACTGATACAGCACTGTGTATATATTATAAATACTGATACAGCACCGTGTGTATATTATAAATACTGATACAGCACTGTGTATATATTATAAATACTGATACAGCACCGTGTGTGTTTTTATAAATACTGATACAGCACCGTGTATATATTATAAAGACTGATACAGCACCGTGTGTTTTTTTTATAAATACTGATACAGCACCGTGTATATATTATAAATACTGATACAGCACCGTGTGTTTTTTTTATAAATACTGATACAGCACCGTGTAGATATTATAAATACTGATCCAGCACCGTGTGTTTTTTTATAAATACTGATACAGCACCGTGTGTTTTTTTTATAAATACTGATACAGCACCGTGTATATATTATAAATACTGATCCAGCACCGTGTGTATATTATAAATACTGATACAGCACCGTGTGTTTTTTTGATAAATACTGATACAGCACCGTGTATATATTATAAATACTGATGCAGCACCGTGTGTATATTATAAATACTGATACAGCACCGTGTGTTTTTTTTTTATAAATACTGATCCAGCACCGTGTGTATATTATAAATACTGATACAGCACTGTGTATATATTATAAATACTGATCCAGCACCGTGTGTTTTTTTATAAATACTGATCCAGCACCGTGTGTTTTTTTATAAATACTGATATAAATACTGATCCAGCAACGTGTTTTTTTATAAATACTGATACAGCACCGTGTATATATTATAAATACTGATACAGCACCGTGTGTTTTTTTATAAATACTGATACAGCACCGTGTGTTTTTTTTATAAATACTGATACAGCACCGTGTGTTTTTTTATAAATACTGATATAAATACTGATCCAGCAACGTGTTTTTTTATAAATACTGATACAGCACCGTGTATATATTATAAATACTGATACAGCACCGTGTGTTTTTTTATAAATACTGATACAGCACCGTGTGTTTTTTTTATAAATACTGATACAGCACCGTGTGTTTTTTTATAAATACTGATACAGCACAGTGTGTATATTATAAATACTGATACAGCACTGTGTGTATATTATAAATACTGATACAGCACCGTGTGTTTTTTTTATAAATACTGATACAGCACTGTGTGTATATTATAAATACTGATACAGCACCGTGTGTTTTTTTATAAATACTGATACAGCACCGTGTGTTTTTTTTATAAATACTGATACAGCACCGTGTGTTTTTTTATAAATACTGATACAGCACAGTGTGTATATTATAAATACTGATACAGCACTGTGTGTATATTATAAATACTGATACAGCACCGTGTGTTTTTTTAATAAATACTGATACAGCACCGTGCGTTTTTTTTATAAATACTGATACAGCACTGTGTGTATATTATAAATACTGATACAGCACCGTGTGTTTTTTTTATAAATACTGATACAGCACCGTGTATATATTATAAATACTGATACAGCACCGTGTATATATTATAAATACTGATCCAGCACCGTGTGTTTTTTTTATAAATACTGATACAGCACCGTGTAGATATTATAAATACTGATACAGCACCGTGTGTTTTTTTTATAAATACTGATCCAGCACCGTGTGTTTTTTTATAAATACTGATACAGCACCGTGTAGATATTATAAATACTGATACAGCACTGTGTGTTTTTTTATAAATACTGATACAGCACCGTGTAGATATTATAAATACTGATACAGCACTGTGTGTTTTTTTATAAATACTGATACAGCACCGTGTATATATTATAAATACTGATACAGCACCGTGTGTTTTTTTATAAATACTGATACAGCACCGTGTATATATTATAAATACTGATACAGCACCGTGTGTTTTTTTTACAAATACTGATCCAGCACCGTGTGTTTTTTTTATAAATACTGATACAGCACCGTGTGTATATTATAAATACTGATCCAGCACCGTGTGTTTTTTTATAAATACTGATACAGCACCGTGTGTATATTATAAATACTGATCCAGCACCGTGTGTTTTTTTATAAATACTGATCCAGCACCGTGTGTTTTTTTATAAATACTGATACAGCACCGTGTAGATATTATAAATACTGATCCAGCAACGTGTTTTTTTATAAATACTGATCCAGCACCGTGTGTTTTTTTTATAAATACTGATACAGCACCGTGTGTATATTATAAATACTGATACAGCACCGTGTGTTTTTTTTATAAATACTGATACAGCACCGTGTATATATTATAAATACTGATCCAGCACCGTGTGTTTTTTTATAAATACTGATACAGCACCGTGTGTATATTATAAATACTGATACAGCACCGTGTGTATATTATAAATATTGATACAGCACCGTGTGTTTTTTTATAAATACTGATACAGCACCGTGTAGATATTATAAATACTGATACAGCACCGTGTGTTTTTTTATAAATACTGATACAGCACCGTGTAGATATTATAAATACTGATCCAGCACCGTGTGTTTTTTTATAAATACTGATACAGCACTGTGTATATATTATAAATACTGATACAGCACCGTGTATATATTATAAATACTGATCCAGCACTGTGTGTATATTATAAATACTGATACAGCACTGTGTATATATTATAAATACTGATCCAGCACTGTGTGTATATTATAAATACTGATACAGCACCGTGTATATATTATAAATACTGATCCAGCACTGTGTGTATATTATAAATACTGATACAGCACCGTGTATATATTATAAATACTGATACAGCACCGTGTATATATTATAAATACTGATCCAGCACTTTGTGTATATTATAAATACTGATACAGCACCGTGTGTTTTTTTATAAATACTGATACAGCACTGTGTAGATATTATAAATACTGATCCAGCACCGTGTGTTTTTTTATAAATACTGATACAGCACCGTGTAGATATTATAAATACTGATACAGCACCGTGTGTTTTTTTATAAATACTGATACAGCACTGTGTATATATTATAAATACTGATCCAGCACTGTGTGTATATTATAAATACTGATACAGCACTGTGTATATATTATAAATACTGATACAGCACCGTGTGTTTTTTTATAAATACTGATACAGCACTGTGTATATATTATAAATACTGATACAGCACCGTGTATATATTATAAATACTGATCGAGCACTGTGTGTATATTATAAATACTGATACAGCACTGTGTGTATATTATAAATACTGATACAGCACTGTGTATATATTATAAATACTGATACAGCACCGTGTGTTTTTTTATAAATACTGATACAGCACCGTGTAGATATTATAAATACTGATACAGCACCGTGTGTTTTTTTATAAATACTGATACAGCACCGTGTAGATATTATAAATACTGATACAGCACCGTGTGTTTTTTTATAAATACTGATACAGCACTGTGTATATATTATAAATACTGATACAGCACCGTGTATATATTATAAATACTGATCCAGCACTGTGTGTATATTATAAATACTGATACAGCACTGTGTATATATTATAAATACTGATACAGCACCGTGTGTTTTTTTATAAATACTGATACAGCACCGTGTAGATATTATAAATACTGATACAGCACCGTGTGTTTTTTTATAAATACTGATACAGCACCGTGTAGATATTATAAATACTGATCCAGCACTGTGTATATATTATAAATACTGATCCAGCACTGTGTGTATATTATAAATACTGATACAGCACTGTGTATATATTATAAATACTGATCCAGCACCGTGTGTTTTTTTATAAATACTGATACAGCACCGTGTGTTTTTTTATAAATACTGATACAGCACCGTGTATATATTATAAATACTGATACAGCACCGTGTGTTTTTTTATAAATACTGATACAGCACCGTGTAGATATTATAAATACTGATACAGCACCGTGTGTTTTTTTATAAATACTGATACAGCACCGTGTATATATTATAAATACTGATACAGCACCGTGTGTTTTTTTATAAATACTGATACAGCACCGTGTAGATATTATAAATACTGATCCAGCACCGTGTGTTTTTTTATAAATACTGATACAGCACCGTGTAGATATTATAAATACTGATCCAGCAACGTGTTTTTTTATACATACTGATACAGCACGGTGTATATATTATAAATACTGATACAGCACCGTGTGTATATTATAAATACTGATACAGCACCGTGTGTTTTTTTATAAATACTGATACAGCACCGTGTGTATATTATAAATACTGATACAGCACCGTGTATATATTATAAATACTGATACAGCACCGTGTGTTTTTTATACATACTGATACAGCACCGTGTGTATATTATAAATACTGATACAGCACCGTGTGTTTTTTTATAAATACTGATACAGCACCGTGTGTTTTTTTATAAATACTGATACAGCAACGTGTTTTTTTATACATACTGATACAGCACCGTGTATATATTATAAATACTGATACAGCACCGTGTGTATATTATAAATACTGATACAGCACCGTGTGTTTTTTTATAAATACTGATACAGCAACGTGTTTTTTTATACATACTGATACAGCACCGTGTATATATTATAAATACTGATACAGCACCGTGTGTATATTATAAATACTGATACAGCACCGTGTGTTTTTTTATAAATACTGATACAGCAACGTGTTTTTTTATACATACTGATACAGCACCGTGTATATATTATAAATACTGATACAGCACCGTGTGTATATTATAAATACTGATACAGCACCGTGTATATATTATAAATACTGATACAGCACCGTGTGTTTTTTATACATACTGATACAGCACCGTGTGTATATTATAAATACTGATACAGCACCGTGTGTTTTTTTATAAATACTGATACAGCACCGTGTGTTTTTTTATAAATACTGATACAGCAACGTGTTTTTTTATACATACTGATACAGCACCGTGTATATATTATAAATACTGATACAGCACCGTGTGTATATTATAAATACTGATACAGCACCGTGTGTTTTTTTATAAATACTGATACAGCAACGTGTTTTTTTATACATACTGATACAGCACCGTGTATATATTATAAATACTGATACAGCACCGTGTGTATATTATAAATACTGATACAGCACCGTGTATATATTATAAATATTGATACAGCACCGTGTGTATATTATAAGTACTGATACAGCACTGTGTATATATTATAAATACTGATACAGCAACGTGTGTTTTTTTTATAAATACTGATACAGCACCGTGTGTATATTATAAATACTGATACAGCATCGTGTGTATATTATAAATACTGAAACAGCATCGTGTGTAATTTATAAATACTGATACAGCACTGTGTGTATATTATAAATACTGATACAGCACCGTGTGTATTTTTTATAAATACGGATACAGCACCGTGTGTATATTATAAATACTGATACAGCACCGTGTGTATTTTTTATAAATACGGATACAGCACTGTGTATATATTATAAATACAGACACAGCACCGTGTGTAATTTATGAATACTGATACAGCACCGTGTGTATATTATAAATACTGATACAGCACCGTGTGTATATTATAAATACTGATACAGCATCGTGTGTAATTTATAAATACTGATACAGCACCGTGTATATATTATAAATACTGATACAGCACCGTGTGTATATTATAAATACTGATACAGCACCGTGTGTATATTATAAATACTGATACAGCATCGTGTGTAATTTATAAATACTGATACAGCACCGTGTATATATTATAAATACTGATACAGCACCGTGTGTATATTATAAATACTGATACAGCACCGTGTGTATTTTTTATGAATACGGATACAGCACCGTGTGTATATTATAAATACTGATACAGCACCGTGTGTATTTTTTATGAATACGGATACAGCACTGTGTATATATTATAAATACTGATACAGCATCGTGTGTAATTTATAAATACTGATACAGCACCGTGTATATATCATAAATACTGATACAGCACCGTGTATATATTATAAATACTGATACAGCACCGTGTGTATTTTTTATGAATACGGATACAGCACTGTGTATATATTATAAATACAGACACAGCACCGTGTGTAATTTATAAATACTGATACAGCACCGTGTATATATTATAAATACGGATACAGCACCGTGTGTATTTTATAAATACTGATATAGCATTGTGTGTATATTATAAATACTGAAACAGCATCGTGTGTAATTTATAAATACTGATACAGCACTGTGTGTATATTATAAATACTGATACAGCACCGTGTGTATTTTTTATAAATACGGATACAGCACTGTGTATATATTATAAATACAGACACAGCACCGTGTGTAATTTATGAATACTGATACAGCACCGTGTGTATATTATAAATACTGATACAGCACCGTGTGTATTTTATAAATACTGATACAGCACTGCGTATATATTATAAATACTGATACAGCACTGTGTGTAATTTATAAATGCTGATACAGCACCGTGTGTATTTTTTATAAATACTGATACAGCACCGTGTGTATATTATAAATACTGATACAGCACCGTGTGTAATTTATAAATGCTGATACAGCACCGTGTGTATTTTTTATAAATACGGATACAGCACCGTGTGTATTTTATAAATACAGACACAGCACCGTGTGTATTTTTTATAAATACTGATACAGCACTGTGTATATATTATAAATACTGATACAGCACCGTGTGTTTTTTTTATAAATACTGATACAGCACTGTGTGTTTTTTTATAAATACTGATACAGCACTGTGTGTATATTATAAATACTGATACAGCACCGTGTGTTTTTTTTATAAATACTGATACAGCACCGTGGAAATATTATAAATACTGATCAAGCACCGTGTGTATATTATAAATACTGATACAGCACCGTGTGTTTTTTTATAAATACTGATACAGCACCGTGTATATATTATAAATACTGATACAGCACCGTGTGTTTTTTTATAAATACTGATACAGCACTGTGTATATATTATAAATACTGATACAGCACCGTGTATATATTATAAATACTGATACAGCACCGTGTGTTTTTTTATAAATACTGATACAGCACCGTGTATATATTATAAATACTGATACAGCACCGTGTGTTTTTTTATAAATACTGATACAGCACTGTGTATATATTATAAATACTGATACAGCACCGTGTATATATTATAAATACTGATACAGCACCGTGTGTTTTTTTATAAATACTGATACAGCACCGTGTATATATTATAAATACTGATACAGCACCGTGTGTATATTATAAATACTGATACAGCACCGTGTGTTTTTTTTATAAATACTGATACAGCACTGTGTGTTTTTTTATAAATACTGATACAGCACTGTGTATATATTATAAATACTGATACAGCACTGTGTGTTTTTTTATAAATACTGATACAGCACCGTGTATATATTATAAATACTGATACAGCACCGTGTGTTTTTTTATAAATACTGATACAGCACCGTGTGTTTTTGTTATAAATACTGATACAGCACCGTGTATATATTATAAATACTGATACAGCACCGTGTGTTTTTTTATAAATACTGATACAGCACCGTGTGTTTTTGTTATAAATACTGATACAGCACCGTGTATATATTATAAATACTGATACAGCACTGTGTGTTTTTTTATAAATACTGATACAGCACCGTGTATATATTATAAATACTGATACAGCACTGTGTGTTTTTTTATAAATACTGATACAGCACCGTGTGTTTTTTTTATAA
The DNA here is from genome assembly GCF_036365525.1 of Heterodontus francisci. Lineage (NCBI taxonomy): Eukaryota > Metazoa > Chordata > Chondrichthyes > Heterodontiformes > Heterodontidae > Heterodontus > Heterodontus francisci. The sequence goes on along the minus strand of NC_090387.1, from coordinate 4,472,996 downwards.
ATACTGATACAGCACTGTGTGTTTTTTTATAAATACTGATACAGCACTGTGTATATATTATAAATACTGATACAGCACTGTGTGTTTTTTTATAAATACTGATACAGCACCGTGTGTTTTTTTATAAATACTGATACAGCACCGTGTGTATATTATAAATACTGATACAGCACTGTGTGTTTTTTTATAAATACTGATACAGCACCGTGTGTTTTTTTATAAATACTGATACAGCACCGTGTATATATTATAAATACTGATACAGCACCGTGTGTTTTTTTTATAAATACTGATACAGCACCGTGTATATATTATAAATACTGATACAGCACCGTGTGTTTTTTTTATAAATACTGATACAGCACCGTGTATATATTATAAATACTGATACAGCACCGTGTGTTTTTTTAATAAATACTGATACAGCACCGTGTATATATTATAAATACTGATACAGCACCGTGTGTTTTTTTAATAAATACTGATACAGCACCGTGTAGATATTATAAATACTGATCCAGCACCGTGTGTTTTTTTATAAATACTGATACAGCACCGTGTGTTTTTTTTATAAATACTGATACAGCACCGTGTATATATTATAAATACTGATCCAGCACCGTGTGTATATTATAAATACTGATACAGCACCGTGTGTTTTTTTGATAAATACTGATACAGCACCGTGTATATATTATAAATACTGATCCAGCACCGTGTGTATATTATAAATACTGATACAGCACCGTGTGTTTTTTTTTTATAAATACTGATCCAGCACCGTGTGTATATTATAAATACTGATACAGCACTGTGTATATATTATAAATACTGATCCAGCACCGTGTGTTTTTTTATAAATACTGATCCAGCACCGTGTGTTTTTTTATAAATACTGATATAAATACTGATCCAGCAACGTGTTTTTTTATAAATACTGATACAGCACCGTGTATATATTATAAATACTGATACAGCACCGTGTGTTTTTTTATAAATACTGATACAGCACCGTGTGTTTTTTTTATAAATACTGATACAGCACCGTGTGTTTTTTTATAAATACTGATACAGCACAGTGTGTATATTATAAATACTGATACAGCACTGTGTGTATATTATAAATACTGATACAGCACCGTGTGTTTTTTTTATAAATACTGATACAGCACCGTGTATATATTATAAATACTGATCCAGCACCGTGTCTTTTTTTTATAAATACTGATACAGCACCGTGTAGATATTATAAATACTGATACAGCACCGTGTGTTTTTTTTATAAATACTGATCCAGCACCGTGTGTTTTTTTATAAATACTGATACAGCACCGTGTAGATATTATAAATACTGATACAGCACTGTGTGTTTTTTTATAAATACTGATACAGCACCGTGTATATATTATAAATACTGATACAGCACCGTGTGTTTTTTTATAAATACTGATACAGCACCGTGTATATATTATAAATACTGATACAGCACCGTGTGTTTTTTTTATAAATACTGATCCAGCACCGTGTGTTTTTTTTACAAATACTGATACAGCACCGTGTGTATATTATAAATACTGATCCAGCACCGTGTGTTTTTTTATAAATACTGATACAGCACCGTGTGTATATTATAAATACTGATCCAGCACCGTGTGTTTTTTTATAAATAATGATCCAGCACCGTGTGTTTTTTTTATAAATACTGATACAGCACCGTGTGTATATTATAAATACTGATCCAGCACCGTGTGTTTTTTTATAAATACTGATACAGCACCGTGTGTTTTTTTTATAAATACTGATCCAGCACCGTGTGTTTTTTTTATAAATACTGATACAGCACCGTGTGTATATTATAAATACTGATACAGCACCGTATGTTTTTTTTATAAATACTGATACAGCACCGTGTATATATTATAAATACTGATCCAGCACCGTGTGTTTTTTTATAAATACTGATACAGCACCGTGTGTATATTATAAATACTGATACAGCACCGTGTGTATATTATAAATATTGATACAGCACCGTGTGTTTTTTTATAAATACTGATACAGCACCGTGTAGATATTATAAATACTGATACAGCACCGTGTGTTTTTTTATAAATACTGATACAGCACCGTGTAGATATTATAAATACTGATCCAGCACCGTGTGTTTTTTTATAAATACTGATACAGCACTGTGTATATATTATAAATACTGATACAGCACCGTGTATATATTATAAATACTGATCCAGCACTGTGTGTATATTATAAATACTGATACAGCACTGTGTATATATTATAAATACTGATCCAGCACCGTGTGTTTTTTTATAAATACTGATACAGCACTGTGTATATATTATAAATACTGATACAGCACCGTGTATATATTATAAATACTGATCCAGCACTGTGTGTATATTATAAATACTGATACAGCACTGTGTATATATTATAAATACTGATACAGCACCGTGTGTTTTTTTATAAATACTGATCCAGCACCGTGTGTTTTTTTTATAAATACTGATACAGCACCGTGTGTATATTATAAATACTGATACAGCACCGTATGTTTTTTTTATAAATACTGATACAGCACCGTGTATATATTATAAATACTGATCCAGCACCGTGTGTTTTTTTATAAATACTGATACAGCACCGTGTGTATATTATAAATACTGATACAGCACCGTGTGTATATTATAAATATTGATACAGCACCGTGTGTTTTTTTATAAATACTGATACAGCACCGTGTAGATATTATAAATACTGATACAGCACCGTGTGTTTTTTTATAAATACTGATACAGCACCGTGTAGATATTATAAATACTGATCCAGCACCGTGTGTTTTTTTATAAATACTGATACAGCACTGTGTATATATTATAAATACTGATACAGCACCGTGTATATATTATAAATACTGATCCAGCACTGTGTGTATATTATAAATACTGATACAGCACTGTGTATATATTATAAATACTGATCCAGCACCGTGTGTTTTTTTATAAATACTGATACAGCACCGTGTGTTTTTTTATAAATACTGATACAGCAGCGTGTAGATATTATAAATACTGATACAGCACCGTGTGTTTTTTTATAAATACTGATACAGCACTGTGTATATATTATAAATACTGATACAGCACCGTGTATATATTATAAATACTGATCCAGCACTGTGTGTATATTATAAATACTGATACAGCACTGTGTATATATTATAAATACTGATACAGCACCGTGTGTTTTTTTATAAATACTGATACAGCACTGTGTATATATTATAAATACTGATACAGCACCGTGTATATATTATAAATACTGATCCAGCACTGTGTGTATATTATAAATACTGATACAGCACTGTGTATATATTATAAATACTGATACAGCACTGTGTATATATTATAAATACTGATACAGCACCGTGTGTTTTTTTATAAATACTGATACAGCACCGTGTAGATATTATAAATACTGATACAGCACCGTGTGTTTTTTTATAAATACTGATACAGCACCGTGTAGATATTATAAATACTGATACAGCACCGTGTGTTTTTTTATAAATACTGATACAGCACTGTGTATATATTATAAATACTGATACAGCACCGTGTATATATTATAAATACTGATCCAGCACTGTGTGTATATTATAAATACTGATACAGCACTGTGTATCTATTATAAATACTGATACAGCACCATGTGTTTTTTTATAAATACTGATACAGCACCGTGTAGATATTATAAATACTGATCCAGCACCGTGTGTTTTTTTATAAATACTGATACAGCACCGTGTGTTTTTTTATAAATACTGATACAGCACCGTGTATATATTATAAATACTGATACAGCACCGTGTGTTTTTTTATAAATACTGATACAGCACCGTGTAGATATTATAAATACTGATACAGCACCGTGTGTTTTTTTATAAATACTGATACAGCACCGTGTATATATTATAAATACTGATACAGCACCGTGTGTTTTTTTATAAATACTGATACAGCACTGTGTAGATATTATAAATACTGATCCAGCACCGTGTGTTTTTTTATAAATACTGATACAGCACCGTGTAGATATTATAAATACTGATCCAGCACCGTGTGTTTTTTTATAAATACTGATACAGCACTGTGTAGATATTATAAATACTGATCCAGCAACGTGTTTTTTTATACATACTGATACAGCACGGTGTATATATTATAAATACTGATACAGCACCGTGTGTATATTATAAATACTGATACAGCACCGTGTGTTTTTTTATAAATACTGATACAGCACCGTGTGTATATTATAAATACTGATACAGCACCGTGTATATATTATAAATACTGATACAGCACCGTGTGTTTTTTATACATACTGATACAGCACCGTGTGTTTTTTATACATACTGATACAGCACCGTGTGTATATTATAAATACTGATACAGCACCGTGTGTTTTTTTATAAATACTGATACAGCACCGTGTGTTTTTTTATAAATACTGATACAGCACTGTGTATATATTATAAATACTGATACAGCACTGTGTGTTTTTTTATAAATACTGATACAGCACTGTGTGTTTTTTTATAAATACTGATACAGCACTGTGTATATATTATAAATACTGATACAGCACTGTGTGTTTTTTTATAAATACTGATACAGCACCGTGTGTTTTTGTTATAAATACTGATACAGCACCGTGTGTATATTATAAATACTGATACAGCACCGTGTGTATATTATAAATACTGATACAGCACGGTGTAGATATTATAAATACTGATACAGCACCGTGTGTATATTATAAATACTGATACAGCACCGTGTGTATATTATAAATACTGATACAGCACCGTGTATATATTATAAATACTGATACAGCACCGTGTGTTTTTTTATAAATACTGATACAGCACCGTGTATATATTATAAATACTGATACAGCACTGTGTGTTTTTTTATAAATACTGATACAGCACTGTGTGTTTTTTTATAAATACTGATACAGCACCGTGTGTATATTATAAATACTGATACAGCACTGTGTGTTTTTTTATAAATACTGATACAGCACTGTGTGTTTTTTTATAAATACTGATACAGCACCGTGTGTATATTATAAATACTGATACAGCACCGTGTATATATTATAAATACTGATACAGCACTGTGTGTTTTTTTATAAATACTGATACAGCACTGTGTGTTTTTTTATAAATACTGATACAGCACCGTGTGTTTTTTTATAAATACTGATACAGCACTGTGTATATATTATAAATACTGATACAGCACCGTGTGTTTTTTTATAAATACTGATACAGCACCGTGTATATATTATAAATACTGATACAGCACTGTGTGTTTTTTTATAAATACTGATACAGCACTGTGTATATATTATAAATACTGATACAGCACTGTGTATATATTATAAATACTGATACAGCACTGTGTGTTTTTTTATAAATACTGATACAGCACCGTGTGTATATTATAAATACTGATACAGCACTGTGTATATATTATAAATACTGATACAGCACCGTGTGTTTTTGTTATAAATACTGATACAGCACCGTGTATATATTATAAATACTGATACAGCACCGTGTGTTTTTGTTATAAATACTGATACAGCACCGTGTATATATTATAAATACTGATACAGCACCGTGTGTTTTTGTTATAAATACTGATACAGCACCGTGTATATATTATAAATACTGATACAGCACCGTGTGTTTTTGTTATAAATACTGATACAGCACCGTGTATATATTATAAATACTGATACAGCACCGTGTGTTTTTTTATAAATACTGATACAGCACCGTGTATATATTATAAATACTGATACAGCACCGTGTGTTTTTTTATAAATACTGATACAGCACCGTGTATATATTATAAATACTGATACAGCACCGTGTGTTTTTTTATAAATACTGATACAGCACCGTGTATATATTATAAATACTGATACAGCACCGTGTGTTTTTTTATAAATACTGATACAGCACCGTGTATATATTATAAATACTGATACAGCACTGTGTGTTTTTTTATAAATACTGATACAGCACCGTGTGTTTTTGTTATAAATACTGATACAGCACCGTGTATATATTATAAATACTGATACAGCACTGTGTGTTTTTTTATAAATACTGATACAGCACTGTGTTTTTTTATAAATACTGATACAGCACTGTGTTTTTTTATAAATACTGATACAGCACTGTGTATATATTATAAATACTGATACAGCACCGTGTACATATTATAAATACTGATACAGCACCGTGTATATATTATAAATACTGATACAGCACCGTGTATATATTATAAATACTGATACAGCACCGTGTGTTTTTGTTATAAATACTGATACAGCACTGTGTATATATTATAAATACTGATCCAGCACCGTGTGTTTTTTTATAAATACTGATACAGCACCGTGTATATATTATAAATACTGATACAGCACTGTGTGTTTTTTTATAAATACTGATACAGCACTGTGTATATATTATAAATACTGATACAGCACCGTGTATATATTATAAATACTGATACAGCACCGTGTGTTTTTTTATAAATACTGATACAGCACCGTGTATATATTATAAATACTGATACAGCACTGTGTGTTTTTTTATAAATACTGATACAGCACTGTGTGTTTTTTTATAAATACTGATACAGCACTGTGTATATATTATAAATACTGATACAGCACTGTGTGTTTTTTTATAAATACTGATACAGCACTGTGTATATATTATAAATACTGATACAGCACTGTGTGTTTTTTTATAAATACTGATACAGCACTGTGTATATATTATAAATACTGATACAGCACTGTGTGTTTTTTTATAAATACTGATACAGCACTGTGTGTTTTTTTATAAATACTGATACAGCACCGTGTGTTTTTTTATAAATACTGATACAGCACCGTGTGTTTTTTTATAAATACTGATACAGCACTGTGTGTTTTTTTATAAATACTGATACAGCACTGTGTATATATTATAAATACTGATACAGCACTGTGTATATATTATAAATACTGATACAGCACTGTGTGTTTTTTTATAAATACTGATACAGCACTGTGTGTTTTTTTATAAATACTGATACAGCACTGTGTGTTTTTTTATAAATACTGATACAGCACCGTGTGTTTTTTTATAAATACTGATACAGCACTGTGTATATATTATAAATACTGATACAGCACCGTGTGTTTTTGTTATAAATACTGATACAGCACCGTGTATATATTATAAATACTGATACAGCACCGTGTGTTTTTGTTATAAATACTGATACAGCACCGTGTATATATTATAAATACTGATACAGCACCGTGTGTTTTTGTTATAAATACTGATACAGCACCGTGTATATATTATAAATACTGATACAGCACCGTGTGTTTTTGTTATAAATACTGATACAGCACCGTGTATATATTATAAATACTGATACAGCACCGTGTGTTTTTTTATAAATACTGATACAGCACCGTGTATATATTATAAATACTGATACAGCACCGTGTGTTTTTTTATAAATACTGATACAGCACCGTGTATATATTATAAATACTGATACAGCACCGTGTGTTTTTTTATAAATACTGATACAGCACCGTGTATATATTATAAATACTGATACAGCACCGTGTGTTTTTTTATAAATACTGATACAGCACCGTGTATATATTATAAATACTGATACAGCACTGTGTGTTTTTTTATAAATACTGATACAGCACCGTGTGTTTTTGTTATAAATACTGATACAGCACCGTGTATATATTATAAATACTGATACAGCACTGTGTGTTTTTTTATAAATACTGATACAGCACTGTGTTTTTTTATAAATACTGATACAGCACTGTGTGTTTTTTTATAAATACTGATACAGCACTGTGTATATATTATAAATACTGATACAGCACCGTGTACATATTATAAATACTGATACAGCACCGTGTATATATTATAAATACTGATACAGCACCGTGTGTTTTTGTTATAAATACTGATACAGCACTGTGTATATATTATAAATACTGATCCAGCACCGTGTGTTTTTTTATAAATACTGATACAGCACCGTGTATATATTATAAATACTGATACAGCACTGTGTGTTTTTTTATAAATACTGATACAGCACTGTGTATATATTATAAATACTGATACAGCACCGTGTATATATTATAAATACTGATACAGCACCGTGTGTTTTTTTATAAATACTGATACAGCACCGTGTATATATTATAAATACTGATACAGCACTGTGTGTTTTTTTATAAATACTGATACAGCACTGTGTGTTTTTTTATAAATACTGATACAGCACTGTGTATATATTATAAATACTGATACAGCACTGTGTGTTTTTTTATAAATACTGATACAGCACTGTGTATATATTATAAATACTGATACAGCACTGTGTGTTTTTTTATAAATACTGATACAGCACTGTGTATATATTATAAATACTGATACAGCACTGTGTGTTTTTTTATAAATACTGATACAGCACTGTGTGTTTTTTTATAAATACTGATACAGCACCGTGTGTTTTTTTATAAATACTGATACAGCACCGTGTGTTTTTTTATAAATACTGATACAGCACTGTGTGTTTTTTTATAAATACTGATACAGCACTGTGTATATATTATAAATACTGATACAGCACTGTGTATATATTATAAATACTGATACAGCACTGTGTGTTTTTTTATAAATACTGATACAGCACTGTGTGTTTTTTTATAAATACTGATACAGCACTGTGTGTTTTTTTATAAATACTGATACAGCACTGTGTGTTTTTTTATAAATACTGATACAGCACTGTGTATATATTATAAATACTGATACAGCACTGTGTGTTTTTTTATAAATACTGATACAGCACCGTGTGTTTTTGTTATAAATACTGATACAGCACCGTGTGTTCTTTTATAAATACTGATACAGCACTGTGTATATATTATAAATACTGATACAGCACTGTGTGTTTTTTTATAAATACTGATACAGCACCGTGTGTTTTTTTATAAATACTGATACAGCACTGTGTATATATTATAAATACTGATACAGCACCGTGTGTTTTTTTATAAATACTGATACAGCACCGTGTATATATTATAAATACTGATACAGCACCGTGTGTTTTTTTTATAAATACTGATACAGCACCGTGTATATATTATAAATACTGATACAGCACCGTGTGTTTTTTTTATAAATACTGATACAGCACCGTGTAGATATTATAAATACTGATCCAGCACCGTGTGTTTTTTAATAAATACTGATACAGCACCGTGTGTTTTTTTTATAAATACTGATACAGCACCGTGTATATATTATAAATACTGATCCAGCACCGTGTGTATATTATAAATACTGATACAGCACCGTGTGTTTTTTTGATAAATACTGATACAGCACCGTGTATATATTATAAATACTGATCCAGCACCGTGTGTATATTTTAAATACTGATACAGCACCGTGTGTATATTATAAATACTGATACAGCACTGTGTGTTTTTTTATAAATACTGATACAGCACCGTGTGTTTTTGTTATAAATACTGATACAGCACTGTGTGTATATTATAAATACTGATACAGCACTGTGTGTTTTGTTATAAATACTGATACAGCACTGTGTATATATTATAAATACTGATACAGCACTGTGTGTTTTTTTATAAATACTGATACAGCACCGTGTAGATATTATAAATACTGATACAGCACCGTGTGTTTTTTTATAAATACTGATACAGCACTGTGTGTATATTATAAATACTGATACAGCACCGTGTGTTTTTTTATAAATACTGATACAGGACCGTGTATATATTATAAATACTGATACAGCACTGTGTGTTTTTTTATAAATACTGATACAGCACCGTGTATATATTATAAACACTGATACAGCACCGTGTATATATTATAAATACTGATACAGCACTGTGTGTTTTTTTATAAATACTGATACAGCACTGTGTGTATATTATAAATACTGATACAGCACCGTGTGTTTTTTTATAAATACTGATACAGCACCGTGTATATATTATAAATACTGATACAGCACTGTGTATATATTATAAATACTGATACAGCACCGTGTGTTTTTTTATAAATACTGATACAGCACTGTGTGTATATTATAAATACTGATACAGCACTGTGTGTTTTGTTATAAATACTGATCCAGCACTGTGTATATATTATAAATACTGATACAGCACTGTGTGTTTTTTTATAAATACTGATACAGCACCGTGTGTTTTTTTATAAATACTGATACAGCACCGTGTATATATTATAAATACTGATACAGCACTGTGTGTATATTATAAATACTGATACAGCACTGTGTATATATTATAAATACTGATACAGCACTGTGTGTTTTTTTATAAATACTGATACAGCACTGTGTGTTTTTGTTATAAATACTGATACAGCACTGTGTATATATTATAAATACTGATACAGCACCGTGTGTTTTTGTTATAAATACTGATACAGCACTGTGTATATATTATAAATACTGATACAGCACCGTGTGTATATTATAAATACTGATACAGCACTGTGTATATATTATAAATACTGATACAGCACCGTGTGTGTTTTTATAAATACTGATACAGCACCGTGTATATATTATAAAGACTGATACAGCACCGTGTGTTTTTTTTATAAATACTGATACAGCACCGTGTATATATTATAAATACTGATACAGCACCGTGTGTTTTTTTTATAAATACTGATACAGCACCGTGTAGATATTATAAATACTGATCCAGCACCGTGTGTTTTTTTATAAATACTGATACAGCACCGTGTGTTTTTTTTATAAATACTGATACAGCACCGTGTATATATTATAAATACTGATCCAGCACCGTGTGTATATTATAAATACTGATACAGCACCGTGTGTTTTTTTGATAAATACTGATACAGCACCGTGTATATATTATAAATACTGATGCAGCACCGTGTGTATATTATAAATACTGATACAGCACCGTGTGTTTTTTTTTTATAAATACTGATCCAGCACCGTGTGTATATTATAAATACTGATACAGCACTGTGTATATATTATAAATACTGATCCAGCACCGTGTGTTTTTTTATAAATACTGATCCAGCACCGTGTGTTTTTTTATAAATACTGATATAAATACTGATCCAGCAACGTGTTTTTTTATAAATACTGATACAGCACCGTGTATATATTATAAATACTGATACAGCACCGTGTGTTTTTTTATAAATACTGATACAGCACCGTGTGTTTTTTTTATAAATACTGATACAGCACCGTGTGTTTTTTTATAAATACTGATATAAATACTGATCCAGCAACGTGTTTTTTTATAAATACTGATACAGCACCGTGTATATATTATAAATACTGATACAGCACCGTGTGTTTTTTTATAAATACTGATACAGCACCGTGTGTTTTTTTTATAAATACTGATACAGCACCGTGTGTTTTTTTATAAATACTGATACAGCACAGTGTGTATATTATAAATACTGATACAGCACTGTGTGTATATTATAAATACTGATACAGCACCGTGTGTTTTTTTTATAAATACTGATACAGCACTGTGTGTATATTATAAATACTGATACAGCACCGTGTGTTTTTTTATAAATACTGATACAGCACCGTGTGTTTTTTTTATAAATACTGATACAGCACCGTGTGTTTTTTTATAAATACTGATACAGCACAGTGTGTATATTATAAATACTGATACAGCACTGTGTGTATATTATAAATACTGATACAGCACCGTGTGTTTTTTTAATAAATACTGATACAGCACCGTGCGTTTTTTTTATAAATACTGATACAGCACTGTGTGTATATTATAAATACTGATACAGCACCGTGTGTTTTTTTTATAAATACTGATACAGCACCGTGTATATATTATAAATACTGATACAGCACCGTGTATATATTATAAATACTGATCCAGCACCGTGTGTTTTTTTTATAAATACTGATACAGCACCGTGTAGATATTATAAATACTGATACAGCACCGTGTGTTTTTTTTATAAATACTGATCCAGCACCGTGTGTTTTTTTATAAATACTGATACAGCACCGTGTAGATATTATAAATACTGATACAGCACTGTGTGTTTTTTTATAAATACTGATACAGCACCGTGTAGATATTATAAATACTGATACAGCACTGTGTGTTTTTTTATAAATACTGATACAGCACCGTGTATATATTATAAATACTGATACAGCACCGTGTGTTTTTTTATAAATACTGATACAGCACCGTGTATATATTATAAATACTGATACAGCACCGTGTGTTTTTTTTACAAATACTGATCCAGCACCGTGTGTTTTTTTTATAAATACTGATACAGCACCGTGTGTATATTATAAATACTGATCCAGCACCGTGTGTTTTTTTATAAATACTGATACAGCACCGTGTGTATATTATAAATACTGATCCAGCACCGTGTGTTTTTTTATAAATACTGATCCAGCACCGTGTGTTTTTTTATAAATACTGATACAGCACCGTGTAGATATTATAAATACTGATCCAGCAACGTGTTTTTTTATAAATACTGATCCAGCACCGTGTGTTTTTTTTATAAATACTGATACAGCACCGTGTGTATATTATAAATACTGATACAGCACCGTGTGTTTTTTTTATAAATACTGATACAGCACCGTGTATATATTATAAATACTGATCCAGCACCGTGTGTTTTTTTATAAATACTGATACAGCACCGTGTGTATATTATAAATACTGATACAGCACCGTGTGTATATTATAAATATTGATACAGCACCGTGTGTTTTTTTATAAATACTGATACAGCACCGTGTAGATATTATAAATACTGATACAGCACCGTGTGTTTTTTTATAAATACTGATACAGCACCGTGTAGATATTATAAATACTGATCCAGCACCGTGTGTTTTTTTATAAATACTGATACAGCACTGTGTATATATTATAAATACTGATACAGCACCGTGTATATATTATAAATACTGATCCAGCACTGTGTGTATATTATAAATACTGATACAGCACTGTGTATATATTATAAATACTGATCCAGCACTGTGTGTATATTATAAATACTGATACAGCACCGTGTATATATTATAAATACTGATCCAGCACTGTGTGTATATTATAAATACTGATACAGCACCGTGTATATATTATAAATACTGATACAGCACCGTGTATATATTATAAATACTGATCCAGCACTTTGTGTATATTATAAATACTGATACAGCACCGTGTGTTTTTTTATAAATACTGATACAGCACTGTGTAGATATTATAAATACTGATCCAGCACCGTGTGTTTTTTTATAAATACTGATACAGCACCGTGTAGATATTATAAATACTGATACAGCACCGTGTGTTTTTTTATAAATACTGATACAGCACTGTGTATATATTATAAATACTGATACAGCACCGTGTATATATTATAAATACTGATCCAGCACTGTGTGTATATTATAAATACTGATACAGCACTGTGTATATATTATAAATACTGATACAGCACCGTGTGTTTTTTTATAAATACTGATACAGCACTGTGTATATATTATAAATACTGATACAGCACCGTGTATATATTATAAATACTGATCGAGCACTGTGTGTATATTATAAATACTGATACAGCACTGTGTGTATATTATAAATACTGATACAGCACTGTGTATATATTATAAATACTGATACAGCACCGTGTGTTTTTTTATAAATACTGATACAGCACCGTGTAGATATTATAAATACTGATACAGCACCGTGTGTTTTTTTATAAATACTGATACAGCACCGTGTAGATATTATAAATACTGATACAGCACCGTGTGTTTTTTTATAAATACTGATACAGCACTGTGTATATATTATAAATACTGATACAGCACCGTGTATATATTATAAATACTGATCCAGCACTGTGTGTATATTATAAATACTGATACAGCACTGTGTATATATTATAAATACTGATACAGCACCGTGTGTTTTTTTATAAATACTGATACAGCACCGTGTAGATATTATAAATACTGATACAGCACCGTGTGTTTTTTTATAAATACTGATACAGCACCGTGTAGATATTATAAATACTGATCCAGCACTGTGTATATATTATAAATACTGATCCAGCACTGTGTGTATATTATAAATACTGATACAGCACTGTGTATATATTATAAATACTGATCCAGCACCGTGTGTTTTTTTATAAATACTGATACAGCACCGTGTGTTTTTTTATAAATACTGATACAGCACCGTGTATATATTATAAATACTGATACAGCACCGTGTGTTTTTTTATAAATACTGATACAGCACCGTGTAGATATTATAAATACTGATACAGCACCGTGTGTTTTTTTATAAATACTGATACAGCACCGTGTATATATTATAAATACTGATACAGCACCGTGTGTTTTTTTATAAATACTGATACAGCACCGTGTAGATATTATAAATACTGATCCAGCACCGTGTGTTTTTTTATAAATACTGATACAGCACCGTGTAGATATTATAAATACTGATCCAGCAACGTGTTTTTTTATACATACTGATACAGCACGGTGTATATATTATAAATACTGATACAGCACCGTGTGTATATTATAAATACTGATACAGCACCGTGTGTTTTTTTATAAATACTGATACAGCACCGTGTGTATATTATAAATACTGATACAGCACCGTGTATATATTATAAATACTGATACAGCACCGTGTGTTTTTTATACATACTGATACAGCACCGTGTGTATATTATAAATACTGATACAGCACCGTGTGTTTTTTTATAAATACTGATACAGCACCGTGTGTTTTTTTATAAATACTGATACAGCAACGTGTTTTTTTATACATACTGATACAGCACCGTGTATATATTATAAATACTGATACAGCACCGTGTGTATATTATAAATACTGATACAGCACCGTGTGTTTTTTTATAAATACTGATACAGCAACGTGTTTTTTTATACATACTGATACAGCACCGTGTATATATTATAAATACTGATACAGCACCGTGTGTATATTATAAATACTGATACAGCACCGTGTGTTTTTTTATAAATACTGATACAGCAACGTGTTTTTTTATACATACTGATACAGCACCGTGTATATATTATAAATACTGATACAGCACCGTGTGTATATTATAAATACTGATACAGCACCGTGTATATATTATAAATACTGATACAGCACCGTGTGTTTTTTATACATACTGATACAGCACCGTGTGTATATTATAAATACTGATACAGCACCGTGTGTTTTTTTATAAATACTGATACAGCACCGTGTGTTTTTTTATAAATACTGATACAGCAACGTGTTTTTTTATACATACTGATACAGCACCGTGTATATATTATAAATACTGATACAGCACCGTGTGTATATTATAAATACTGATACAGCACCGTGTGTTTTTTTATAAATACTGATACAGCAACGTGTTTTTTTATACATACTGATACAGCACCGTGTATATATTATAAATACTGATACAGCACCGTGTGTATATTATAAATACTGATACAGCACCGTGTATATATTATAAATATTGATACAGCACCGTGTGTATATTATAAGTACTGATACAGCACTGTGTATATATTATAAATACTGATACAGCAACGTGTGTTTTTTTTATAAATACTGATACAGCACCGTGTGTATATTATAAATACTGATACAGCATCGTGTGTATATTATAAATACTGAAACAGCATCGTGTGTAATTTATAAATACTGATACAGCACTGTGTGTATATTATAAATACTGATACAGCACCGTGTGTATTTTTTATAAATACGGATACAGCACCGTGTGTATATTATAAATACTGATACAGCACCGTGTGTATTTTTTATAAATACGGATACAGCACTGTGTATATATTATAAATACAGACACAGCACCGTGTGTAATTTATGAATACTGATACAGCACCGTGTGTATATTATAAATACTGATACAGCACCGTGTGTATATTATAAATACTGATACAGCATCGTGTGTAATTTATAAATACTGATACAGCACCGTGTATATATTATAAATACTGATACAGCACCGTGTGTATATTATAAATACTGATACAGCACCGTGTGTATATTATAAATACTGATACAGCATCGTGTGTAATTTATAAATACTGATACAGCACCGTGTATATATTATAAATACTGATACAGCACCGTGTGTATATTATAAATACTGATACAGCACCGTGTGTATTTTTTATGAATACGGATACAGCACCGTGTGTATATTATAAATACTGATACAGCACCGTGTGTATTTTTTATGAATACGGATACAGCACTGTGTATATATTATAAATACTGATACAGCATCGTGTGTAATTTATAAATACTGATACAGCACCGTGTATATATCATAAATACTGATACAGCACCGTGTATATATTATAAATACTGATACAGCACCGTGTGTATTTTTTATGAATACGGATACAGCACTGTGTATATATTATAAATACAGACACAGCACCGTGTGTAATTTATAAATACTGATACAGCACCGTGTATATATTATAAATACGGATACAGCACCGTGTGTATTTTATAAATACTGATATAGCATTGTGTGTATATTATAAATACTGAAACAGCATCGTGTGTAATTTATAAATACTGATACAGCACTGTGTGTATATTATAAATACTGATACAGCACCGTGTGTATTTTTTATAAATACGGATACAGCACTGTGTATATATTATAAATACAGACACAGCACCGTGTGTAATTTATGAATACTGATACAGCACCGTGTGTATATTATAAATACTGATACAGCACCGTGTGTATTTTATAAATACTGATACAGCACTGCGTATATATTATAAATACTGATACAGCACTGTGTGTAATTTATAAATGCTGATACAGCACCGTGTGTATTTTTTATAAATACTGATACAGCACCGTGTGTATATTATAAATACTGATACAGCACCGTGTGTAATTTATAAATGCTGATACAGCACCGTGTGTATTTTTTATAAATACGGATACAGCACCGTGTGTATTTTATAAATACAGACACAGCACCGTGTGTATTTTTTATAAATACTGATACAGCACTGTGTATATATTATAAATACTGATACAGCACCGTGTGTTTTTTTTATAAATACTGATACAGCACTGTGTGTTTTTTTATAAATACTGATACAGCACTGTGTGTATATTATAAATACTGATACAGCACCGTGTGTTTTTTTTATAAATACTGATACAGCACCGTGGAAATATTATAAATACTGATCAAGCACCGTGTGTATATTATAAATACTGATACAGCACCGTGTGTTTTTTTATAAATACTGATACAGCACCGTGTATATATTATAAATACTGATACAGCACCGTGTGTTTTTTTATAAATACTGATACAGCACTGTGTATATATTATAAATACTGATACAGCACCGTGTATATATTATAAATACTGATACAGCACCGTGTGTTTTTTTATAAATACTGATACAGCACCGTGTATATATTATAAATACTGATACAGCACCGTGTGTTTTTTTATAAATACTGATACAGCACTGTGTATATATTATAAATACTGATACAGCACCGTGTATATATTATAAATACTGATACAGCACCGTGTGTTTTTTTATAAATACTGATACAGCACCGTGTATATATTATAAATACTGATACAGCACCGTGTGTATATTATAAATACTGATACAGCACCGTGTGTTTTTTTTATAAATACTGATACAGCACTGTGTGTTTTTTTATAAATACTGATACAGCACTGTGTATATATTATAAATACTGATACAGCACTGTGTGTTTTTTTATAAATACTGATACAGCACCGTGTATATATTATAAATACTGATACAGCACCGTGTGTTTTTTTATAAATACTGATACAGCACCGTGTGTTTTTGTTATAAATACTGATACAGCACCGTGTATATATTATAAATACTGATACAGCACCGTGTGTTTTTTTATAAATACTGATACAGCACCGTGTGTTTTTGTTATAAATACTGATACAGCACCGTGTATATATTATAAATACTGATACAGCACTGTGTGTTTTTTTATAAATACTGATACAGCACCGTGTATATATTATAAATACTGATACAGCACTGTGTGTTTTTTTATAAATACTGATACAGCACCGTGTGTTTTTTTTATAAATACTGATACAGCACTGTGTGTTTTTTTATAAATACTGATACAGCACTGTGTATATATTATAAATACTGATACAGCACTGTGTGTTTTTTTATAAATACTGATACAGCACCGTGTGTTTTTTTATAAATACTGATACAGCACCGTGTGTATATTATAAATACTGATACAGCACTGTGTGTTTTTTTATAAATACTGATACAGCACCGTGTGTTTTTTTATAAATACTGATACAGCACCGTGTATATATTATAAATACTGATACAGCACCGTGTGTTTTTTTTATAAATACTGATACAGCACCGTGTATATATTATAAATACTGATACAGCACCGTGTGTTTTTTTTATAAATACTGATACAGCACCGTGTATATATTATAAATACTGATACAGCACCGTGTGTTTTTTTAATAAATACTGATACAGCACCGTGTATATATTATAAATACTGATACAGCACCGTGTGTTTTTTTAATAAATACTGATACAGCACCGTGTAGATATTATAAATACTGATCCAGCACCGTGTGTTTTTTTATAAATACTGATACAGCACCGTGTGTTTTTTTTATAAATACTGATACAGCACCGTGTATATATTATAAATACTGATCCAGCACCGTGTGTATATTATAAATACTGATACAGCACCGTGTGTTTTTTTGATAAATACTGATACAGCACCGTGTATATATTATAAATACTGATCCAGCACCGTGTGTATATTATAAATACTGATACAGCACCGTGTGTTTTTTTTTTATAAATACTGATCCAGCACCGTGTGTATATTATAAATACTGATACAGCACTGTGTATATATTATAAATACTGATCCAGCACCGTGTGTTTTTTTATAAATACTGATCCAGCACCGTGTGTTTTTTTATAAATACTGATATAAATACTGATCCAGCAACGTGTTTTTTTATAAATACTGATACAGCACCGTGTATATATTATAAATACTGATACAGCACCGTGTGTTTTTTTATAAATACTGATACAGCACCGTGTGTTTTTTTTATAAATACTGATACAGCACCGTGTGTTTTTTTATAAATACTGATACAGCACAGTGTGTATATTATAAATACTGATACAGCACTGTGTGTATATTATAAATACTGATACAGCACCGTGTGTTTTTTTTATAAATACTGATACAGCACCGTGTATATATTATAAATACTGATCCAGCACCGTGTCTTTTTTTTATAAATACTGATACAGCACCGTGTAGATATTATAAATACTGATACAGCACCGTGTGTTTTTTTTATAAATACTGATCCAGCACCGTGTGTTTTTTTATAAATACTGATACAGCACCGTGTAGATATTATAAATACTGATACAGCACTGTGTGTTTTTTTATAAATACTGATACAGCACCGTGTATATATTATAAATACTGATACAGCACCGTGTGTTTTTTTATAAATACTGATACAGCACCGTGTATATATTATAAATACTGATACAGCACCGTGTGTTTTTTTTATAAATACTGATCCAGCACCGTGTGTTTTTTTTACAAATACTGATACAGCACCGTGTGTATATTATAAATACTGATCCAGCACCGTGTGTTTTTTTATAAATACTGATACAGCACCGTGTGTATATTATAAATACTGATCCAGCACCGTGTGTTTTTTTATAAATAATGATCCAGCACCGTGTGTTTTTTTTATAAATACTGATACAGCACCGTGTGTATATTATAAATACTGATCCAGCACCGTGTGTTTTTTTATAAATACTGATACAGCACCGTGTGTTTTTTTTATAAATACTGATCCAGCACCGTGTGTTTTTTTTATAAATACTGATACAGCACCGTGTGTATATTATAAATACTGATACAGCACCGTATGTTTTTTTTATAAATACTGATACAGCACCGTGTATATATTATAAATACTGATCCAGCACCGTGTGTTTTTTTATAAATACTGATACAGCACCGTGTGTATATTATAAATACTGATACAGCACCGTGTGTATATTATAAATATTGATACAGCACCGTGTGTTTTTTTATAAATACTGATACAGCACCGTGTAGATATTATAAATACTGATACAGCACCGTGTGTTTTTTTATAAATA
Source organism: Heterodontus francisci (assembly GCF_036365525.1). Classification (NCBI taxonomy): domain Eukaryota; kingdom Metazoa; phylum Chordata; class Chondrichthyes; order Heterodontiformes; family Heterodontidae; genus Heterodontus; species Heterodontus francisci. The sequence continues at coordinate 4,452,425 of NC_090387.1, read as the reverse complement.
CTGATACAGCACCGTGTAGATATTATAAATACTGATCCAGCACCGTGTGTTTTTTTATAAATACTGATACAGCACTGTGTATATATTATAAATACTGATACAGCACCGTGTATATATTATAAATACTGATCCAGCACTGTGTGTATATTATAAATACTGATACAGCACTGTGTATATATTATAAATACTGATCCAGCACCGTGTGTTTTTTTATAAATACTGATACAGCACTGTGTATATATTATAAATACTGATACAGCACCGTGTATATATTATAAATACTGATCCAGCACTGTGTGTATATTATAAATACTGATACAGCACTGTGTATATATTATAAATACTGATACAGCACCGTGTGTTTTTTTATAAATACTGATCCAGCACCGTGTGTTTTTTTTATAAATACTGATACAGCACCGTGTGTATATTATAAATACTGATACAGCACCGTGTGTTTTTTTATAAATACTGATACAGCACCGTGTGTATATTATAAATACTGATCCAGCACCGTGTGTTTTTTTATAAATACTGATACAGCACCGTGTGTATATTATAAATACTGATCCAGCACCGTGTGTTTTTTTATAAATACTGATACAGCACCGTGTGTATATTATAAATACTGATCCAGCACCGTGTGTTTTTTTATAAATACTGATACAGCACCGTGTGTATATTATAAATACTGATACAGCACCGTGTGTATATTATAAATACTGATACAGCACCGTGTGTTTTTTTATAAATACTGATACAGCACCGTGTGTATATTATAAATACTGATCCAGCACCGTGTGTTTTTTTATAAATACTGATACAGCACCGTGTGTATATTATAAATACTGATCCAGCACCGTGTGTTTTTTTATAAATACTGATACAGCACCGTGTGTATATTATAAATACTGATCCAGCACCGTGTGTTTTTTTATAAATACTGATACAGCACCGTGTGTATATTATAAATACTGATACAGCACCGTGTGTATATTATAAATACTGATACAGCACCGTGTGTATATTATAAATATTGATACAGCACCGTGTGTTTTTTTATAAATACTGATACAGCACCGTGTAGATATTATAAATACTGATACAGCACCGTGTGTTTTTTTATAAATACTGATACAGCACCGTGTAGATATTATAAATACTGATCCAGCACCGTGTGTTTTTTTATAAATACTGATACAGCACTGTGTATATATTATAAATACTGATACAGCACCGTGTATATATTATAAATACTGATCCAGCACTGTGTGTATATTATAAATACTGATACAGCACTGTGTATATATTATAAATACTGATCCAGCACCGTGTGTTTTTTTATAAATACTGATACAGCACCGTGTGTTTTTTTATAAATACTGATACAGCACCGTGTAGATATTATAAATACTGATACAGCACCGTGTGTTTTTTTATAAATACTGATACAGCACTGTGTATATATTATAAATACTGATACAGCACCGTGTATATATTATAAATACTGATCCAGCACTGTGTGTATATTATAAATACTGATACAGCACTGTGTATATATTATAAATACTGATACAGCACCGTGTGTTTTTTTATAAATACTGATACAGCACTGTGTATATATTATAAATACTGATACAGCACCGTGTATATATTATAAATACTGATCCAGCACTGTGTGTATATTATAAATACTGATACAGCACTGTGTATATATTATAAATACTGATACAGCACTGTGTATATATTATAAATACTGATACAGCACCGTGTGTTTTTTTATAAATACTGATACAGCACCGTGTAGATATTATAAATACTGATACAGCACCGTGTGTTTTTTTATAAATACTGATACAGCACCGTGTAGATATTATAAATACTGATACAGCACCGTGTGTTTTTTTATAAATACTGATACAGCACTGTGTATATATTATAAATACTGATACAGCACCGTGTATATATTATAAATACTGATCCAGCACTGTGTGTATATTATAAATACTGATACAGCACTGTGTATCTATTATAAATACTGATACAGCACCATGTGTTTTTTTATAAATACTGATACAGCACCGTGTAGATATTATAAATACTGATCCAGCACCGTGTGTTTTTTTATAAATACTGATACAGCACCGTGTGTTTTTTTATAAATACTGATACAGCACCGTGTATATATTATAAATACTGATACAGCACCGTGTGTTTTTTTATAAATACTGATACAGCACCGTGTAGATATTATAAATACTGATACAGCACCGTGTGTTTTTTTATAAATACTGATACAGCACCGTGTATATATTATAAATACTGATACAGCACCGTGTGTTTTTTTATAAATACTGATACAGCACTGTGTAGATATTATAAATACTGATCCAGCACCGTGTGTTTTTTTATAAATACTGATACAGCACCGTGTAGATATTATAAATACTGATCCAGCACCGTGTGTTTTTTTATAAATACTGATACAGCACTGTGTAGATATTATAAATACTGATCCAGCAACGTGTTTTTTTATACATACTGATACAGCACGGTGTATATATTATAAATACTGATACAGCACCGTGTGTATATTATAAATACTGATACAGCACCGTGTGTTTTTTTATAAATACTGATACAGCACCGTGTGTATATTATAAATACTGATACAGCACCGTGTATATATTATAAATACTGATACAGCACCGTGTGTTTTTTATACATACTGATACAGCACCGTGTGTTTTTTATACATACTGATACAGCACCGTGTGTATATTATAAATACTGATACAGCACCGTGTGTTTTTTTATAAATACTGATACAGCACCTTGTGTTTTTTTATAAATACTGATACAGCAACGTGTTTTTTTATACATACTGATACAGCACCGTGTATATATTATAAATACTGATACAGCACCGTGTGTATATTATAAATACTGATACAGCACCGTTTATATATTATAAATATTGATACAGCACCGTGTGTATATTATAAATACTGATACAGCACTGTGTATATATTATAAATACTGATACAGCAACGTGTGTTTTTTTTATAAATACTGATACAGCACCGTGTGTATATTATAAATACTGATACAGCATCGTGTGTATATTATAAATACTGAAACAGCATCGTGTGTAATTTATAAATACTGATACAGCACTGTGTGTATATTATAAATACTGATACAGCACCGTGTGTATTTTTTATAAATACGGATACAGCACCGTGTGTATATTATAAATACTGATTCAGCACCGTGTGTATTTTTTATAAATACGGATACAGCACTGTGTATATATTATAAATACAGACACAGCACCGTGTGTAATTTATGAATACTGATACAGCACCGTGTGTATATTATAAATACTGATACAGCATCGTGTGTAATTTATAAATACTGATACAGCACCGTGTATATATTATAAATACTGATACAGCACCGTGTGTATATTATAAATACTGATACAGCACCGTGTGTATTTTTTATGAATACGGATACAGCACCGTGTGTATATTATAAATACTGATACAGCACCGTGTGTATTTTTTATGAATACGGATACAGCACTGTGTATATATTATAAATACTGATACAGCATCGTGTGTAATTTATAAATACTGATACAGCACCGTGTATATATTATAAATACTGATACAGCACCGTGTATATATTATAAATACTGATACAGCACCGTGTGTATTTTTTATGAATACGGATACAGCACTGTGTATATATTATAAATACAGACACAGCACCGTGTGTAATTTATAAATACTGATACAGCACCGTGTATATATTATAAATACGGATACAGCACCGTGTGTATTTTATAAATACTGATATAGCATTGTGTGTATATTATAAATACTGAAACAGCATCGTGTGTAATTTATAAATACTGATACAGCACTGTGTGTATATTATAAATACTGATACAGCACCGTGTGTATTTTTTATAAATACGGATACAGCACTGTGTATATATTATAAATACAGACACAGCACCGTGTGTAATTTATGAATACTGATACAGCACCGTGTGTATATTATAAATACTGATACAGCACCGTGTGTAATTTATAAATACTGATACAGCACCGTGTGTATTTTATAAATACTGATACAGCACCGTGTGTATTTTATAAATACTGATACAGCACTGTGTGTATATTATAAATACTGATACAGCACCGTGTGTAATTTATAAATGCTGATACAGCACCGTGTGTAATTTATAAATGCTGATACAGCACCGTGTGTATTTTTTATAAATACGGATACAGCACCGTGTGTATTTTATAAATACAGACACAGCACCGTGTGTATTTTTTATAAATACGGATACAGCACTGTGTGTATATTATAAATACAGACACAGCACCGTGTGTATATTATGAATACTGATACAGCACCGTGTGTATATTATAAATACTGATACAGCACCGTGTGTATTTTTTATAAATACGGATACAGCACCGTGTGTATTTTTTATAAATACTGATACAGCACCGTGTGTATATTATAAATACGGATACAGCACCGTGTGTATTTTTTATAAATACTGATACAGCACCGTGTGTATATTATAAATACTGATACAGCACCGTGTGTAATTTATAAATACTGATACAGCACCGTGTGTATATTATAAATACTGATACAGCACCGTGTGTAATTTATAAATATTGATACAGCACCGTGTGTAATTTATAAATACTGATACAGCACCGTGTGTTTTTTTATAAATACTGATACAGCACCGTGTATATATTATAAATACTGATACAGCACCGTGTGTATATTATAAATACTGATACAGCACCGTGTGTAATTTATAAATACTGATACAGCACCGTGTGTATATTATAAATACTGATACAGCACCGTGTGTTTTTTTTATAAATACTGATACAGCACTGTGTATATATTATAAATACTGATACAGCACCGTGTGTATATTATAAATACGGATACAGCACCGTGTGTATTTTTTATAAATACTGATACAGCACCGTGTGTATATTATAAATACGGATACAGCACCGTGTGTATTTTTTATAAATACTGATACAGCACCGTGTGTATATTATAAATACGGATACAGCACCGTGTGTATTTTTTATAAATACTGATACAGCACCGTGTGTATATTATAAATACGGATACAGCACCGTGTGTATTTTTTATAAATACTGATACAGCACCGTGTGTAATTTATAAATACTGATACAGCACCGTGTGTATATTATAAATACTGATACAGCACCGTGTGTAATTTATAAATATTGATACAGCACCGTGTGTAATTTATAAATACTGATACAGCACCGTGTGTTTTTTTATAAATACTGATACAGCACCGTGTATATATTATAAATACTGATACAGCACCGTGTGTATATTATAAATACTGATACAGCACCGTGTGTAATTTATAAATACTGATACAGCACCGTGTGTATATTATAAATACTGATACAGCACCGTGTGTTTTTTTAATAAATACTGATACAGCACCGTGTGTATATTATAAATACTGATACAGCACCGTGTGTAATTTATAAATACTGATACAGCACCGTGTGTATATTATAAATACTGATACAGCACCGTGTGTTTTTTTTATAAATACTGATACAGCACCGTGTATATATTATAAATACTGATACAGCACCATGTGTTTTTTTATAAATACTGATCCAGCACTGTGTATATATTATAAATACTGATACAGCACTGTGTATATATTATAAAAACGGATACACCACCGTGTGTATTTTTTATAAATACTGATACAGCACCGTGTGTATATTATAAATACTGATACAGCACCGTGTGTATATTATAAATACTGATACAGCACCGTGTAGATATTATAAATACAGACACAGCACCGTGTGTATTTTATAAATACGGATACAGCACCGTGTGTATTTTTTTATAAATACTGATATAGCATTGTGTGTATTTTATAAATACAGACACAGCACCGTGTGTATTTTATAAAAATGGATACAAAACCGTTTGTATATTATAAATATGGACACAGCACCGTGTGTGACTTTCAAAAGGTGTTTGATACAATGCCACACAACAGACTTGTGAGCAAACCTGTAGCTCATGGAATAAAAGGGACGGTAGCAACATGGAAACGAAATTGGCTGAGTGACAGGAAACAAAGAATACTGGTTAATGGATGTTTTTCAGGCTGGAGGAAGATTTGTTGTGGAGTTCCCCAGGAGTCAGTGTTGGGACCCTTGCTTTTCCAGATATATATTAATGGTCTAGACCTTGGTGTACAGGGCACAATTTCAGAGTTTGCAGATGATACAAACTTGGAAGCATTGTGAACTGTGAGGAGGATAGTGTAGAACTTCAAAAGGACACAGACAAGTTGATGGAATGGGCAGACAGGTGGCAGATGAAGTTCAATGTAGAAAATGTGAAGTGATTCATTTTGGTAGGAAGAACATGGAGACACAATATAGAATATAGGGTACAATTCTAAAGGGGGTGCAGGAGCCGAGGGACCTTGGTGTATATGTGCATAAGTCATTGAAGTTGGTAGGACAGGTTGAGGGTCGGTTAATAGAGTATCCCAGGCTCCATTAATAGGGGCATAGAGTACAAAGGAAAGAAAGTTATGTTAAACATGTATAGAACACTGGTTCAGCCTCAGCTGGAGTATTGCATCCAGTTCTGGGCACCGCACTTTAGGAAAGATGTGAGGGCATTGGAGAGAGTACAGAAAAGATTCACGGGAATGGTTCCAGGGATGAGGAATTTCAGTTATGAAGACAGATTGGAGAAGTTGGGACTGTTTTCCTTGGAGACGAGAAGGCTGAGAGGTGATTTGATAGAGTTATTCAAAATCATGAGGGGTCTGGACAGAGTAGATGGAGAGAAACTGTTTCCACTCGTGAAAGGGTCGAGAACGAGAGGGCACAGATTTAAAGTATTTGCTAAGAGAAGCAAAAGTGACATGAGGAAAAACTTTCACACAGCGAGTGGTTAAGGTGTGAAATGTGCTGCCCGAGAGTGTGGTGGAGGCAGGTTCAATTGAAGCATTCAAAAGGGAATTAGACTGTTATATTAACAGGAAGAATGTGCAGGGTGTTGGAACTGAGGGAATTGCTCTTTGAGGCAACTAGCATAGACACGATGGGCTGAATAGCCTTGTTTTGTGCTGTAACAATTCCGTTATTCTGTGCATGTTATAAATAGAGATACTGCACTGTGTGTATTGTAAATAGTGAATTACAGAACTCTGTGTATATTGTAGATACAGAGACAGCACCCAGATAAAACACTGCGTGTATATTATATATACAAGTATACAGCACCATGTGTATATTATAAATACAGACATAGATTGTAGGGAACATATATACAGAGAAACAAGTGGATCATGAAAGGAGTTTCCAACTTGACGCAATCAGATTAGGACTGAATGTCCATTACACACACCCACACGCGCACACACCCACGGCCATACAGACTCTCTCACACACACATCGACACACCCACACACGCACACACCCACGGCCATACAGACACTCTCACACACACATCGACACACCCACACACGCACACACCCACGGCCATACAGACACTCTCACACACACATCGACACACCCACATGCGCACACACCCACGGCCATACAGAGTCTCTCACACACACATCGACACACCCACACACGCACACACCCACGGCCATACAGACACTCTCACACACACATCGACACACCCACACACGCACACACCCACGGCCATACAGACACTCTCACACACACATCGACACACCCACATGCGCACACACCCACGGCCATACAGAGTCTCTCACACACACATCGACACACCCACACACGCACACACCCACGGCCATACAGACACTCTCACACACACATCGACACACCCACATGCGCACACACCCACGGCCATACAGAGTCTCTCACACACACATCGACACACCCACACGCGCACACACCCACGGCCATACAGACACACACCCACCCACAGCCATACAGACTCTCTCTCTCACACACACACACCGACACACACACACATACACACTCACCCTCCCCACACAGACGCTCACACACACACACACTACACACTACTACAAAAGCTATAGGCCCTGACAATATTCCGGCAATAGTACTGAAGACCTGTGCACCAGAACTGGCCACACCCCTAGCCAAGCTGTTCCAGTACAGCTACAACACTGGCATCTACCCTGCAATGTGGAAAATTGCCCAGGTATGTCCTGTACACAAAAAGCAGGACAAGTCCAACCCGGCCAATTACTGCCCCATCAGCCTACTCTCAATTATCAGTAAAGTGATGGAAGGTGGCGTCAACAGTGCCATCAAGCAGCACTTACTTAGCAACAACCTGCTCAGTGATGCTCAGTTTGGGTTCCGCCAGGGCCACTCAGCTCCTGACCTCATTAAAGCCTTGGTTCAAACATGGACAAAAGAGCTGAACTGAAGAGGTGAGGTGAGAGTGACTGCCCTTGACATCAAGGCAGCATTTCACCGAGTATGGCATCAAGGAGCCCTAGCAAAACTGAGGTCAATGGGAATCAGGGGAAAACTCTCCGCTGGCTGGAGTCATACCTAGCACAAAGGAAGATGGTTGTGGTTGTTGGAGGTCAATCATCACAGTCCCAGGACATCACTGCAGGAGTTCATCAAGGTAGTGTCCTCGGCCCAACCATCTTCAGCTGCTTCATCAATGACTTTCCTTCAATCATAAGGTTAGAAGTGGGGATGTTCGCTGATGATTGCACAATGTTCAGCACCATTCACGACTCCTCAGATACTGAAGCAGTCCGTGTAGAAATGCAGCAAGACTTGGACAATATCCAGGCTTGGGCTGATAAGTTGCAAGTAACATTTGCGTCACACAAGTGCCAGGCAATGACCATCTCCAAAAAGATAGAATCTAACCATCTCCCCTTGACATTCAATGGCATTACCATCGCTGAATCCCCCACTATCAACATCCTAGGGGCTACCATTGACCAGAAACTGAACTGGAGTAGTCATATAAATACCGTGGCTACAAGAGCAGGTTAGAGGCTTGGAATCCTGAGGCGAGTAACTCACCTCCTGACTCCCCAAAGCCTGTCCACCATCTACAAGGCACAAGTCAGGAGTGTGATGGAATACTCTCCACTTGCCTGGATGGGTGCAACCCCAACAACACTCAAGAAGCTCGACACCATCCAGGACAAAGCAGCCCGCTTGATTGGCACACCATCCACAAACATTCACTCCCTCCACCACTGACGCACTGTGGCAGCAGTGTGTACCATCTACAAGATGCACTGCAGCAATGCACCAAGGCTCCTTCGACAGCACCTTCCAAACCCACGACCTCTACCACCTCGAAGGACAAGAGCAGCAAATACATGGGAACACCACCACCTGCAAGTTCCCCTCCAAGTCACACACCATCCTGACTTGGAACTATATCGCCGTTCCTTCACTGTCACTGGGTCAAAATCCTGGAACTCCCTTTCTAACAGCACTGTGAATGTACCTGCCCCACATGGACTGCAGCGGTTCAAGAAGGCAGCTCACCACCACCTTCTCAAGGACAATTAGGGATGGACAATAAACGCTGGCATAGTCAGTGACGCCCACATCCCATGAATGAATAAAAACAAGCACACACTCTCACACACCCACTCTCACACACCCACTCTCTCACACCCACTCTCTCACACCCACTCTCTCACACCCACTCTCTCACACCCATTCTCTCACACCCACTCTCTCACACCCACTCTCACACACCCACTCTCTCACACACACACACACTCCGATAAACACTCACTCACTCACTCACTCACTCACTCACTCACTCACTCACTCACCCACCCACCCACCCACCCACCCACCCACCCACTCACCCACACACACACACACACACACACACACTCACACACCCACTCTCACACACCCACCCACCCACACACACACACACACTCCGATACACACTCACACACCCACTCACCCACACCCACTCCCGCACGCGCGCACACACGCGTGCGCACAGATACAAATACAGATATGGATAGACACACACAATTCAAAAAGCACACTGACCTGAGTGCAGAATATCTTAAATAGATTATGATCTCCAGAATAAAGAACGGAGACAAGGTCGATAGAAATCCTTGTGCATTAATCTCCTCCTCCTGTGTTTTTGCTCACTCCCAGAACCTCTTATTATAAATCTTTACAATTGAATTAAAGTTACTACACACGAAAAAAAGACATTTTTTTTTTCAAAAAGACATGTAGAAATAAATCTTCAGTGAATGCAGGGAGGGAGGGAGAGAGAGAGAGAGAGAGCTGAATGTGGAGCTTTATCCGCTCTGAATACAGCTTCTCTATTAGAATAGGGGAGCTGGCAGCTCCAGGCAACTCAAAGAATCGCAGTCTCTCAAGATTTGAGTAATCTCTCCTGGCACACACCTGACAGCTGAAACCAGGGGCTGAGATTTCTATAAACCCATCTCCGTCATAGCAACCGCCAAAGGGGAAAGTGAGTAAGGACAGAATCCCAGTGACAGGACGTTCAGAGATTCTGCAGGCTCGGGCTGCACTTGTTTCCAACCTTTCCCACTGCCTTTTAGTCATTCAAGTGATGTCTGTGAATCTAGGTCACTTTTCCTTGCGTCCTGCTGTTTTCTCCCCTTCTCTCCCAAGGGAGCTGGGTGAAGGGAAGGTTTTGTGACAACTACACCCTCTGACCTCATCAAAGAGCCTGTTTCTAATGCACAAGTTTAGAAACATAAATAAAAACAATTAGATGATAATTGTGCGTGTGAATGTGGCCGGGTCATTTAAGTGTATGTGTGTGTTTGTGCATGAGTGTGTGTGTGTGTATATGTGTCTGTGTGTGTGTGTAGGTCTGTGTGTGTACGTCTACGTGTATGTATGTGTGTGTGTGAATATGTGTGTATCTGAGTGTGTGACTGTGTGCGTGTATATGTGTGAGTCTGTATGTGTACGTGTGTGTGTCTGTGTGCGTGTGTGTACATGTGTGTGTGTGTGTGACTGTGCATGCGTGTGTGTGAGTCTGTGTGTGTATGTGTACGTGTGTGTGTATGTGTACATGTATGTGAGTGCGTGTGTATATGTGTGTGCTTGCGTGTATGTGTGTGTGTGAGTGCGTGTGTGGGCTAAAGGCTGGCTTGGGTCGGCAAATGAAACCCGACCCGAATCCAACCCGATCACCGGAATGTTCAGTTAACGTGCTTCCATTTTTTGCTTTTTAAACTTGTGCAGATCAGCAACAAAAACTATAACTGGACTTGAAAGGTTGTTTAAAAAGTACATTGACATTGGAGCCACGTACCGGAGGTGGTGATAGAGTGAGTCCGACCTGACCTGAGCCGAGCCGAACCCGTCACATGTTGTCGGGTCCCGTCGGGTTCGGGTTGGGGAGCCCTGCTCCAATGTGGGCTGAAATTTCTGGTGCTGCCGCCGTAAACAGCAGTGGATGTAAACAATGCATCACGGAGCCACGGTGATACTGAGTGAAGTGGTTTATTTAAATGGCCGGGGCAGACCAAACCTCCGATGACATGGAGGGGGCAAACTGTCCCTACCCAGCAATGGCATCAGCTGCCTGTTCACAGGCACCAGCACCATTTTTAAAGGGCTTCGAGCCCTGACATTCAATTTAAATATTTAAAGGTTAGTTTAATGTAAAAGTTTTAATCCATTTAAATTGCTCCTCTCCCATCCCCTCCCAAGAACCATAACATTCATTACTTCCCCCCTCAAGGTTCATAAACTCTGTACTGTAACCTTTCCCACATCCCCTACACCAATCAGATGACTCTGACCCCTCTCCCCCCTCTCCCCCAGTCTTATACCTCAGTTCCCCAGTCGGGGGTCCGGAGACACGGGAGTGCCAGCCTCCGGCACCAATATCACTCTGGGATGGATGGTGGGAGCGCAACGGTTATTAATTCAGTTATTTAAATTAATTAACATATTGAAATTGGGCTCCCGTCTCCGAGCGACAGGGTGGGGGAGATGGCCACTACGAGGCCTCATCACCACCGGCAAGATGAGGCCATGCCCTCCTGGCGTCGAGGTCCCGGACGGGCATTTTCCAGCCCTTCCCCCTCCACCCACCACAACCCCCGATGTTGGGGGGGGTCAGTCAAATTCAGCCCAGTGTGTGAGTATGTATGAGAGTGTGTGTGTGTATGAGAATGAGTGAGTGTGTGTGAGTGCGCATGAGAATGAGTGAGTGAGTGTGAGTGTGTATGAGAATGAGTGAGTGTGTGTGAGTGTGTATGAGTGAGTGTGTGTGAGTGTGTATGAGAGTGAGTGAGTGTGAGTGTGTATGAGAGTGAGTGTGTGTATGAGAATGAGTGAGTGAGTGTGTATGAGAATGAATGAGTGTGTGTGTATGTGAATGAGTGTGTGTGTGTGTGTGTATGAGAATGAGTGTGTGTGTGTGTATGAGAATGAGTGAGTGTGTATGAGAATGAGTGTGTGTGTGTGTATGAGAATGAGTGAGTGTGTATGAGAATGAGTGAGTGTGAGTGTGTATGAGAATGAGTGAGTGTGAGTGTGTATGAGAATGAGTGTGTGAGAATGAGTGAGTGAGTGTGTATGAGAATGAGTGAGTGAGTGTGTATGAGAATGAGTGAGTGTATGAGAATGAGTGAGTGAGTGTATGAGAATGAGTGAGTGAGTGTATGAGAATGAGTGAGTGAGTGTGTATGAGAATGAGTGAGTGTGAGTGTGTATGAGAATGAGTGAGTGTGAGTGTGTATGAGAATGAGTGAGTGTGTGTGAGTGTGTATGAGAATGAGTGAGTGTGTGTGTGTGTTTGAGAAAGAGTGAGTGTGTATGAGTGAGTGAATGTGTGTGAGTGTGTATGAGAGTGAGTGTGTATGAGTGAGTGAATGTGTGTGAGTGTGTATGAGAGTGAGTGAGTGTGAGTGTGTATGAGAATGAGTGAGTGTGTGTGAGTGTGTATGAGAATGAATGAGTGTGTGTATAAGAATGAGTGAGTGTGAGTGTGTATGAGAATGAGTGAGTGTGAGTGTGTATGAGAATGAGTGAGTGAGTGAGTGAGTGTGTATGAGAATGAGTGAGTGTGTGTGTGTGTGAGAATGAGTGTGAGTGTGTGTGTGAATGAGTGTGTGTGTGAGAGAATGTGTGTGTGTGAGAATGTGTGTGTGTGTGTGTGTGAGAATGTGTGTGTGTGTGTGTGAGAATGTGTGAGTGTGTGTGTGTGTGTGTGTGAGTGTGTGTGTGTGTGTGAGTGAGTGTGTGTGTGTGTGTGAGTGAGTGTGTGTGTGTGTGAGTATGAGTGAGTGAGTGTGTGTGTGTGTGTATGAGAATGAGTGTGAGTGTGTGTGCGCGCATGAGAATGAGTGAGTGTGTATGAGAGTGAGTGAGTGTGTATGAGAGTGAGTGTGTGTGTGTATGAGAGTGAGTGTGTATGAGAATGAGTGAGTGTGTGTGAGAATGAGTGAGTGTGTGTGTATGAGTGAGTGTGTTTGAGAATGAGTGAGTGAGTGTGTTTGAGAATGAGTGAGTGAGTGTGTATGAGAATGTGTGAGTGTGTATGAGAATGAGTGTGTATGAGAATGAGTGTGTGAGAATGAGTGAGTGTGTATGAGAATGAGTGAGTGTGTGTGTGTATGAGAATGAGTGTGTGTGTGTGTGTATGAGAATGAGTGTGTGTGTATGAGAATGAGTGAGTGTGTGTGTGTGTATGAGAATGAGTGAGTGTGTGTGAGAATGAATGAGTGTGTGTGTATGAGAATGAATGAGTGTGTGTGTATGAGAATGAGTGAGTGTGTGTGTATGTGAGTGAGTGTGTATGTGTGAGTGTGTATGTGAGTGAGTGTGTGTGTATGAGAATGAGTGAGTGTGTGTGTATGAGAATGAGTGTGTGTGTGAGTGTGTGTGTGTGAGAATGAGTGAGTGAGTGTGTGTGGGTATGAGAATGAGTGAGTGTGTGTGTATGAGAATGAGTGAGTGTGTGTATGAGAATGAGTGAGTGTGTGTGTATGAGAATGAGTGAGTGTGTGTGTGTGTGAGAATGAGTGAGTGTGTGTGTGTGTGAGAATGAGTGAGTGAGTGTGTGTGTGAGAATGAGTGAGTGTGTGTGTGAGAATGTGTGTGTGTGTGTGAGAATGTGTGTGTGTGTGTATGAGAATGAGTGAGTGTGTGTGTATGAGAATGTGTGTGTGTGTGTATGAGAATGTGTGTGTGAGTGTGTGTGTGAGTGTGTATGAGAATGAGTGAGTGTGTGTGTGTGTGTGTATGAGAGTGTGTGTGTGTGTGTGTATGAGAATGAGTGAGTGTGTGTGTATGAGAATGAGTGAGTGTGTGTGTATGAGAATGAGTGAGTGTGTGTGTGAGAATGTGTGTGTGTGTGTATGAGAATGTGTGTGTGTGTATGAGAATGTGTGTGTGTGTGTGTATGAGAATGTGTGTGTGTGTGTATGAGAATGTGTGTGTGAGTGTGTGTGTGAGTGTGTATGAGAATGAGTGAGTGTGTGTGTATGAGAATGTGTGTGTGTGTGTGTGTGTGTGTGTGTGTATGAGAGTGTGTGTGTGTGTGTGTATGAGAATGAGTGAGTGTGTGTGTATGAGAATGAGTGAGTGTGTGTGTGAGAATGTGTGTGTGTGTGTGTATGAGAATGTGTGTGTGTGTGTATGAGAATGTGTGTGTGAGTGTGTGTGTGAGTGTGTATGAGAATGAGTGAGTGTGTGTGTATGAGAATGTGTGTGTGTGTGTGTGTGTGTATGAGAATGAGTGAGTGTGTGTGTATGAGAATGAGTGAGTGTGTGTGTGAGAATGTGTGTGTGTGTGTGAGAATGTGTGTGTGTGTGTGTATGAGAATGTGTGTGTGTGTGTATGAGAATGTGTGTGTGAGTGTGTGTGTGAGTGTGTATGAGAATGAGTGAGTGTGTGTGTATGAGAATGTGTGTGTGTGTGTGTGTGTGTGTGTGTGTGTATGAGAGTGTGTGTGTGTGTGTGTGTGTATGAGAGTGTGTGTGTGTGTGTGTATGAGAATGTGTGTGTGAGTGTGTATGAGTGGGTGTGAGTGTGTGTGTATGAGAATGAGCGTGTATGAGAATGAATGAGTGAGTGTGTGAGAGTGTATGAGAATGAGTGAGTGAGTGTGTGAGAGTGTGTATGAGAATGAGTGAGTGAGTGTGTGAGAGTGAGTATGAGAATGAGTGAGTGAGTGTGTGAGAGTGTGTATGAGAATGAGTGAGTGAGTGTGTATGAGAATGAGTGAGTAAGTGAGTGAGAGTGTGTATGAGAATGAGTGAGTGAGTGAGAGTGTGTATGAGAATGAGTGAGTGAGTGTGTGAGAGTGTGTATGAGAATGAGTGAGAGTGTGTATGAGAATGAGTGAGTGAGTGTGTGTGAGAATGTGAGAGTGTGTATGAGAATGAGTGAGTGTGTGTCAGTGTGTAAGTGAGTGAGTGTGTGTGTGTGAGAATGTGTGTGTGAGAATGCGTGAGTGTGTGTGTGAGAATGAGTGTGTGTGAGAATGCGTGAGTGTGTGTGTGAGAATGAGTGAGTGTGAGTGTGAGTGTGTGTGAGAATGAGTGTGTGTGTGAGAATGAGTGTGTGTGTGAGAATGAGTGTGTGTGAGAATGAGTGAGTGTGAGTGTGTGAGAATAAGTGAGTGTGAGTGTGTGTGTGAGAATGAGTGAGTGTGAGTGTGTGTGTGTGAGAATGAGTGAGTGTGAGTGTGTGTGTGTGAGAATGAGTGAGTGTGTGTGTGTGAGAATGAGTGAGTGTGTGTGAGAATGAGTGAGTGAGTGAGTGTGAGAATGAGTGAGTGAGTGTGAGAATGAGTGAGTGAGTGTGTGTGTGTGTGTGTGAGAATGAGTGTGTGTGTGTGTATGAGAATGTGTGTGTGTGTGTGTGTATGAGAATGTGTGTGTGTGTGTGTATGAGAATGTGTGTGTGTGTGTGTGTGTATGAGAGTGTGTGTGTGAGTGTGTGTATGAGAGTGTGTGTGTGAGTGTGTGTGTGAGTGTGTATGAGAATGAGTGATTGTGTGTGTATGAGAATGTGTATGTGTGTGTATGAGAATGTGTGTGTGTGTGTATGAGAATGTGTGTGTGTGTGTGTGTGTGTATGAGAATGAGTGAGTGTGAGTGTGTATGAGAATGAGTGAGTGAGTGAGTGTGTATGAGAATGAGTGAGTGTATGAGAATGAGTGAGTGAGTGTGTATGAGAATGAATGAGTGTGTGTGTGTGTGAGAATGAGTGTGAGTGTGTGTGTGAATGAGTGTGTGTGTGAGAGAATGTGTGTGTGTGAGAATGTGTGTGTGTGTGTGTGTGTGAGAATGTGTGAGTGTGTGTGTGTGTGTGTGTGTGTGTGAGTGAGTGTGTGTGTGTGTGTGAGTGAGTGTGTGTGTGTGTGAGTATGAGTGAGTGAGTGTGTGTGTGTGTGTATGAGAATGAGTGTGAGTGTGTGTGCGCGCATGAGAATGAGTGAGTGTGTATGAGAGTGAGTGAGTGTGTATGAGAGTGAGTGTGTGTGTGTATGAGAGTGAGTGTGTATGAGAATGAGTGAGTGTGTGTGAGTGTGTGTGAGAATGAGTGAGTGTGTGTGTATGAGTGAGTGTGTTTGAGAATGAGTGAGTGAGTGTGTTTGAGAATGAGTGAGTGAGTGTGTATGAGAATGTGTGAGTGTGTATGAGAATGAGTGTGTGAGTGTGTGTGAGTGTGTATGAGAATGAGTGTGTGAGAATGAGTGAGTGTGTATGAGAATGAGTGAGTGTGTGTGTGTATGAGAATGAGTGTGTGTGTGTGTGTATGAGAATGAGTGTGTG